>NC_092707.1:193948155-194251117 GCF_047496885.1 Scyliorhinus torazame | reverse complement strand
TGGATTCGTGAACGGAAAATCATGCCTGACAAATCTCATTGAATTTTTTTGAAGAGGTGATTAAGGTAGCGGATAGGGAAATGTCTATGGATGTTATATATATGGACTTCCAGAAGGCATGTGATAAAGCTCCACATAAGAGACTGTTAAATAAAGTGGAAGCCCACAGAGTTGAGGACAAAACTATTGATACGATTAGGACATTAGTTGGGTGGCAGGCGACAGAAAGTAGGAATAATGGGTACGTACTTTAATTGGCAGGACTGACTAATGGTGTACCACCACCTGTGTTGGGGCCTCATTATTCACACTATTCATTAACAACTTGGGTGATGATATCAAAAGTCATATATCCAAATTTGCTGATGATACAAAGTTAGGCAGCATTGTAGATGGTCATGATGACAGCAAAAATTGTAAGGGGATATTGACAGACAAGGGGCGAAATTCTCCGCAATCGGCGCGATGACGCCGACCGGCACCAAAAACGGCGCAAATCAGTCCGTCATCGCGCTGCCCCAAAGATGTGGAATCCTCCGCATCTTGACCGGCCGAGCACTAACCTTGAGGGGCTAGGCTCGCGCCAGACTGATTTCCGCCCTGCCAGCTGGCGGGAAAGGCCTTTGGTGCCCCTCCAGCTGGCGCGGAAATGACATTGCCGAGCGGAGCATGCGCGAGAGCGTCAGAGGCCGCTCACGGCATCCTCGCGCATGCGCAGTGGAGGGGGTCACTCCCGCCTCCGCCATGGTGGAGACCGTGGTGAAGGCGGAAGGAAAAGAGTGCCCCCACGGCACAGGCCCGCCGCGGATCGGTGGGCCCCGATCGCGGGCCAGGCCACCATGGGGGCACCCCCCAGGGCCAGATCGCCCCACGCCCCCCCCCAGGTCCCCGGAGCCCGCCCGTGCTGCCTTGTCCCGCCGGGTAAGAGAGGTGGTTTAATCCACGCCGGCGGGACAGGCATTCCCGTAGCGGGACTTCGGCGCAGAGAATCGCCGGGGGGGGGGGGGCCCACCAACCGGCGTGGCGCGATTCCCGCCCCCGCCGAATCGCCGGTGCCGCAGAATTCGGCAACCGGTGGGGGCGAGATTCACGCCGGCCCCCGGCGATTCTCCGACCCGGCGGGGGGTCGGAGAATCCCGCCCAAGGTTAATGGGCAAAATTGTGGAATTCAACGTAAACGAGCAATTTTCCCACCACAGATGTTAGGCTAACTGGTCTTTAATTCTGCCAATTAGACATTATCCCCACTCTCTGTCGCCTGCCACTCAGCCATTTGGACCAAATAAGGATCGAGCAAAGTACTTTCCAAATGAGAAGAGGTTAAGTACAGCAGACGGACAAAAAGACTTGGGAGTTTAGATCCATAGATCTTTAAAATGCCATGAACAAGTGCAGAAAATAATCAAGAAGGCTAATGAAGTACTAACCTTTATATCCAGAGGATTGGAATATAAAGAAACAGGGGTTCTGCAGCAGCTATTCAAAACCCTGGTTAGACTCCACTTGGAGTACTATGAGCAGTTATGGGTACTACACCATTTGGAAGGATATATTGACCTTGGAGGGAGTGCAACATAGGTTAACTAAAATGATCCCCGAACTACAGGGGTTAGGTTATGAGGAGCGAGTACACAATTTGGACCTGTTTTTGCTACAATTTAGGAGGTAAAGGGGTGATCTACTCAAAGTCTTCAAGATATTGGGCAAGATTCTCCGACCCCCCGCCGGGTCGGAGAATTGCCAGGGGGCGGCGTAAAACCCGCCCCCGCCTGCCGCCAAATTCTCCGGCACCGGTGATTCGGCGGGGGCGGGAATCGCGCCGCGCCGGCCGGCGGCCCCCCTCCCCGGCGATTCTCCGGCCCACGATGGGCCAAAGTCCCGCTGCTGTAATGCCGGTCCCGCCGGCGTGAATTAAAAAAAACCCCTTACCGGCGGGACCAAGCAGCGCGAGCGGGCGTGGGACGATCAGGCCCCGGGGGGTGCCCCACGGTGGCCTGGCCCACGATCGGGGCCCACCAATCCACGGGCGGGCCCATGCCATGGGGGCACTCTTTCCCCTCCGCGTCGACCATAGCCTCCGCGATGGCCGACGGGGAGGTGACCTCTCCCTGCGCATGCACGGGGATGACGTCAGAAGCTGCTGACGCTCCCGCGCATGCGTGGAGTTCCGTCGGCCGGCGGAGTCCCTTCGGCCCCGGCTGGCGTGGCGCCATAGGCCTTCCACGCCATCCGGCGGGACGGCAACCACTCCGCCGCGGGCCTAGCCCCTAAAGGGGAGGGCTTGGCCCCTAAAGGTGCAGAGAAATTTGGGGCGGCCTGACGCCAGAGTGGTTCACGCCACTCCATCCCGCCGCGACCCCCGCCCCGCCTGGTAGGGGAGAATCCCACCCATTAACAGGGAAAGACAGGGTAGATAAAGATAAACTATTTCCCCTGGTTGTAGATTGTCAAACTGAGCTATCGTCTAAAAATTAGGGCTCAACCGTTCAGGAGAGATGTTAGGAAGAGCCTCTTAACTCAAAGGGTGGTAGAGGTTTGGAATTCTCTCCCACAAACAACAGTTGAAGCCAGAACAGTTGTTAATTTTTAATCTGAGATACATTTTTGTGAAGTAAAGATATAACGGGATATGGGTCAAAGGCAGGTATAAGGAATTAAGCCACAGATCATCCATGATCTCATTGAATGGTGGGATAGGCTCGAGGGGCTAAATGGCGTACTCCCGTTCCTATGTTTCTAATACCACTATCAGCACCTCCCATTGTCCTTCACACTGCCATTAATGCTTCCTCTGTCTCATGCCCTACCTATCTTTGGTGCGATCCTTTTGTAGCTCCCATGTATCACTTCCGAATCTACTCCATTCCCTTTTATACAGTATATAATCCACCATATTTCTCCCTCTCTTTAGCTCTGATGAAGAGTCAAACTTACTCGAAACATGATGCTGTCGGGTCTGCTCAGTTTTTCCAGAATTGTTTGGGTTTTTTTGGGTACCGACGATGTGTTCAGCACACGACTGCAATATTAATCCGAAGTCTCAGTGGATTAGCAGTTTACAGTTACCCTATCAGGCCTAACTCGCTGGATACTGGACCAGAAGAGTTAGTTTCATAACTTTATGTTTCCTTGGTTCCTCATGAGCTGAGAGGAGCAGGGATGCCTTTTTGGGCCTCACAATGTAGTTTTGGGTCAGCCTTGCCTTGGGTTCCCCTCTAACCCACAAATTGCCTGCCAGGGCCAATTCCTGTTGTCCTCATCTGTGGCGTCCTGCTGAGAACTCAAGTCAGGTAGTGGATGTGATTGGGTTTGAGCAGGTGTCTGGGTAAATTCCACTCAGATTGGCAGAGCCTCCACAGTTCTGGATATCATGGCTTTGCTGCCAGTTTTGGGGCTTGTGTAAACTTTATTCAACTGCCCAGGCCCCCTGCTCCCCTCCCCCTTTGCACTTTGAAATCTGGGTTAAGGGGTGAGATTTTAACTCACTCACAACACATCCACTTGCACAAAGTTAAATTGGATCCAAAAAGTTATTGTAACACCCAAAACATTAACCCAAGAACTTCAATTTCAGATTTGGAAATGTAGAATGGACTTAAGTTTAATCAATTGTTGTATGCAGTAAATGTATTGATAACTGAACTTTTAAAATTTTATTTATTTGCTCTTGTTGATATTTCAGTCACAATGGAACATAGGTATTACACATTTTTTAAATTAATTCTCAGTGTAACAAGCCCAATATGTTTATGCATTATCAGCAACATCCTGGAAGTTTATTTGAGAATATAATCAAGATATAGACTAAGTGCTTCATCACTTCTCTTTAAAGCTACAAAACACACTAATTAATCTCGTGGGAATGACATTCAATAGATGAAGGCACATTCATTATCATTGCCTCTTGCTCTGTTTTCATGTATAGTCATCACAATGGGTTTCTTGTCACGAGGCTGTTCAGGCAGCAAGTTATACCACCGTGGCTGTGAAAATCATTATAACAATTTCACCTCAAGATATTCTATCCCTTTCCCCCTTTATCTCCATGTGTGCACTCCTCAAAAGCAGTGATGCAGAATGACGCTGAAGATATTTTATTTTGTTGGTTAAACTGAAGGAAATTCTCCTTTAAGCGAGGATAAGCTATGACTATCGTCTCAGCATTGATGAGAATTTGAATAATGATACTTACTTGATGGATCTTATATGCCGGAATTTTTTTTAAAAGACAGTCTCAAATTAGACATTTACGAACAAATACAGAGGACTGAGCAATTTTGGACCCATGTCTGTGGTAGAAACATTGGGCTGGATTTCATGGGAAGCATTATGAACCTGACTAGAATCAATTCCATCTTCCGGCACATTTTCAGGGTGGTGCGCAATATCCATTTTGCAGCAGTTGATCAATTATTGGTTCACCTGCCTGATCTTCCTTCAATTAGGGAGGATGGGGGCTAAACATGGCAGACCCCTGGGCACCCATCAACCATCAATGTGGCTGCAGACAGACCATCACTGAAGAATGCGCGATGGTGGTGATCAGGTAGTTGTGTGAGGCTGATCCAGGGTTCAGCCATTCTTCGGTGGTGGTTTTGATGGAAGCGCTGAGAGCCCACAGGAATGTTTTATTTTCTCAGAGAAGCAAGAAGAGGTCTGCTGGCCAGGACAAGCAGGCATGACAGGAGGTTGTCAAAAAAAAGGTGAGTCGGACATGGATCCAATGCCTAATGAACCTCAATGATCTTTTGCCATCTGGCAAGGTGAATACGCAATGCATAGCTGGCAGGTGTAAGTAGATACAAGCTAAGCCCATCCCTGAGCAAAAGGGTTGCCCGGCTGGCTTCACGGGACCCGGGGAAACTTCTGACACATGTACCGGGTCAATTGCTTGCCCAAGCGAAGAGCTGACAGAAAGATTGCTTTTGGAGGATGTAGAGTTAAAGCCACGGACAGAAAGTTGCCATGATCATTACATCTGAATGTGCCTGGTGATGTTGTGACAGGAAGGATGATATTCTGAACACACTTGATCTGCACCTTTTAGAAAAATCCAGTATGTAATACCCTCGAGAAGCATCAATCCAGGCATGGAGTGAAACAACTTGCAGTTTTGATGGAGGAGGAGTTCCTTGATAAAGTCAGAGTGGTCACAGGACAGACAGGGGTTGAGGGAAATATGGGTGTCTGGCAAAGAGAGGGGTGTCTGGCAAAGAGAGGGTGGAAGCTTCTTGCCCTCTCCATCCAAGGAACCTGGCGCAGCCTCCACAATTGTGTATTTGTTTCAGGTAACCAGATGATGGTCAGCCACATGCCTGGTGAAGCAGCTACTGAGAAATAATGGGTTGAGTTAACTAATTTGTTGCCTCCTCCCTCGGGGCCAATGCTGATGGGCCGCAACACATTGTAATGAAGGCAGCATTGACCTCAGAGGAAGACAAGCACAGTCACAGAGTCAATCGCAGTGTCGGCCAGCTTAGATACGCGTACTTCATTAGGAAGTCGGGTGCGTATAGAATGGATGGCATGAGGTGAGCATCACATCACATGTGAGCAGGGGCAGCTGGTGGAGGCAGCAGTAGCTGGGGGCAGTCAGGGTCAAAGGAAAGAGTGCAGCTCCAGCATGGTCACCTAGCCAGAGATTCTGAGCCTCGGGAGCCATATATAAAGTGGGTGCTTATAGCGCAACAAAGGGAAATGTGTGGCCATCTATAAAATTTTGCCAAGGCAGTGCAGACACTTGGGTAGAAAATGGAGGAGTTCATGCTTGTTATTGACATTGCCATGCAACAGACATTTAAACAAATGTGCTCCTAGAATGAAAGATTGGCTAACCACATGGAGACCATTTGGCTGACCGTATATGTGCCAAACCATTGTGTAGATGCAGTAGTGGCAGACTGGCATGATCAGAACATGTGAAGTATTTTAAACTATTGACCAGTCTGTTTCAGTGATGGCAATGAGCATGCAGTGGTTAGCACTGCTGCCTCACAGTGCTAGGGACCCAGGTTTGATTCCGACCTTGGATAACTGTTTGTGTGGAATCTGCAGTTTCTCCCCATGTCCATGTGGGTTTCCATTGGATGCTTCAGTTTTCTCCCACAGTCCAAAGATGTGCGGATTAGGTCGATTGACCATGTAAAATTGCACCTTAGTGCCCAAAGGTTAGGTGCGGTTGCGGGGGGGGGGGGGGGGGGGGGGGGGGCAAGGTAGAGGACTCTATCAGAGGGTTAGTTCAAATTCAATGGGCCGATGGCCTCCTTCTGCACTGTACGTTTCTATGATTCTATGAATGTAGATGCATGAACAAGCAGTCATGTGTGCAGCCCTGAGATACTGAAAATATACCATTAAAGAATTGATGGCGGCAATGCTGTTATGGATTGGGCCTCTTCTGAAGTGACCCCATCTTCAGATGCTGGCCCTCAGTTCATCTGACAGAGTCATGTAGGTGATGCCTCAAGCCCCCAGGTACAGCTTGACTGCTGGAAGCCTAAGTATGGGTTGCTAGGGTATCTCATCGGCCGGCATGTACAATTGAGCAGCTTGCTTCCACATCTAATTAAGCCACATGGAGCACACTCTGTGGAAACTCTACCAAGAGTGCAGAGAAGCAGCATTAGCATCACGTTGGAGTTCACTAGAGTGCAGATAGTGTTCTGATAAAAGGTCATCGACCGATATGTTAACTCTGTTGCTCTCTCCACAGATGCTGTCTGACTCGCTGAGTATTTCCAGTCCTTTTCTTGTTTCTTTTATTCTGGATTTCCAGCATCTGCAGTATTCTGTTCATCATCAAGGATAACTCCTTTGAGGACACTGAAAAACCTTCCCTTCAGAGGAAGGATTCTTTACTGAAATATATGCAAAAAGGCATCAAATTTTAATGACTCTTTAACTGTATTAACAGATTTGACAAGGTCAACCTCCCAATTATTTCTCTTTATTCCTGCAAAGATTGGCAGCATTGATTAGGGGCATTTTGAAGGGCTGTGCAGAATATCTCCTTTATTCATTTTAAGCATTTCTCCAGCAAAATTTGTAGTTTTATGCAAAGTCATAGGCCAATCATGATTCTTTTATTATGGTCATAGACGAGTGTAGAGCAGGAGTAAAACATTTCCTAATGAAGCTTAGTTATTACAACTAGGCTAGTTAGCGCAGTCCCTTGGTAAAAATACAATGGTGCCCTGAAAACAGATCGGTCCATCTGATCTTTGTTAATAATGACAAACAATGGGGAAATTAGAACTTTCAGTTGTGATGAAGGTAGGAAATTGTTCTGTATTATATTTGTTGTGGTAATGTTATTAAAAACCCAGGGTTCAAGTACATACAGGCCGTGATACTATCACATACATAAAGCTGTGATAGTGGAGTCGTAAAGGTGGTCATTGATTTTAACCATTTACTTGTTCACAGAGAGATGGCTAATGGAATATTGTTTATTATTTTGGAGAATTTCCTGGGATGTATATAATTTAGAAGGGATTGTGTTCAGTCCTAGTTAAACAGATCATGGGACATCTTAGTGGAGGAGATTGGAGAAGCCTATGCTTGGGATACAGATGATGTAATTAATGGGAGGAGCCAGGTATGTCTGTAGTTTTGCAGTCTGCTGTAAAAATTTTAATTGAACAGCAGTTTGCCGTAGGATTGTAGCCTGACAAGGCAGAAAGATTTTCAGATTGTTCCTGAAAGGGTCTCTCTCTCCAAAGATCTGCACAGATAAGCAAGTAACCCTGACTGTTAGCTTCATTTATAAGTGGCATTTGAATTGTATTGGGTTGCTCAATTGGAATACACAGTGGCAGGTGTTGATTGTGAGTTAACGTTTTTCCCCCTTTCATTTAAGAACAGTTTCAACTGTGGTTTGGAAAGCTAGTATCATGGTGCTAATGTGTTTGATGCTGTGTTTAAACTAAAGTTTGTTTTACCAGAAAAGATATACATAAGGGAATCCAAACACATTGTGTGGCGTTGGTGCTTATAAATTGATTGATATATCTGTATAATCATTCCGAGTGAATACGGTAGGGTTTTGTAACAGACTCCATGCAATAGTCACTTCAACTTCTGGTCAATATCATGCATTTACTTATGTTATAATGCTTTTAACACATGCTCTCGCTAGCATTCAAGCATCGAATTTGATTTTGTGCAACATTAGTAAGTGATTTACAGAAACTTTCAACAGTGGTATATATGACAAGGTAAGAGTGCAGTCTCAGGATTTTATCACCTCTCTTGCTAGCATTCAAGCATCGAATTTGATTTTGTGCAACATTAGTAAGTGATTTACAGAAACTTTCAACAGTGGTATATATGACAAGGTAAGAGTGCAGTCTCAGGGTTTTATCACCTCAAAACCTTTGACAAAACACAATTTTAATTTGAAGTCCTTAATTATGTAACTGCTTCATGATATAGGCTAGAGATGGAAAAAGCGAAGGGCTGTTAACTCACCTGGCTAGATGGTCAGCAGTGGATCATAAGAACATAAGAACTAGGAGCAGGAGTAGGCCATCTGGCCCCTCGAGCCTGCTCCACCATTCAATGAGATCATGGCTGATCTTTTGTGGACTCAGCTCCACTTTCCGGCCGGAACACCATAACCCTTAATCCCTTTATTCTTCATAAAACTATCTTTATCTTAAAAACATTTAATGAAGGAGCCTCTACTGCTTCACTGGGCAAGGAATTCCATAGATTCACAACCCTTTGGGTGAAGAGGTTTGTCCTAAACTCAGTCCTAAATCTACTTCCCTTATTTTGAGGCTATGCCACCTAGTTCTGCTTTCACCTGCCAGTGGAAACAACCTGCCCGCATCTATCCTATCTATTCCCTTCATAATCTTATATGTTTCTATAAGATCCCCCCTCATCCTTCTAAATTCCAATGAGTACAGTCCCAGTCTACTCAACCTCTCTTCGTAATCCAACCCCTTCAGCTCTGTGATTAACCTAGTGAATCTCCATTGCACACCCTCCAGTGCCAGTACGTCCTTTCTCAAGCAAGCAGACCAAAACTGAACACAATACTCCAGGTGTTCCCTCACTAACACCTTATACAATTGCAGCATAACCTCCCTAGTCTTAAACTCCATTCCTCTAGCAATGAAGGACAAAATTCCATTTGCCTTCTTAATCACCTGTTGCACCTGTAAACCAACTTTTTGTGACTCATGCACTAGCACACCCAGGTTTCTCTGCACAGCAGCATGTTTTAATATTTTATCATTTAAATAATAATCCCTTTTGCTGTTATTCCTACCAAAATGGATAACCACACATTTGTCAACATTGTATTCCATCTGCCAGATGCTAGCCCATTCACTTAGCCTATCCAAATCCCTCTGCAGACTTCCAGCATCCTCTGCACTTTTTGCTTTACCACTTATCTTAGTGTCGACTGCAAACCTGGACACATTGCCCTTGGTCCCCAACTCCAAATCATCTATGTAAATTGTGAACAATTGTCGGCCCAACACTGATCCCTGAGGGACACCACTAGCTACTGATTGCCAACCAGAGAAACACCCATTAATCCCCACTCTTTGCTTTCTATTATGCTACTACATCAGAGTGATGGCAACAGCATCGGGTTCAATCCCTATTCCGGTTAAGGCAGACTCGACGCCTGCCTTCTAACTGTTCCTCGAGTAAAACATCACAGCATTTTGCTATGGCTCAGCGAATAATCACGAAGGATCTGCCTTTGGACAGAGATCTCAAGAAGGTAAAAACGTATAGACCGGCTTTGAGATGCCTCAGACTTGGAGATTGGGGATTGAAGTTCCATACTGGACATAGCTACATTTGTAAATAAACACTGAGTGTACTGATACAGTGCTGCACTAACAGAGGCAACAAGTATGGCGAGTCTTTCAAACTAGATGTTCCTTGCATGGTCACTCGCATATAAAAACAAAAAAAGTACACATTCAACGAGTAGGAAGTTCCATTGTGTCCTAGTCAACATTGCTCCCCAACTGACTACATCAAAACCATAGATATGTCCTCATTCAATCAAGCTGTTCGTGCAATCTTGTGTGCAAACTGATTTCTGCAGTTGCCTCCAGAACAAGTGACTACACTTCAAAAAGAACCAGTTGATTGGAAAGGACTTGTAGATGTTCTGAGGATACGGTAAGTTGTTGGATGAATGTAAGTTCATTCTTTCCTCGACAAATACAAAGTGCCAAACCCAATTGTGCATGCCCCATCAGCAAGATTGAGAGGAGAAAAGACATAAATACTGATTTTGATGATGTGAATATTTTGTTTTAAGATCCTGAAGGGGAAGAAAAGACTGAGTAGGGTGAAAAGTTTAATACGTTCTGGCAAAGAGTTGAGTGTTGGAAATCTGATTATCGTCCAGTGCTTATAGCCCAATTATTTGGCTTATAGTTTGGAACAAATTCTCTGGACAAAACAGTGCATATATGAGAAATTTAGAAGAAAGCAACAATTTGATTTGTGGGTAGAAATAACAAAATGCTCAGTCATTGTGTTTCCAATTTATGATGTCATCTGAACATGAAAGAGATAAGTGGAAATGACTTATTTTGTGTCTTAGACACAATCAAATTGGAAATGTTCTCCTAATAGGTTTATGGTTTAGAACTGCCAATTGCAGGTCATCCCCCGTCCCCAACTATGCTGTCATGTTAGATGTCCTGTATTTTTATTAATGGCTCCTTTTGCGCCACAGCTGTTGTACAATTAGCTCAGATGGTAGTGTGTGGTGTTAATACTGTCAGGTACTGCGTTCAATCCCTGTATTGGCTAACTCTGCAGCCTTTAGTAGTTCAGCGGGTCCGTTAGTGATTACATTTCCCCAGTGTGGTTTTTATTCGATTTTGCCACATGTCAGGATGGCTGAGGGATCCAGGATGCCATGTTGCGGCTACAGTCTCTCCTGAGGTTATGTATTCAAATTTTACTTCCATCCATTAGTCATTTATGTGTATGTTTTACATGCTTTTGATATTTTGTAAGTGTATCTGTCTGGTAGTGGGGACAGATGTTCTAAGTTGCTGTATTAAGTACTGATAGTAATTGTGGTGACGCTTATTTGAACATGTCACAATGTGGGCTCCATCTGTGCGGTACAAAATAACCAATAATTCTATGAGAAAGAATGGATTCAGCCCAGCGCCACCACAGTCGGGGGAGGGCCGATCTGCAGGCAAGGGACTTTGCCAGGGGCTGGGGGCACTGGTGGGGGGTGGCCCGTGGCTCGTGAGCCGGCCAAAGGGGGGGAAATATTTTGCAGGCCAGGTCGGCTTGTGGCCGACGTAATGTTGCACGGCGCGACCGCTGCAGGCCGCCGCCATGTGCATGCACGGCCACAGACCCGGCAATTCACCAGGCCGTATCGGCAGCTGGAGCCGGGTGCTCTACGCTGCCTTCCTGCTAGCCCCCCACCAAATGAAGGATCGGTGGCAATTTTGTGCCGGATGTTCGGCCATAAAAGGCCACCGTTCCCACGCCGGGGTCAGGGTAGCCTGAGAATCGGAGAATCCAGCCCTGTATTCTTAAACTGAGTCCCCTAGTTCTGGTTTCCCCCCGATCCTCTTGGCATCTACCCTATCCAGTCCCCTCAAGATATAATGGGTGGGATTCTCCGGCCTCCCAGCAGCATCTTTCTCGGCGGCAGAAATTCTCGGCAACTCATCATTCGTTGGCAGCAGGATTTTCTGTTCCCGTCACTGTCAAAGGAATTTCCCATTGAAGTGAGCTGATATTTCTGGAAAACCTGGAGTGCGCTGTCAGCAGGAACAGAGAATCCTGCTCCCAGTGAATAATCAGAGAATTCCAGCCGATATCTTTCAACATGATCATCTCTCACTCTTCTAAATGCCACTGGGTATAGGCCTAACATGTTTAACCTTTTTTTATAGGATAAGCCTTTCATCCCAGGAATGAGTCATGTTAGTCTTCTCTGAATTGCTTCTCATGTAATTATATCTATAGTGGCCACAGAGGAGTACAAACGAGAGGCGTAAAGAAAACTGATTATTGTAAACTATATACACAGCACACTCCAGGTTTTCCAGCTGGGACGACTCATGTTTGGCTCTCATCTGGGCTTGCTTTTATGCTAGAGTCTATTTTCTCCATTGATGGGCTCCTGCCCCTCAGCGGGAAAGCTCATATTCAACATGGCGCCCCATGGTGCTCAGAGCCCGCGGACCTGGACGGCCAAAGTAGTGCCCCTCTTCGGCCGCTTGTGCACCCCGGACCGCCCGCACACATTAGCCTCCAGTCCGAATGAAGGTCCCCTGCCCTCCGATTGGCCCCTCCCCGAATGTGGCGACCCCTGACTGAATCCGCAGCCGTCACACGAGTGTCTCAGACGGTAGGACCATGAGAGGTCCATGCCGTCGGGAATTCGGCCAATCGGGGATGAAGAATCGTGGGGCGGGCCTCAGACAATGGCCTGAGGCGGTGGATACTCGGCGCGACATACTCCACAAGTACGCAGATTTTGGGGGGCGTTGAATTGAAGAACAGGCACCGCTCCCGATTTCGTGCGCCAAAACGGATTCTCCGCCCCATCGCCGGATTCGATTTCGGCATCGGGGTGTGGAGAATCCAGTCCGTGGTCTCACCAAGTACTGCAGAAAACCTCCCTACTTTTATAATCCAGTTGCCTTGCAATAAATGCCAACATCCCATTTGTCTTCTGAATTATTTGTTGTACGTGCATATTAATATTTTGTGAATCATATACCAGGAAAGCCATATCCCTCTGTACTAGTGCGTTCTGCAATCTCTCGCCATTGAAACAGTATACTGCTTTGCTATTCTTCCTTCAAAATGCACAAGATCACATTTTCCCACATTATATCCCCATCTGCCAGATTTTTGCCTACTCTCTTAACCTGCCTATATCCCGTTGCATTCTCTCTACCTTCTCTTGACAACTTACTTTCGCACCGATCTTGGTGTCATTGACAAATGGAAAAAATTCTTATAATATGAGTGATTTTAGATTGCACCGTGTGATATTGGTCACAACCATGTTCGAATAAACAGATTTAACACCTTTACTAAAATAACAGACAGGAATTTAATTTGAATATATTGTGTTCTACCAATATGGCACAGTATGATTTCAATCCAGGAATACTCAGAGGTGTTCAAGCAAAACTATGCATTTTCAATAATTGCATTCAAAATTCTTGTCAATATTGAGTTTCCTGTGTCTCTTCAGCACAGCTTGTTTAAACTCCACACTTCGATCTGAAGCTCTTACCGCATTTATGCCTGGAGAGACCTTTAACCTGGATGCAAAACAATTCCATAGTTTAATAAAAAAACAGAATGAGCTGTACACATAATATCATGGGTAGGATTCTATGGACTTGTTCGTGGCAGGACATATTGCGAGCGTGATATTGCTAGAGATTGACGTTCCAGCCAAAACTCCATTCGTTCTCAGCAGCACTGGAAAATGCCAGCTGCGAATGATGGCAGAAGAATGCAGCCAATATGTCCAAGTCTCGTTGGTTTTTCGCACACGCCCTTCAAAACCTTCATCAGAATGAGGGCAAGATTATTTGGTGTCCCCGAGGCATGTTGTCGGTGGCGGGAGGCAGTCCGCTGTTGGCCGGCAGCGGAGTTTTCTGGTCCTGCCGCTCTCAATGGGATTTCCTATTGAATCCACCTCACAGTGCCGGAAAGATCCCACCGGTGTGAAAGCCAGAAGATTCTTGCCATGCCCTTGACTCTCAGATGTGAGCATACTTCATTTGCTATTTTTTCAGAATAATCTATGTTTCCGTGAGATGTTAGATCCACACAGCATTAGTCAAAATCTGGAATATTACTTTTGATGTTTTGGGCGATAATAGTTTATTTTGTATTTTGCCACATCTGACTTCAGTGCTCCCCAACTATTACCTCCTCCAGTGGGATTACTGATTAAGGAATTGGTGTCAAAAGTGCACCAAAGACTGTTGATGTCATTGGGAATGTTCACTTACCAATTTATTAAGAATAATGGCTAAGGCTGATAATCATTGAAATTGCCCAAATTTTTAATCTGTCTACTTCATCTGTACAAAAAGAATTGTGATTCCCACAACGTTAAATTTGAACGGACAAGAATACTCTGTGGCATACCGTTCACCGGCAGCGTGATTCTCTGTTCCCGCCACTGTCAATGGGATTTTCCAATGAAGACACCCCATGCCAACAGAAAACCTGTGGGCGGGTTGTACTGCTGACTGGACCAGAGAATCCTACCACCAGAAAACAGCCAGAGAATTCTGGCCCTTACCTCTGCGCTCAGCTTTTGAACTATGTCCAGAGTAATAATTCACCGATACTAATATAATTTAATGTTCTGATATTTTGTATGCAAAATAAAAATGGATATTCAGGTTTGCGTTATTGGCTAACATCTAATTCACTCCTTCCTATGTTTAGTTTGGGGATAACAAAATCTTGTGAACAGGTTACAGACTTACTCCAAATGGGGCGTAATCTCATTGTGAGACTCAGATCACATTTTCAACCTATGATGGTGAAGTAATTTGCAACTGCTGCATGAGCTAGCTGAGAACTGGCTAGAAATTTAGACAAATGGGGGGTGTTTAGAAGCTAGTTTGATTATACTGGATCTAAATGTATTCAGTTTTATTCAAGTATCTCATAACATTGAGATTCAAAGGAAAGGAGCTTAGTTTGTAAAATGCTGAAAAACACCCCGTAATAGTGGCTGCCAAACTATCCAACAACCAATACTTTTAACTATTTGAAACCTGAGTTTGAATTCTGTTATTAACTTGTTATGATCAGGGTGAGCAGATTCACCTCTTCGTCCCATTCCTGAATTAGTTATAAAAGTGTTTGGTTTTAAAAGGGAGGTGATATTGCCAATTTAATTTATATATTTAACTGCACATAGCTCAGCGCAAGAAAAATGTTAGCAAGTAAAGAGGACAGTTTATTACTAACACTCATCCAGATAAAGATGCAGACATGATGTACAAAATGCACAAATATATCTAACTGTCCACTAATGCAAAAATGCACACACAGTCAACTCAAGCACGCAAAAACAAAAGTAAAACTCTGTTTAGTGTCAGATTTTTAAAATTAAAAAAACAAGCAAAGCCAGGAGAAAATATTCATTGTGTTCCAGAGGCTTATTTATAGCTGCTAGGCTCTGGCCCACAGACAATGGTGTTGGATTTGGAATTCTCCTTTAAGAACTCTCTGTCTGCAGCAAAGAGGTCTTCTGGTTGGTTTTTCAACTCACAAACAGCTCATAGGTTTCAGAAGAAAGAGAGATGGGGGAAAACACTGTTTTCATCTGTGGCAGACTCCCCCTGACGATACAAAATCCACTATCATTTTTTTCACCCAAAAGCTGGATCATGTGATATCTCTCTCCCCACAAAATGCAGCCAAGTGTCTTCATTAAGCAGTTTGTGCCCTTCACAAATGCAACATTGTAACTGCTGTAGCCACTGTCCTTTGCTTAGGGAAAGGTATTTTTTCAAAAATGTTAAATGCACAAGCATGTCCAGCTGATAACATTATAAATTAATATTTTATAAAGCGCATCTTCATGATGTAGTAAAGATAATAAGGTTTCTCTACCAGTGATGAGCAGGGACACATTTGGACTTTAGCCATCAAAGTTTCCGGCAGTCCTGATTGGAGATGGTACATGTTCACTTGGTACCTTGTCTAATTAGCCATTTTACATATTCAAGCCGAAACTGTACAAGTGGGCTATTTGATTATGAGGCACATTCTGACAAAGTTCCAAATTTGCCCTCATCTAATTTCAACACTTTTCACTAAGGGGTCACAAGGGGAGAGATCAGGATCAGGGATCCTTTCCAATTTGTTTTCCATTCCGCCAAAGGACATTGAGCTCATTCTCTTTTCCACACTCTTTTCTGAACACAGATGCAGATCCCATCAAAGAGGTATATAGGCTAGTGGCCTCATTTCACCAATTTATTGTTTTCAGTGACATATTTTACTCAGTAAGATCAGCCTTTTTAAAAATATCTAAAGCCTGAGGACGCAGCCCTTGCTGTGAAACACAGTACAATTTACTACCACTAGATGTCGGTACCACACTTAGTAAATACATGTAAAGAGTGACACCTACTGGTGGATACCAGCTATACACACCTCCCCATTTATAAAAAAAAAATCTCTTCTCTACAACTGCAAATACCTTGCAGCAGTAATTATTTTGAGTCTTATTGAGCAGATAGATATACCTGAGAAAGTAGCTCAGAATATTAAAAGCATTCAAACTGAATATGTACACAGGTTCTTGGAGGCACAGAAGCCTCCTAGTTAGCTTGTTGAAATAACAGTATTGTTTTAACTATAGCACTGGATTTGATGAGGGAGGCGGAATGGAAAGTGTGTAGATCGCTGTCTTCCACATTTCCACCCCTCCCCCCACCCACTACTCTTTCAGATCGCCCAATCAAGTCTCAGAAGGCCAGTTTGCAGTCACTCGCAGAAAGCAGAAAGGCGGCTAATTTAGAATTGGGGGGAGCAGAGGACTCCATTCCTAATTAGGAGTCTCGGCTGGGACATCATGCTGCAGAGATCTCATGACGTGAAACAGGATGTCGGTATTGACTAAAAAAATGAAATTCCAGGCCTCATCTGACCCTGTTTTCATTTCATATTGTAGGCTCCAAAAAGTTAATAAATGATGTCAAAAAACATGCAGCTGTTGCCACCATCATCAGCAGACTCCATTGCCACATGCAACCACAGTCTGTGCCACCTTGCCACAAAACACTCCCAAACCTTTTCAAATCACAAAATGCAGTAGGCCATAAAACGTTCCAAACAATTGGTTCTCTCACAAGTTCAGTAGCTTGTTAATTGGCGAGTTAATTGGCTGCTGATTTATGTGCCTGTCCCCCTTGTGTAATATTGGAGAGCATGGCGTGATGAAGTCATATTGCTGACCCAACGGCATCGCGCCGTATTGTATGTTCACGGCGTGTGAGTGTGATTTGCAGCCGTAAAATACCACTTAACAAACCGTCATCAGTATTGGTTTTAAGCAGCAGCGCTTAGTTTCCACATATACTGTTCCTCTGATGAAAGCTTCAATGTTTCACTGTGCACCCAAAATATTTGAAGATGGCAGAGCAATTTGAGAAGACCCTTTAAAGCAGAGAAGACCCTTGGCTTTATGAGCAGAAACATAGTGCCAACAGTGAACAAGTTATACTCAACCTCTATAAATTGCTATGATGTGGAGATGCCGACGTTGGACTGGGGTGAGCACAGTACGAAGTCTTACAACACCAGGTTAAAGTCCAACAGGTTTGTTTCGATGTCATTAGCTTTCGGAGTGCTGCTCCTTCCTCAGGTGAATGAAGAGGTATGTTCCAGAAACAAATATATAGACAAATTCAAAGCTGCCAGACAATGCTTGGAATGCGAGCATTAGCAGGTGATTAAATCTTTACAGATCCAGAGATGGGGTAACCTCAGGTTAAAGAGGTGTGAATTGTGTCAAGCCAGGACAGTTGGTAGGATTTTGCAGGCCAGATGGTGGGGGATGAATGTAATGCGACATGAATCCCAGGTCCCGGTTGAGGCCGCACTCATGTGTGTGGAACTTGGCTATAAGTTTCTGCTCGGCGATTCTGCGTTGTCGCACGTCCTGAAGGCCGCCTTGGAGAACGCTTACCCGGAGATCAGAGGCTGAATGCCCTTGATTGCTGAAGTGTTCCCCGACTGGAAGGGAACATCCCTGCCTGGTGATTGTCGCGCGATGTCCGTTCATTCGTTGTCGCAGCGTCTGCATGGTCTCGCCAATGTACCACGCTTCGGGACATCCTTTCCTGCAGCGTATGAGGTAGACAACGTTGGCCGAGTCGCACGAATATGTACCGCATACCTGGTGGGTGGTGTTCTCACGTGTAATGGTGGTATCCTTGACGATGATCTGTCACGTCTTGCAGAGATTGCCATGGCAGGGTTGTGTGGTGTCGTGGTCACTGTTCTGAAGACTGGGTAGTTTGCTGCAAACAATGGTTTGTTTGAGGTTGCGCGGTTGTTTGAAGGCAAGTAGTGGTGGTGTGGGGATGACCTTGGCAAGATGTTCATCTTCATCAATGACGTGTTGAAGGCTGTGAAGAGGATGTCGTAGATTCTCCGCTCCGGGGAAGTACTGGACGATGAAGGGTATTCTGTCGGTTGTGTCCCATGTTTGTCTTCTGAGGAGGTCGGTGCGGTTTTTCGCTGTGGCGCATTGGAACTGTCGATCGATGAGTCGAGTGCCATATCCCGTTCGTACGAGGGCATCTTTCAACGTCTGTAGATGTAGATTCAACGTCTATAAATTGCTGTTCTGGCCCAGTTGGAGCATTGTCTCCAATTCAAGGAATCTCACATTAAGAAGGCTTTCAAGGCCTAAGACAGATTGCAGAAGAGATTTACTAGAATAAAGACAGGGATGAAATGAGGGAAGATTGGTTGCTCTTCTTAGAGCTTTAAGATTAAGGGAAGATATATGGCCATGTCCAAAACCATGAAGGGTTTTGATAGAATAAAAAAGCAGAAATTATTTCCAGTAGCAGAAGGGTTGGTAACTAGGAGACACTGGTTAATAGGCAAAAGAACCAAATGAGAAATTAGAATTGTTTTAAAACACCACAAGTTGCTTTGATCTGGGATGCACTGCCTGAAAGCAGATTCAATAATATGTTTCAAAAAAGGCCACTTCCAGTGGTGGCCATGCGCGTTTTCGGCAGCTCCCGCCGCTAACGGACTAACGGGCCCTTTCAAGGAGCTTTGACTGCCCCTTTTCGACGCAAACCGGCGGGCAAATGGCGCTAGAAGGCTCCCCACAGCAGTTTATGGAGGAGACCAGGAGCAGGACGGCCAAACAAACGACCAGCGAGAAGCGGATGGAACGGGCGTGGGATCAGAAAATGGCGGCCAGCTTGGATCAGGCAGCGTGGGCCCAGTGGTCACGGGAACAGCAGGAGTTTCTTAGAAGCTGCTTTGCTGACCTGAAAACGGAGATGCTGGCCCCAATGAAGGCCTCTATGGAGAAAATGGTTGAGACCCAGAAAATGCAGGAGAAGGCGATCAAGGAGATTGAGAAAAAGGTCTCGGAAAACGAAGATGAGATACTGGGCCTGGCCGTCAGGGTGGAGGCACACAACGCCCTACACAAGAGGTGGCAGCAGAGGCTGGAAGACCTTGAAAACAGGTCCAGGAGGCAGAACCTGCGCACTCTGGGCCTGGCTGAGGGTGCGGAGGGGTCGGACGCGAGCGCATTCGTGACCATGTTGCTGGGGACCCTGATGGGGCCAGAAGCATTCCCTCGGCCTCTGGAACTGGATGGGGCGCACAGAGACCTTGCAAGGAAGCCCAAAACAAATGAACCGCCGAGGGCCATGGTGTTACGGTTCCACCGCTTCTCAAATAAGGAATGTGTCCTGTGATGGACTGAAAAGGAGCAGAGCAGCAGGTGGGAGAACAGCGTAATCTGCATCTACTATGACCTGGGAGCAGAACTGGCCAAGAGGCGCGCTGGATTCAACCGGGCTAAGGCGGCTCTCCACAGCAAAGGGGTGAAGTTCGGGCTGCTGCATCCGGCCAGGCTGTGGGTCACGTATCAAGATTGCCACCATTACTTTCATACACCGGATGAGGCCTGGAATTTCATTAAGCAAGAAAAGTTGGACTCGAACTAAAGGACAGCCGCACTGGGGCGTTATTCTGGTGGGAATGGTAAGAGGCAGCAACATTATGTTGTCTCCTCTTATTTTTGTTTGTTCCTAGTTTCTTCGGCCATGTTTTTGACTTTTGTAGAACTCGGCCGCAGAGGGAGGAGGGGTGCTCTACAAGTGGGGCTGCTTTCCTGGCAGCTGGGGCCGTGTCGTTGATGGGGCCAGGTTTGCGCCCGGGGTTGGCTGTTTGTTTCGCTGGGGGGAGGGGGCGGAAAATGTTCTTTGGGGGCCATTGAAGCTGATAAGTTGGGCTTTCCACGGGGGGGAGGGGCCCGCAAAATAAGGCATCTGAGTAATCGGAGACAGAGGCAGGAGCGGCCGGGGTCAGCATGGATCAGCTGACTCACGGAAGCGTAATGGGGGGAGAGCCAGTGTCAAGCGGGTGCTTGACTTGGGGGTTTGGGATCACGGGGTTCCTGGGGGGGGGGGGGGGATGGGATGCTTCTTGGCTGACAGAAAAGGTGCCAACTTGGGGAAACAGAGGGAGAGTCGGGGTGGGGCTCCAATGGGAGGGCTCGAGTAAGCGGGGGACCCGGGCTCGTGGCTGGCCGAAAAAGGGAGATTGCTAATCAGCAGGGGAGGGGGGGGCTAGCCCCCCATCCAGGCTGATCACGTGGAATGTGCGGGACCTGAATGGGCCGGCCAAGAAGGCTCGCGTGTTCTCGCACTTAAAGGGGCTAAAGGCAGACGTAGCCATGCTATAGGAGACGCACCTAAAACGTGCGGACAAAACAAGATTGAGAAAAGGTTAGGTGGGCCAGGTGTTCCATTCTGGGCTGGATTCAATGACCAGAGGAGTAGCAATCCTTGTCAGCAAACGGGTGGCTTTTGAGGCAGGGAATATTGTAGCTGACAAGGGGGGCAGATGCATAATGGTCAGTGGGAAACTACAGGGGACCCGGGTGGTGCTAGTGAACGTTTACACCCCGACCTGGGACGACGTGATATTTATGAGATGCACGCTGGGTAAAAGTCCGGACTTAAGACTCACACAATCGGATTATGGGGGTGACTTTAACACTGTTATAGACCCTGTACTGAACCGGTCAAACCCCAGGTTGGGGAAGCGACCAGCGGCGGCTAAAGAACTGAGGGGATTCATGGAACAGGTGGGGGGGGCGTAGACCCGTGGAGATTCACCCGACCAAGGGCGAAAGAGTTCTCTTTCTTTTCCCATGTCCACAAAGTCTACTCCCGCATAGATTTCTTTATGATGCGCAGGGTGTTGATCCCCAAGGTAAAGGGGACAGAATACTCAGCCATTGCAGTCTCCGATCATGCTCCACACTGGGTGGATTTGCGTCTTAGGGAGGAGAGAGGTCAGCCCCCACTATGGAGGCTCGATGTGGGGCTGCTGGCAGACGACGAGGTTTGTGGGCAGATAAAGAGGCATATCAAGAATTACCTGGAAACTAATGATGCGGGGGAGGTAGCGGCGTCCACGGTGTGGGAGGCCCTGAAGGCAGGTATCAGAAGGGAGTTGATCTCTATCAGGTCTCTTAGAGAGAAGAAAGAGCGGAGGGAGAAAGGCTAGTCGGGGAGATACTCAGAGCAGACAGGTGCTACGCGGAGACCCCCGAGATGGGGCTACTGAAAGAGCGTCGGAGGCTGCAGGTGGGGTTCGACCTGCTGATCACTGGTAAGGCGGTAACACAGCTGAGGAAGGCAAAAGGGGCTGTCTATGAATACAGGGAGAAAGCGAGTAGAATGCTGACGCACCAACTTCGCAAGAGGGAGGCGGCCAGGGAAATTGGGGAAGTATGGGATAAGGAGGGCAATACGGTCATCGACCCAGAGGGGGTGAACAAAGTCTTTAGGGCGTTTTACGGTAAATTGTATGAGTCAGACCCCATTGGGGGTGGGGGGGGGGATGAAGCAATTCATGGACCAACTGAGGTTCCCAAAGGTGGAAGAGGATCTGGTGGAGGGACTGTGGGCCCCGATAGAGCTAGAGGAGATGGTAAAGTGTTTAGTGGACATGCAGTCGGGCAAAGCCCCGGGGCCGGGCGGCTACCCTATAGAATACTACAATAAATTTTCGGACCTACTGTGCCCACTCCTGCTAAGGACCTTCAATGAGGCCAAAGAGAGAGGGACCTTCCCCCCAACAATGTCACAGGCTTCGATTTCACTCATCCTCAAACGAGAGAAAGATCCGCTACAGTGTGGATCTTATAGACTGATATCGCTCCTGAATGTAGATGCCAAACTGCTGGATAAGGTCTTAGCTGCTAGGATTGAGGACTGTGTCCCTGGGATGATAGGGGAGGATCAGACAGGCTTCGTCAAGGGCAGGCAATTGAACTCCAACGTACGCAGGCTCCTAAACATCGTCATGATGCCCTCAGAAGGAGGGGAGGCAGAAGTGGTGGTGGCAATGGACGTGGAGAAAGCCTTTGACCGGGTGGAATGGGAGTACCTGTGGGAAACGCTAAGAAGGTTTGGATTCGGTGAGGGGTTCATAGGTTGGGTCCAGCTACTCTACCAGGCCCCAGTGGCAAGTGTGTGCACGAACAGGGTGAGGTCGGAATACTTTAGGCTCCACCGGGGGACAAGGCAGGGGTGCCCCCTCTACCCATTATTATTCGTCCTTGCGATAGAGCCGCTGGCTATAGCGCTGCGGACTTCAAAGAACTGGCGGGGGTTGGTTCGGGGGGTGGGGGGGGGGGGGGGAGGAGCATCGGGTCTTGCTTTATGCGGATGATCTGCTCCTGTATATTTCGGACCACTAGAGGGGATGGGGGAGGTCATGCAGATTCTGAGGGACTTTGGCAATTTCTCGAGGTACAAACTAAATGAGAAGAAAAGCGAGGTGTTCGTGATCCAAGCTGAGGGGCAGGAAAAGGGACTGGGAGAGCTTCCGCTGAAATTGGTCGAGAAGAGCTTCCGGTACCTAGGGATACAGGTGGCTCGAAAGTGGGATGCCCTCCACAAGCTTAATCTATCTCGGCTGGTAGAGCAGATGGAGGGGGACTTCAAAAGGTGAGACATGCTCCCGCTATCTCTAGCGGGAAGGGTGCAGACCATTAAGATGACGTTAAGATGTTCGTTTTCCAGTGCCTTCCCATCTTCATCCCGAAGTCCTTCTTTAAGTGGGTGAACAAGATCATCTCGGGATTCGTATGGGCAAATAAGACCCCGCGAGTAAAGAGACTGTACCTGGAGCGCAGTCGGGGGGGCGGGGGGGTGGGGGCTGGCGCTGCCAAACTTTTGCAGCTACTATTAGGCGGCGAACAGAGCCATGATTAGGAAATGGGTATTGGGGGAGGGGTCAACGTGGGAGCGGTTAGAGGCGGCATCATGTAAAGGTACCAGCCTAGGGGCACTTGCAACGGCACCTCTGCTGTTCTTGCCGGCCTGCTACTCCTCTAGTCCGGTGGTGGTGGCGGCATTGAAGATCTGGGGTCAGTGGGGAAAACACAGGGGGGTGGAGGGAGCCTCAGTCTGGACCCCGATACGCAACAATCACAGATTTGTCCCGGGCAGGATAGACGGAGGGTTTCAAAGCTGGCAAAGAGCAGGCATTAAAAGGATGGGGGACCTGTTCATAGACGGGACCTGCCCCAGCCAGAAAATGCTGGAGGAGAAATTCAGTTTGTCCCCTGGAAATGCTTTCAGATACCTTCAGGTACACGCCTTTCTGAAAAAGCAGGTGGTATCATTTCCGCTGCTACCCCCACGCAGGATACAGGAAAGGGTGGTCTCCGACACCTGGGTAGGGGAGGGAAAGGTTTCGGCCATTAACGCGAACTTCAGGAGGCAGAGGAAGCCCCAGTGGAGGAGCTCAAGGGCAAATGGGAGGAGGAGCTAGGTGGGGAGCTGGATGCGGGCCTGTGGGCGGACGCCCTAAACAGGGTCAATTCCTCCTCATCCAGTGCCAGGCTTAGCTTAATCCAGTTTAAGGTGGTCCACCGGGCACACATGATGGCAACCAGGATGAGCAAGCTCTTTGGGTTTGAGGATAGATGTGCGGGAAGCCCTGCAGATCATGTCCATATGTTCTGGGCATACCCGGCTCTTAAGAGATTCTGGCAGGGATTTGCTAAGGCAATGTCCAAGATCTTAGTCCAGAGATAGCGATCTTTGGTATGTCAGACGATCTGAGAGTTCAGGAAGCGAAAGAGGCTGACGTATTGGCCTTTGCCTCCCTGGTAGCCCGGAGACGGATCCTTTTAATGTGGAGGGACTCGAAGCCCCCGAGTGTAGAGACCTGGGTTAGTGACATGGCTGGGTTTCGGGTTTCTCTGTCTCGAGAAAATAAAGTTTGCCTTGAGAGGGTACATGGCGGGGTACTCCCAGAGATGGCAGTCGTTCCTCGACTTTCTAGGAGAGCAGTAAAGGTAAGCAGCAGCAGCAATCAGGGCGGGGGGGGGGGGGTTTAATCGGTACGTTGTATTGTTCCTTCCTTTGTACATACGGTAAATATTTTTTTATCTTTGTTCTGTTAATTGTTGCGTACGGTTATGCAAAAATTATGTTTTTTGACAAAAATTTTAATAAAAGTCATTAAAAAAAAAAAGAAGTTAGCTTTCTGATTAGTAAGTTTGCAGACGGCACAAAGGTTAGTGGAATTGCGGATAGCGATGAGGACTGTCAGAGGATACTGCAGGATTTAGATTGTTTGGAGACTTGGGCGGAGAGATGGCAGATGGAGTTTAATCCGGACAAATGTGAGGTATTGCATTTTGGAAGGTCTAATGCAGGTAGGGAATATACAGTGAATGGTAGAACCCTCAAGAGTATTGAAAGTCAGAGAGATCTAGGTGTACAGATCCACAGGTCACTGAAAGGGGCAACACAGGTGGAGAAGGTAGTCAAGAAGGCATACGGCATGCTTGCCTTTATTGGCCGGGGCATTGAGTATAAGAATTGGCAAGTCATGTTGCAGCTGTATAGAACCTTAGTTAGGCCACACTTGGAGTATAGTGTTCAATTCTGGTCGCCACACTACCAGAAGGATGTGGAGGCTTTAGAGAGGGTGCAGAAGAGATTTACCAGAATGTTGCCTGGTATGGAGGGCATTAGCTATGAGGAGCGGTTGAATAAACTCGGTTTGTTCTCACTGGAACGACGGAGGTTGAGGGGTGACCTGATAGAGGTCTACAAAATTATGAGGGGCATAGACAGAGTGGATAGTCAGAGGCTTTTCCCCAGGGTAGAGGGGTCAATTACTAGGGGGAATAGGTTTAAGGTGAGAGGGGCAAGGTTTAGAGTAGATGTACGAGGCAAGTTTTTTACGCAGAGGGTAGTGGGTGCCTGGAACTCGCTACCGGAGGAGGTGGTGGAAGCAGGGACGATAGTGACATTTAAGGGACATCTTGACAAATACATGAATAGGATGGGAATAGAGGGATACGGACCCAGGAAGTGTAGAAGATTGTAGTTTAGTCGGGCAGCATGGTCGGCACAGGCTTGGAGGGACGAAGGGCCTGTTCCTGTGCTGTACTTTTCTTTGTTCGTTGTTCTTTGTTCTTTTCATAAAAAAATGTTTGAGACATTTTTTATTGAACAAAACAATTTCAAAAGGAACCTGTTTTTGCTTATATACACAGTCACAAATAAAGATGCCAGAACACACAAAAAAAATATGTTTCAAAAGGGAACTAGATAGATATTTGGCAGGCAGAGGTCTGCAGGGTCAAGGAGTGGAACAGATTGCTCTTTCAAAGAGTGAGCATAGGCATGTTGGACCAAGTTACCTGCTGATTTGCTGCATTGTTTTCCGATTCTATTGTGCAACTGACCATAATTACCAAAGGCATCTGATGTGCAGTCTGTGATAGCTTTGCAAGGCAGTAAAGAGAAAATGTGCCATATGGAAAGTCAATTACCAACTGAAAACCAGTTTAATCCAGTTTTGGCTATATATACATACATACACAAATCGCCACAAGAGGGCGCTATTACTCGCATTCCTCAACAATCACAAAGTACAACTTATACGTATCTCTGGTTTTTCATTTATTTACAAATCAAACTTAACCACGGGTTTCCTCTCCTTCAGAGGATTCCTCCTTTCTTGACCCAAGTGTTCAATATTTGGCGAAACAACTTGACCTATCTGGGCCTTAGTCAAAGAAGTGTTCTCCAAAGGCTGATTTTTGCCCATTGAGCTTCAATTGAAATTTCCACTTCATTGGATATGTCTGTCTGACTTTGACTTGGATCTGAACTCTTTTCACGCACTACATCTGCTGAAGTAACTATTCATACTCTCGTCGAATCCCAATCAGACAATTCACCAGACTCAGTTGATTCTTCCCAACTCTATTCCTCTTCATGAATCTTTGACAATAGAAGATGATCTATCTGTATGTACAAACCTAACATTTCCACAACCAAACATCTTGACCCAATAGCTATGAAGATAAAATATTTTCTCGTCTCTTCCTGATAACCACTTCAACCACTCTACCTTCTTTCACTCTAACCTTCTGGTTCAACTTCAGACTTCTTTCTCTCACTCTAACCCTGTCTTGATTCCCTTTCTGCCCATATTGTTGATTTTCTACTAATTGTGCCAAATGTGGTTTCAGCAATGAAAACCTTGTTCGAAACTGCTTTCTAAGAAATAATTCAGCTGGCATTCTGCCAATAGTAGTGAAGTATCAGATCATAAGACCACAAAATATAGGAGCAGTAATAAGTCATTCATCCCACTGAGTTTGCTCCATCATTCATAGATCATAGATCATAGAATTTACAGTGCAGAAGAAGGCCATTCGGCCCATCGAGTCTGCACCGGCCCTTGGAAAGAGCACCCTACCTATGCCCACACCTCCATCCTATCCCCGTAACCCAGTAACCCCACCTAACCTTTTTGGACACTAAGGACAATTTATCATAGCCAATCTACCTAACCTGCACATCTTTGGACTGTGGGAGGAAACCGGAGCACCCGGAGTAAACCCACACACACACGGGGAGAACGTGCAGACTCCGCACAGACAGTGACCCAAGCCAGGAATCGAACCTGGGACCCTGGAGCTGTGAAGCAACTGTGCTAACCACTATGCTACCGTGCTGCCCAACCATGGCTTATATGTTTCTCATCCCCATTCTCCTGCATTCTCCCCATAACCCGTGGTCCCCTTATAAATCAAGAACCTATCTATCTGTCTTAAAGACACTCAGTAACGTGGCCTCCACAGCCTTCTGCAGAAATGAGTTCCACAGATTCACCACCCTCAAGCTGAAGAAATTCCTCCTCATCTCTGTTTTAAAGGATCATGTATTCAGTCTGAGGCTGTGCCCTCAGGTTCTAGTTTCTGCTACTAGTGGAAACATCCTCTCCACATTGACTCTATTTAGGTATCTTAGTATTCTGTAAGTTTCAATGTGATCACCCCTCATCCTTCTAAATTTCAACGAGAACAGACCCAGAGTCCTCAACCGCTCTTCATATGGCAAGTACTTCATTCTGGATATCATTCTTGTGTATCTCCTCTGGACCCTTCCAAGGCCCTCACATCCTTCCTTAGATGCGGGGTCCAAAATTGCTCACAATGTTCCAAATGGGGTGTGATCGGAGCCTTATACAGCCTCAGCAGTACATCCCTGCGGGTGTGTTATGATAAATAAACTATTTACCAGGTTGTAACTCTATCCAATGAGTATCTAGCATTTGTTTAACAAGAACCAACTTAACAATTTGCACTGTGCACTCTGCTACTCTATTTATGGGTGGTACGGTAGCACTGTGGCTAGCACTGTTGCTTCACAGTGCCGGGGTCCCAAGTTCGATTCCCGGCTTGGGTTACTGTCTGCGCGGAGTCTACACATTCTCCCTGTGTATGCGTGGGTTTCCTCCGGGTGCTCCAGTTTCCTTCCACAAGTCCCAAAAGACATTCTGTTAGATGAATTGGACATTCTGAACTCTCCCTCAGTGTACCAAACCAGGTGCCGAATTGTGGCGATTTTCACAGTACCTTCATTTCACTGTTTATGTATGCCTACTCGTGACACTAATAAAGATTATTATTGATGCAAGATAATGCAGTGGAACTTTAGTGTGTTTGAACCCATTCACAGAAATTTTATAAATATTTCTGATCAAAAACTGAGGTCTGTTGTCGGCATAACACGACACAAAGTATTAAAAATGAAAATAAAATACTTTATAGACGCCAGAAATCTGAAATGAAAACAGGAAATGCTGGAAAAAAACCAGCAGGTCTGGCAGCATCAGTGGAGAGAGAAACAGAGTTAACGTTTCAAGTCTGTCGGACTCTTCTTTGGAATTGAAGAAGTCGGTTCTCATGATTGGATTTAAATCATTAATTCTGTTAACGTTTCAAGTCTGTCGGACTCTTCTTTGGAATTGAAGAAGTCGGTTCTCATGATTGGATTTAAATCATTAATTCTGTTTCTCTCTCCACAGATGTTGCCAGACCTGCTGAGATTTTCAGTACTTTCTGTTTTTAGTGCAAAATATCCAGAGTTTTGCTAGTTGTTGTTTGATTCATTGGAAATCCCTCAACCCACTTAAAATACATATCTGTCATGATGAACAGTTGTTGCCCTTCAAATTCTGCAAAATCTGTGTGCAACCTCTGCCACCCTCTAGCTGCCCATTTCCATGGTTGCAATGGTATCAATGACATTGGGCACAATTTGACCCACATATAATAGTCTCATTTTGGGCGCATATAGCGGATTCTTTCCCGGTGCCTGCAACACTTGAGAACAACCCGGCCATCAAACGGGACTCTTTATTTTCTGTCCTCAGGCGAGAATGCCCGCCGGGGCTGCACTTACCTCACTTCCTGCACTAACAGGCTCAGCTCATCAATGAAGGAAGAGATTAGGGTGCCATTGTTAAATGCCACCATGATCTCGCAAGCCTCCTCAGAATCCTCACTGAAGCCTCAGGATTCCCATAATGCCAAACCTGCCTCTTCGGGGATCCTCAAGCCCCCCCACTCACCCGAGCTCCAAAGGGCAAAGCACCCCCGGGTGGATCCCTGGCACGGATGACCTGGCACCCAGGTACCTTGGCACTGCCAGCCTGGCACTCTGGCAGTGACCCTGCCAGTATGGCAGTGGCACCTGGGTATCCTGGAAATGCTAAGCTGGCATTGCCGGGGGCCTGGGTGGCACTGCCAATGGACCAGAATTTCAGTGTTGAAGGTTCCCGGATGCCAGTGGAAGTGCCAGGGTAATTCCCTGCCCAGAATCCTACCACCCAAAGGCCTCTGATGGCCTGGGAGACCGCCTCGTGCCATTACACCAGGTCCATGTTTGTGCAGACCAGGGGCAGCATGGTGGTTCAATGATTAGCACTGGTGCCTCACAGCTCCAGGGACCAAGGCTCAGTTCTGGCCTCGGGTGACTGTGTGGAGTTTGCACTTCCTCCCTGTATCTGCATGGGTTTCCTCCGGGTGCTCCGGTTTCTTCCCACAGTCCAAAGATGTGCAGGTTAGGTTTATTGGCCTTGCTCAATTTCCCCTTAATGTCAAAAAGTTTAGGTGGGGTTACTGGGTTAGAGTGGAGGCGTTGGCTTAAGTAGGGTGCTCTTGAAAGGACCGATGCAGACTCGATGGGTCGAGTGGCTTTCTTCTGCACTGTAAATTCTATGATTCTATAAACGGATTCTATAAACGGTGCAATGACAAGGTCTCCCAGACCATGCCGTTATTTCTCGGTCCTCGGGAGAATCGGGCGCCGACAGATTTAAATGAGCCTAGAAGCTCACTTAATTATGTAAATCTAGAACTCACCCAGCGAGAGTGAGATACAGATCGCGATGTTTCATGAGATCTTGTGAGGCGTTCCGAGCATTGCAAATCTCGAGCAAGTCTTCTTGCGAGATATAACTACTTGCTGCGTCACCGAGTCGAGTGCAACGAGACTGTTTGATTGCACTTTTCAACAGCTTGGTATGCTCTACACTGTTTCACTGTGACTCTATGCCCTTATCTAATCACTACCATCAAAAATAGTTTCTCGTTGGACTCTTATTCAAAATCATCTTTAAGTATTGATCATGAGTGGGATGGTCTCCCTCTGTCACTGGCAGGTCAGATACAGGCAGTTAAAATTAATCTGTTGCCACGGTTTCTATTTATTTTCCAATGCCTGCCAATTTTCCTGCCAAAGGCATTTTTTAAAGAGATTGAAGGGATGATTACCTCATTCATGTGGGGAGGGAAGG
Organism: Scyliorhinus torazame; assembly: GCF_047496885.1. Classification (NCBI taxonomy): domain Eukaryota; kingdom Metazoa; phylum Chordata; class Chondrichthyes; order Carcharhiniformes; family Scyliorhinidae; genus Scyliorhinus; species Scyliorhinus torazame. The sequence continues at coordinate 194,221,207 of NC_092707.1, read as the reverse complement.
TGGCCAGAATTAGAAAGGTGCTATTACAGAGAGAAGGCAGGCAGACGGTTTGGGTCTTCCGAACCTGATGTATTATTACTGGGCGGCGAATGTGGAGAAGGTATGGAGCTGGGTCAGAGGGGTTGAGTCCCAGTGTGTCAGAATGGAGGAGAGTTTGTGCAGGGGGTCGGGATTGAAGGCGCTAGCAACAGCGTCTCTCCCGGCGGCCCCAGGGAAAAACTCAGGGAGTCCGGTAGTAATAGCTTTATTGAGAATTTGGAGGCAGTTTCGCCAGCACTTCGAGTTGGGGGCAAGGTCAAGGGAAATACCGATTTGGGGGAACCATAGATTTGAGCCAGGGAAGTGGGATGGAAATTTTTGGACATGGGAAGAGAAAGGAATTAGGACACTAAAAGATTTGTTTCTTGGGGGTCGGTTTGCAGGATTGAAGGAGCTGGGAGCGAAGTATGGGCTGGAACAGGGGGAAATAGATTTTTAGATACATACAGGTTCAAGACTTTGCCAGAAAGGAGATACAGAGCTTCCCGGTGGAGCCGGCTTCCACATTGCTGGAGGAAGTGCTGATGACAGGGGGACTGGAGAAGGGGGTACTGTTGGCTATTTTGGAAGAGGAGAAGGCATCGCTGGATGGGATCAAGGCAAGCTGGGAGGAAGAGTTGGGAGAGGGTATGGAGGAGGGGTTCTGATGTGAGGTGCTCCGGAGGGTGAACACCTCCACCTTATGAGCGAGATTGGGGTTGATACAGCTGAAGGTTCAATATAGAGCACACCTTACAAGGGCGAGGATGAGCCGGCTCTTTGAGGGGGTAGAAGATGTGTGTGATTGTTGCGGGGGTTGGGGGGAGGGGTAGCCAGCCACGTTCATTTGTTTTGATCCTGTCCAAAGCTGGAGGATTACTGGAAGGAGGTTTTTAGTGTAATCTCTAAAGTGGTGCACATGAAACTGGACCCAGGCCCTCGGGAGGCCATATTCGGGGTGTTGGACCAGCCGGAATTGGAAACGAGTGCGAAGGCAGATGTTGTAGCCTTCCTCTCTTTCATCGCCCGAAGGCAGATCCTGTTAGGGTGGAGATCAACCTATCCACCCTGTGCCCTGATGCGGTGGGGAGACCTGCTGGAATTCTTGACTCTTGAGAAGGTCAAATTTGAACTGAGGGAAGGATGGTGGGGTTCTACAATTCATGGGCGTTATTCATTGTGCACTTTCAAGAATTGGAGTACATGGAACATTAGGGGGCGGGCAGTTGGAAGAGCTGGGGTGAGGGTGACTGTAATCAATTGACAACTCATTCTTATGCATTCAGAAAATGGGCAGATATCTCAATTCAATATTTGTGCTGGCAACCCAAATGCGATATAGTCATACATCCTTGTAAATACATAATCCATATGACTTGTTCTACCAATATCATCTGCTGTGACTGACAGCTTATTTATGTGTAAAAAGAAAAACTCTTCTTCCCTGTTAGGCTCTTCCTCTGATACGGATGTTAGTCTAGACATCTCATCAGTATTGCAGTGATCTCCCGATTGTACTTAATTGATAAGCAGACACAATCAAAGCCCATTTCTGAATTCAGGCTGCAGCTACAGTGGGTACTGGAGACCTTGGATTTTAAATAACCGTCAGTGGTTGTGAAACTACGGCCATATAGGTTTTCATAAAATTTACTAACTCCAAACACCAAAGAAAATGGACTGGATTTCCCGCTGTTGGGATTCTCCGTTGCGCCAGCAACCTGGAGATTTCCCCACGGCATGGGGCTGCCCACAATGGGGATCCCCATTGGCCGGCTGGCGAGATGGAGAATCTGGTGTGGCGAGATGGAGAATCCCGCTCAATGCTTCACATTCTATCTGAGCAAAATGTTACTCCTTAGCACTGAGGGTGCTTGTGGCAAATACATTTGGTCTCTCCTCAATATTATCCAACACATGTGAGATACCAGCACCTACTCTTTATAGACAGGCAGCACATGTTAGCTTAATCGCTTTGGGCACATTGTAGCATACAAGCATTGTACCATCTTGAAATTCACTTTTACACTGCTGGAATGTCATCACATTTCCTTGACCAATTCCATGTACCGCCCTTCTTGAAGAGTTCATTCAATGGATACAATAAATTTGCCAAACTTGCCGTGAATTAACTGTAGGAATTCACCAAGTTCCAAAAATGATCTAAAATCGGAAATATTCTGAGGGTGTGGCATGTTTTTTGTTGCTTGAACATTGCTCTTGCTAGGATGTAACCCATCTCCATCTTTGACTATCCTGTGACCCAAATACTCTGCAGAGATTTGAAGCATTTCACATTTGTGTGGCTTCACCTAAACTATGCTTTTTGAAAGGTTGGAACACATTATTCAGCCTGTCATCATGGGTTTGCTGATTTGAAGCTGAAATACATATGCCAACCAAATCATACGACTCCCTGAATTAGGGACGGGGAAATCGGGTGTCGGAGGAAAATTGGGATCGGTGCCGGGTGTCAATCCAGACGTGAAGCTGCGAGCCTCTACTAACAATGTGAATGAGGTCCACGATGTGCACCAGCTGGACGATGTAAATAAATACAAATGGGTCTTAATGACGTATTTGCATTTATTTAGTGGGCCTCGTTCCCTATGCTCCAGCCTCCCGTGATTCACCCGTCCCCTTGGCCAGGAATCGTATGGGCGCAGATCACTTGTGGTTTTTACTTGCGTGGCCCTGACACGGTGGACCTCAAGGTGGGCCAAAGGGGCAAACAGGGCTATCCTGGTAGAGGCCATCTGAGCCCATCCGAGGGCCACCCCCCTCACCATTGCATTGTCTACCCTGCCTCCTCTACCAGACCCCCCATGTGCCTGTAATAGGGGGTCCCCTGTTATAGGGGACCCCCACAGGGACCCCTATAATAGGGGGGCACCTATAAAGGGACCCCTGTAATAGAGAGACCTCCAAATGTATCCCTTTATTGGAGACCCTCCTTGGGACCCCCAGGGGCCCATTTAATAGGGGAACCCCTCCCAGAGACCCCTGTAATATGGGGGTCCTCACAGACACCCCATGCCTAAAGGAACCTACACAGACACCCCCCTACACACAACCCCCCCCCCCCACACACACACACACACAGATCCCCCCACATACAAACTCCACCATACACACAGACCCCTGTCTGGAAGCTCGAGAGCAATTCAGACAGGGGCAGTGGAAAGCATTATAACTGTAAAACTTACATCTCCACATGTCCATTCCTCAAAGGAGAGCAGCTGTGCCCACGACTCGTTGGCACAGAACCACTAGCTGCAAGTCATTCATAGCTTTCAAGTGGTGGTTTATGATTGACAGCTTGTACAAACCATCTGCAGCTTTGATCCATTCATATCCCTTCACGTTTCAGTGGTCTAATGGATGAAACCCCAATGTTTGTAAACAGTAACCACAACAAAGATATGTAAGTGCATGCCAAGCACTAAGTGCATTCTAATCACTGAAGCATGTGATTTCACTGCATGTTCTTTTCTTCACTGGCAATCGTCTCCATTATTAGATTTGTCTCTGTCCAATATTTTATTGGATTTCAGTGAAGTAAATGTCAAAAGATTTTAAAACATTATCAAATTTGGCAGATGACACATCGATAATTTACTGTGCAGTGTCATCATCAGCACTTGGTCTAATCCATTAAAGAAGTGAATTGACTTGTTCTGCATCTAAATTGTCATTTAGGCTTGTAGCAACGCTGTATCATAAAGATCTTTTCCTCCAGTCTAATTCTGTGAGTTGTCATGGGTGATTCCAGTGGACGTACGGAACTTTGGTCCATTTTGACGATTTTCAGAAGTGTGGCTGCAGCTTTGAGAGATTACAGGCTTCCAGGTTGATGCCGCCCGTCATTCACTGCCAAACCATGGACCTTCCCACGCTTGCTTGTTTTCGGTGGGCTTTCAAAAATGGCGGCGTGGTGCTTCTCCCTGAGTTCACAGTGACTGTGTGTCAGCTGGCTGCCTACTTAATTCAATCAGCGGTATAGCTTTGCGAGTTGGGACATGAAGAAAAGAATCGTAGACCACAGTTTGAGCAGCGAGGTACGCAAAGTAGACTACGCTTATTTTTATTATCTTTACCGAACCGGACAGCCACGTTTTGACACTCGGGAGTTGGGGGTCGGGATTAGCGGCGGGTTTATTTCAAACGGGATCTCCGACTGAATGAATGGAAAGGCATTTCTCAGGATTGGCAGGCTTGGAATTTTATAAAATATTCTGCATGGTGTCTGCATGTAGAAGCTGGACTTCCAGGGGAGATCCAGCCTTACGCTGGAATAATTCTTCTACCTTTTTGCTTCAAGGCTTTTCTCTCTGTCGAGCCTTTTCTTCCGAAGGAATTATCTCTGTATCTGTAACTTTAATTTAGGCGCTAATGTACGAATTCCAACATCAGCCTTGTACCTGTCAGACCCTTCTACTACACATCCAATGCTATTTGGACTATGATGTCCTGCGAGTTTCCACTGGACATCCTTGTGCTTTGGATTGTAAAGGTCTCAGCAGATCCCCTTATTGACTTGATACTGTTCAACAACCCGACGCAGTGACTGCCACTTCCTCCAGCCCACGCTTTCTCCATTGACATTCCTTCAACATGCCTTGGCAGCATGGCCCTTCCTCTTGCAGCTGTGGCACTCTTCTTTCACAAATGGAAAATGTTGTGCCCAATGTAGATCTAAGTACCGACAACAGGACGTTTTAGTACCTCTGCTGCTACACACTTCTGTCGTTAGGGCTTTCTGCTTACTCAGCTGAAGCTTATTTATTTCAGAAGACAAATGGCAGTTGTTTACTGTGGCTTCTCTCGAGTCACGTTTCACCAAGCCTGGTCGAAAGTTAACTTTGGCAATGTCAGCAACTTAGCATGAATGCATTTAGTTTTTAAACTGCACACAAATCTGTCCCAGAATATTCTCCCAAAGTTCAATGAAAGAACAGCTTTCTCAAAGCCACGATAAACTCTCCAATGTCCCCATTGGGCTACTGATTCCTGGTTCTAAAGGACAGCTTTCTGAAATCTCAAGTGGTTTGGGATAGTAATGCTGCTCACACATAATGCCCAACAGAATCGTGTCTTTTGGCTTTGCAGGGGTAAGAAAATTGATGAGAATTTCATAGACATCTGAGCTTGCTTCCGCGGAAATATTGCCCTTTTTCTTTCCGCCACTGCCTAATTAACAGGAATTTGGGAATTGGGAAAATTAGCTGCAACTAAATATATCTTGAACTGCTCATATATGTACCAAAAAGCCCAGTTATGACCATACTCTCCAAGTCACTCAATGATACCTGTTGATGCAGGCATCCTGGAAGGTCAGTCCACCTAAGTATACAAAAAGTCTTTTAATGAAGGATTGATTTTTATTTCTCAGCAAAAAACCTCACAACAAAAAAAACACAACTCATTTGATGGAAGTTTGTTTTGCTAAGGAATGCACAACCTCACTTCAGTGCCTGACTATGATACCTTTGAAGGACAGAGAAGAGATCAGTGTGCCACATGTAAAGTCATGTACCAAGTGAAAACTAGTTGAACCTGGTTTCGGCTATAAATACATACAAACAGAGATGGACACAATAATTGAAAGGCCTGGTAACTCAGGTTTCAGAATAACTTGAGACACATATGATTCATTCTGAGTAGGACACAAAACATTCGGGAAATGGATAATCATTAACGGGTCATGGTCAGCTGAACAAAAAAATTCTATATGGGAGAGTTTGCACAATGGTAAACAGACTTGTGTGCACTGTACAATAATGTTTTCAGTCATTCTGTATTAATATTAAGGACAATTAATATTACGGTAATCGGCACCTAACAACACCATTGAATCAATGCTCCATAATCATAATTTATCTTTTGCTCCCTTATTTATGAGGAACATCAAATTTTTACTTAGCGTTACTTAGTAGGGTGCATGGAATTTGAATGATTAGCTCTTGCAATAGGTAAATATTTATATGTACACTTACAAACCAGTGACTGCAGAAATCGACAAATGGATGGCACGATAGCACAGTGGTTAGCAGAGTTGCTTCACAGTTCCAGGGTACCAGGTTCGATTCCTGGCTTGGGTCACTGTCTGTGCGGAGTCTGCACGTTCTCCCCGTGTCTGCATGAGTTTCCTCCGGGTGCTCCAGTTTCCTCCCACAAGTCCCGAAAGACATACTGTTAGGTCATTTGGACATTCTGAATTCTCCCTCTGTGTACACGAACTGACGCCAGAATGTGACGACTAGGGGCTTTTCACAGTAATTTCATTGAAGTGTTAATATATGCCTACTTGTGACAATAAAGATTATTATTATTAAAGATTATTATTAACAATTGTTCTGAAGCGCATAGTTCAAGCATATGAATTGCCTGTTCCTAAAGGAGTTTATCTCTTTCCTAAGTTCCTCATTTGTGCTCGTTCACATTGCCATCTTCATACGGCAAGTAAGTATTTTGGCACAGAAATGCTATTCTCCATTTCAAGAGGTCTTTCTTTACACAATCGACGTTGTTCACACTGTGAAAGCTCTATCCCTGTAAAGCCACATTTCAGCATAAACAAATCGGAAAATAATTAAAACAAGCCCTTTATTTAAAAGCTCCCACTATCGATAATTAAAGTCATTGTCAAGATAGTCCACAAATGATACTGTCTGTATCATTGTCATTAACAGTGCAGTATATGAAATAGATAAATGAACTCAATGTATTCCTGGTGATAGCATAGAAACTGAATTCAATGCCGGCTCTGAATTGAAGTTTTATTCTGTTGTTCAAAGAAGCCAAGCATTAATTCATTTCAAGCACTCCGATCTATTCAAACTGACACCATCTTTTTGGGCTCAGTTTCAGATTTCTGCCAATTTTAGGCATTGCTTCATTTATGTCTTACACCTTTTATATATTTACAATATTATAAGACAATTTCAATCAAAGTTCACTTTGCAAAATCTATGTTTCATTGTATATTTTGCAATCAATAGATTGTAAATCATTAATGTTCCACTTTCTATAGGGTATTATGAAATGAAAGGACTGTTACCACGCACTCCAGAAACTAATCAAAGACTGCTGCAGGAATGGCTCAAAGGAAATGAGAGCAGTTGCCATAAAGCCAGAGTATAAAATTAGGCTAAACGTACAGTGGTAGCACCCCTACCCCTGGACCAGAAGCTCTAGTTTCAAGGCCAAGGCCAGGAATTGTAGTCAATGAAAGGAGCGTTTATAACGGTTCATTGGGCTGATAATCAGCTTTGAAATCCTACCATCACCTACCCACTATTGCCCAAATGGAAAAATAGTGTGGCTGATTTTAAAAAAAAAAAAAGAAAAGGATCTTCAAGAAAAAAATGGGGCGGGATTCTCCATTGGTGGGATCCTCCACTTTGCCGGAAGCGCACTCAAGGGCCCGGATTTCTTGATGGTAACCCCATTTGCCCACTATCTGGATGGAGGATCCCCTTCCGGGGGCAAGCGGGCTGGCAGGGCAGAGGATCCCACCAATGGTTTGGGCACAGTCAACGTATATTTCCATCAAAGGCAGAATTGGGCAAACAAATCCACGGTTACCTGGATAAAAAAGGAGGTGGAAATGAAGACAAACAAGAAAAAGAGTGCTTATGATGGGCGTCAGGTAGAGTATGCAATTGAGAATCAAGAGGAGTACAGAAGGTGCAGAGTGGAGGTGAAAAAATATATTAGCGAAGCAAAGAGTGATTACAAGAAAAAGACTGGCAGCCAAAATAAGGGGGAATTCCAAAGTCTTCTATCAGCACATAAATCATAAAAGGGTGGTAAAAGGAGTAGGAGGGTCGATTGGAGGCCAAAAAGGAAATTTACACATGGAGGCAGGGAACATGGCTGAGGACTTAATTTAATACATTGCATCTTCCTTTACCAGGGACGTCGATGCTATCCAGACCATGGTGGTAGAGACAGAAGCTCTGTCAATCAATCAAAGGGTTCAAAATTGATGAGTTGTAAATGTTGGACAGATGGTTGATACTTAAAGTTGGCAAGGAACCTGGACCAGATACGATGCATCCCAGGATATTGAAGGAATTGAGAGTAGAAATTGCAGGGCACTGGCCATAATCGTCCAGTCATCTCTAGAGCCAAGGAAGGTGCCAGAGCACTGGAAAATTGCAGGTATTATACGATTATGCCTTTGTGCAAAAAGGATTGGATAGAAAAGCCCAGCAATTACAAACCAGTCAGCTTAACTTCAGTAAAATCATAGAATCCCGACAGTGCACAAGGAGGCCATTCAGCCCACTGAGTCTGCACCAACCCTCCAAAAGAGCACTCTACCTAGGCCTACTCCCCCACCCCTTTCCTGCAACCTTCGGACACAAAAGAAAATTTAGCATGGCCAATCCACCTAACCTGCACATCTTTGGACGAGTAGTGGGCAAGCTTCCAGAAACGATCATTTGGGATAGAATTAGTAGTCTCATGGAAAAATGTAGGTTGATTAGTAAGAGCCACCATAGATTTCTAAAGTGGAAATTGTGTTCAGCTAACTTGCCGGAGGTTTATGAAGTGGTAACTGTAAAGGACAATAAGGTTAATGCTGTTGATATGGTATACATAAACTTTCAAAAGGCATTCAATACAATGTCACACAGCAGACTTGTGGGAAAGGTTATATCTCATGGAATAAAAGGGACAGTAGCAATGTGGATACAAAACTCAGAGTGATAAAAAACAGAGCACAATGGTTAATAGATATTTTGTGGGGTGGCGGAAGGTTTGTAATGGTGTCCCACAGGGGGTGGTATTGGGACCCTTATTTTTCTTGATGTATATTATGATCTAGATCTTGGTGTGCAGGGGACAATGTCAAAGTTTACAAATTACACAAAACTTGAAAGCATTGTAAACTGTGAGGAGGACAGTGCAGAACTTCAAAAGGACATAGACAAGTTGGTGGAGTGGGCAGATAGGCGGTGGATGAAGTTCAGTGTGCATAAGTGTGCATTTTGGTAGGAAGAACATGAATAGACAGTATAAGATAAGGGGCACAATTCTTAAGTGGGTTGAGGAGTAGAGGGACCTGGGTGCTATGTGCATTGATCATTAAAGGTGGCAGGACAGGTGGAGAAAACAGTTATTAAAGCATACAGAATCCTTAGCTTTATTAATAGGGACATAGAGTACAAGAGCGAGGAGGTTATGCTGAACTTATACAAGACACTAGTTGGATGTCAGCTGGAATATTGTGTACAGTTCTGAGTGCCACACTATAACAAGGATGTGAACACATTGGAGAGAGTGCAAAAGAGGTTTACAAGAGTAGTTCACGGGATGAGAAACTTTGCTTATGAGGATAGATTGGAAACTTTGGGCCTGTTCTCCTTGGAGAGGAGAAAGCTAAGAGGAGATTTAATAGAGATGTTCAAAATCATGAAGGGGCTGGACAAAGTAGATAGGGAGAAACTGTTCCCGATCAGAAAAGGATCAAAAACAAGAGGACACATGTTCAAAGTGATTTGCAAAAGAAACAAAAGTGATATGAGAAAAAACATTTTCACACAGCGAGTGGTTCAGGTCTGAAATGCACTGCCTGGAAGTGTGGTGGAGGCAGGTTGCATCGGGACATTTAAGAGGGCACTAATTATTATTTGAATAGAAACAATGTGCAAGGGTACGGGGAGAAGGCAGGAGAATGACTCCAGTCATAACAGGCAGTTGGACAGCTGGTGGAGACACGATGTAACAATTGCTGTAACAATTTGTGATTCTGTGAAGAAGAGCAATTCTTAGTGGAACAGACTGCCATTTGCATTTTCCTCATCATGCTTGCATCCAACCTTCGATCCTAGGTAATACTGCTGCATTGGGCTGTTTCATTGCTGTAGCTTGACATCCACGGAGATAGATTTAGAACAATTAAATTTATTTTTTGGAGCACTCTTAACAGCTGTCACAGAGACACTGGTTTCTTTTTCTCCTTATTAGCTGAGAAAAAAGAAAGGACAGCTTTTGACCCTCTATGGTATCCGGTGGACTGGCTGAGTAAACATGTTCCCAATTTACGACACATTATTTAATGAGCTGAAGAGTGCACTGAAGGGAAATAGCTGATGAATCAGTGCTTCTTCGAGACTGATGAATGCGAGTGTATTAGACTCCTTTTAATTTATGAACTGCTCCGCATTACACAAATGATGCTGTTTCAATATGACAAATGGGGCAATGTGTTTTCAGGATTTAGTTATTAGTTGTCTCTCCTACTCAGCCCATCGCTCTGGTGATAACACTGTCCCTTCTGACTTTGTGCCCTCAGCACTGCTTTCTTTTTTTCTCCTCACTGACACTTGCTGTCTACCTCTAGAGGTTTTCTTCTCCTTCCCATTGAGGTTGAGGACACTGAATAAGCAATTATTGCCACATTTCAATGCACATTAGAAAGATAAATCTTGGATAGGTATAGGGCTGCTGTTTTTACAGTGGGGATGTCATATATTTTGGCCGCAAAAATAAAGCTGCTACTTCATGTGGCCGACATTGAGAACAGAGCAGTAGCTCAGAGTGGATACTGGGTATGGCTCCAGTCTGAACTAATGACATTTTCTTCCATATTCTTCATGGTAAGTGTTCCAGTTGAAACTATTTATTGGAGACATAACTCAGTCACAAGTGCATATTATTAGCTGTGATTAAATTGATGATCTACTTTGAGAATGGCCAAACAATTGTTTAGGTGGATTGGCCATGCTAAAATTGCCCCTTGGTATCTAAATATTTGTAACTTAGATGGGGTTACGGGTCAGTCAGAGGGTTGGTCGCGACTCACTGGGCCTCCTTCTGCACTGTAGGGATTCTATGGCTATTAGAACCAAATTGACTTGTGTCTTCTGAAATGAGATTAAGGTAGTGAATTTTACCCTGCATCTAATTTGCATGATCCCTGGCCCCAAAGTGTCCACTTCAGAATTTAGCAGGGGGAGGAGCAAGGGGAGGGGGACAAAGAAAGAAACATGTCAGGCAGAATTCTTCAGTCCACCAGCTACGTCTTCCAGCAAGCGCACCCCCACCAGCAGCGCAATTCTCCATTCCCACAGCCAGCCAATGGAGTGCGCAGCCAGCGGACCGGAGGATCCTGCCAACGGAGAATTCCGCTGGTGGTCTTCAACAATGGCATTCCTCACTTTGTGCACTAAAAGGTTGCAATGAAATTGATAAACAAATAGAACTTCAACTATTCAGGAAATGCAGAGGATCCCCACTTGGTGGAAATGAAGGTAGGTGAATAAATGAGTTCTCTCCAATTAAGTTGAATACAATGAAATTATATTGCACTTTGTACAGTAGGAAAACCTCTGAGTTACAGGTTTTAGCTGAATTTGTTGGCAGTTGAAGATAAGACACCGGGGAGTGAACACCTCTCAACTCTTCCAGGAGAAGCAGGACAGGAAAAGAGAACTGCAAAGAGACAAACCTCTTCTTTGAGGAGGATACAGATACAGTACAGATAACCAGGGAACGGAGAAAAAAGGACTGTCTACAAGAAGACTGAAGTTAAGCGAACAGAGGTCAAGGTATTTGGGAGAAATTTGAGGAAAAAGCAAACAAAATATCGTGAGTGAAAGAGATATTAATCAACTGCAGTAACCACAGTTAAAGTGAGAAAGCAAATGTCAAAGATAAATCCAAAGTTTGATGCCATTTTCAAAATCTGGGAATTGATAGTGAAAACAATTGTGAACAGGTTGTACAACAGTCCAGACAAAGAAATCCTGAACGGGAAGTTGAAAATCCTGGGTGCTGGATTCTTTTTAAAAAGTGGAGTGGAAGCTTTGTTTAAAACAGTCATTTGAAAAACCTGGATTGGATTATGAATTCAAACCATTGACAGAAAGCGTTATTGTGAAATAAGATTTTAAAGCATGTTTTTGGGAAGGAAGTTTGGAAACTCTCATGTGATGATCATTTTGAGAGATTTTGAAGTGAAAACCACAGGCATTCACTTGAGTTCAGAATGGAGAGTGTACTTGATCACAGACAATCTGTGTGCGTGAGGAACTTTGTGTTACTGAGTGTCCATGTTAATCTTAAAATCTGTGTGTATTTGTTAAGGGGGGGAATAAAGGAATATTTTATCGTAATCCAACTTGTTCTGCTTAACATATTTGTGGCCCTGTGACCCTGTTCCTCCATGTTTTCTAAACTAAAGTGAAAGTTACATTCTTTTGTGCCAGGTTCCATTCTGGGATCTTCCCATCCAGTTATAACACCAGCTGGGATCATACACAATTATTAAGGAATCAATTAAATCAATAGGGTATCATACTACGTGAACCTCTCTCTTGAGGTGCATTCCTACTTGACAAGTGATGTGTACCATACTTTTCTCTTGGGCCAAAGTAGGGTTATGTTTTACCACAGAGCAAGGAACACTGTTACATTTTATGGCTTGATTAGAGGATACATTGTGGGCGGGATTGTCCATCCTGCTAGCCCCGTTTTCCTGCGTGGAAGCGCCCTCACCGACAGTGGGATTTTCTGTTCCCGCAGTGGGGTCTCCCATTGTGGCCACCCCACATCATAGGGAAACCAGTGGGTGTGAGTGTGCTGCCAGTGAAATGGAGGATCCCGCTGATGGAGAATCCCGCAGGTGAAGTTTCTTGTAATTTATTGTGAAAGCAAATGCTTCGGAAATGCTGCAAAGATAGGGCCGAACTGCTGTAGAGATAGGGCCTTGGGAAGGGGTTTGACTTTAATGGTGTATTCTTCACAAAAGTCCATTGTGTGAAGTAAAATAGATTCAGATCTCAAACTACAGTTCTGTGCTTTAAATTGCCTGATTAAAATTTGTAATTCAATTTCTTAATTAAATTCTTAATTATACTTATTTTTGAGTTAAAGAGCCTTAATGAGAAATAATCACTTTCCTTCAAGTATAAAACAAATGTTGTGCATTACTGTGGTTTTCATTAGCAGTTTCTATAATAGTGTGTTAGTTATGTAGTGTTTGTGACTTGTTTCTTGTGAATATGGTAATATATTAACAGAACATGATATTGTACAATGTGTCTTTTGCTCTCTCGACTTTAGCATACCAATGATCAATATATATTGATTTCCTACGTACTGTAGTAATTTTGTAATTGCTGTATTAGTTTAAGCTTAGGTACCTCTTGTACTTTTACGTTATTTGTTTTTAAATAACTTGCTTCAGGCATCAGCAGTCATTAAGAAGTTACATACACCGCGGTGTTTGGACTTTCCACAACACCTGAATTGGGTCTTCTGGGTTATGAACCTAAAAGAAAATAAATCATTTGGAAGTGACACCACACAGGACCTTATCATGAATAAACAGACACCCACATTACCTTGTGGTGCCAGATTATCTCAGTGGAAAAGCTATCAACTGGATAAAATAACAGGGGAAAGCTATAAAAAGAAGGATGTTCCAACAAATGACTGACAAAGTGGCATCAGCAAGATGACCAAAACCCTTAAGAGAGCAATCAGACATGGATCATGCACCATTTAGTTAATCAGAGACAGATCATGTACTGTTTGAGCTAATCTGCACTAAAGGACTAAGATTTTGCATAGGAGTTGTAACGATATGTGTCTTGTAAGGAATACAAAAGGTTAACAATAAGGTAATAATACCTCTCACCACCAGATGGAGATGAGGAGTAGTGATACAAATATGTGACTTCAGGGATTCTGGGAGAAGTTCGTAAGGCGTTAAGAGAGATGAGGTGCATAGTATAGAGCTCTGTTGTAATAGATATCATATTGTTTTATTTGATAACTTATTCCTTGTTTTAAAAAAAATAAATTTAGAGTACCCAATTATTTTCTCCAATTAAGGGGCAATTTAGCGTAGCCAATCCACCTAACCTGCACATCTTTGGGTTGTGGGGGTGAGAGCCACGTGACACTGGGAGAATGTGCAAACTCCACATGGACAGTGACCTGGGGCCAAGATCGAACCCGGTCCTCAGCGCCGTAAGCAGCATTGCTAACCACTGCGCCACCAGGCCGCCCCAACTTATTCCTTGCTGACTCGTTAGAATCTTTCATTTAGTAGTGTAAATAAATCAGCTTTGTTCAATGACTTAGCTTGATGTTCTTTGTTAACACTGCGTCTCAAAACATTGTGATAGACCCAACAGAAAACATCACAGGGGTCATTGCTAGCAAGGGCTCATAAGGGGCAACTTTCTGTAGCTAGGTGCGCAACACTTTTTAGGAGACTCTCTCAACTCATCCTGACAGTTGTAATTAACATAGCTTTTACAATTGAGATTCGAGTGCACCCAGGATCTTAAAACTAGTCACATATCAGGCAATTTGTATATTGGGAGGCAAACAGATGTGCAAATCATTGAGAAATAGGTAACCCTGTATATTCATATTACTGAGGAATGATAAACCCTGTGTATATATATATTATATATATATAAGCAATGCAATGCTTTGCCCATGTATAACTGGGAAACACCTGACTTGTACACAAGATGGAAATGTATATGTGTATATCACTGGAAAACTGAAGGTGGCAAACCCTATTTGTTTGTAGAAAAATAAGAAATATCTTATGATTCTATTGTGGTTATGAACAATTCTTAAGATGGTAATATTTCCCATGATATAGTTCAAAAATAAATGCAAAAAATGCCAATCTCTTAGTAACATGAAATGACACTGGTCTGTGGGAGACAGTCGAATTGTTTTGGATTTGGTTTGTTTCTGCCCTTACCACCATGGGGGCAGACTTCTTGAGACCACAAAGACATTAAACGCCTCAATTTAACAAGAGTATAGTTTGATTTAGTCAGTGAAAAACAAGGCAGCATTTCAGTTCTTCAGAACCTACCATTAATTGTCACCACTCATGCTTTTCTCTTATAATGATTGCCAGTCTCCAACAATGTTACAAACCAACTAACTTGGCAAGGATCATGTTGATAACCTTTTATATGATGATTGAATTTATTATCTTCATTCTCCCACTACTTTTGACTTGTTCTCACAGCAGAAATACCCAAAACCTTGCATCTTTATGTGTGTAGTGAGTGGGACAAACCAATAACTCCTAGCATAGTCTACAGCTGGCATATTACAATGCCTTCCGGTCATCTCCAAAAGATAATGAACACCATACTGTTGGAATATTATGTGCAGGCTCAAACAAATTTTCAGAATTCTCTCTAAGTAAGATTGCGCACAGAAACAGTACAAGAGCAAGAAGAGAATGGTAGCACAATGTTTAAAGCAATGAAGGTCATGCCAGTCCACCAAGAGATAAGAGAGCGCTGTTTTGTTATTTTCTTTACACATTTCTGCATTCCTCAAGACTTTCAGTGAAACAGCTTTTTTGTAGACTTTCCACTGTGATGTCCTAAATAAACCTCACAATTTTGGAGTTGACTTCAGTGGGTCAAGAATACAGATGGGATACTTCCCTTCATTTGCCTAGACATAGAATCACCCAGAGGGTAGTTAGGTTCTAGAACTCACTGCATGAAAGGGTGGTAGATGGATTTAGTAACTTGAGGAAGCCAGCTATAGTGGAACGAAGATTTATTAAACTATATACAATATTCTGCCCTTGGCAGTAACCCTCTCCTCGTCCAGTCCTTGCTGGGAGAACTCAACTCACCAGGCTCTGACTGGGCCGGCGTTTGTGTGCAGTCTATTGCGAGCACCAGCTGGGTGGCCTCTGCCTCCTATCAGGAGTCTCATGGGAAGGTCAACAATGGATGCTGGTGGGCATCATAACACCCCTACCCTACAAAGTCGAAATGTTCCTCTTCAGCTACCAATGGTGGGGGCCTTCTGCACCATTTTTCCCAAGACCGTGCTTCAGCGTGCAACGCCTTTGGATCATGCGATGTATATCAGTTTGCCAACCACTTTTCAGGCCGACATCCAAAGCGTTATTGACGGGATCCCGGTCCCGGACACACTGTTGCCCATATGCACAGATACTTGTCCATTTCCAAGCCGGAGTCATCCTCCTTCTGCTGGACCCAGGGCTGGGGTATGGATGGTTAGGTCCCCTGGCTCCTGGCATGAAGGGTATGTCAATGCTGCCAACTGGACTTTGTGTAGTGCGGTCTCCCACTTCTTGAGGTGGTCCTCAGTCTTTCGCCAAACTAGTCCCTAAATTCTAACTTTGTAGGGATCAGTCCCATTATTTCCAGTATGACACCTGGAAGTCAAAGTGCCCCATCTCCAAAGTTGCAGCCATACATCTGTCCTCTGATGGAAACTGCCGCCCCAGTGTCCTCAAGTCATGGTGCCACTTCTTTGCCTCCTGCTGCACCTCCACTTTCCTGCTGAGGTTGGGAAATGTGAGACTCAAACAGGTTTGAAGCCTTCGGTCCATCAGCAGATCTGCAGGGAGATTCCCATTGTCATGTGTGGCATTGTGCCGTAGTTCAAAACAAACTGCACCAGTCGCCTTTCCATGGAACCCCTGGTCTGTTTCTTTATGGGCATCAGAGAGATGTGGCTGCAAGGGGATCAGGGCTGAGACCTAAATATCAAAGGATATGTGTCCTATCGAAAGTTCAGGCAGATGGGCAAAGGGGACGGGGTTGCATTGTGAGTAAGGAATGAGTTACATCGGTAGCAATGTGCAATATAGGACCAGAAGGCATAGAATCTCAATGAATAGAGTTGAGGAATCGCAAAGGTAAAAAGACCCTGATGGGAGTAATATATAGGCCCCCTAGCAGTAGTCAGGATTTGGGGCAGAAAATAAATCCCGAGATAGAATAGACATGCAAAAAAGGCAATATTACAATAATCATGGCGGACTTCAACATGCAGGTGGACTGGGAAAATCAGGTTGGTAGTGGATCCCAAGAAAAGGAATTTGTGGAATGTCTAAGATGATTTTTTACAGCAGCTTGTGATCGAGCCGACTAGGGAACAGGCAATTCTGGATTTGGTGATGTGCAATGAGGCTGGCTTGATTAGGGAACTTAAGGTGAAGGAACCCTTAGGGAGCAGTGGCCACAACATGATGGAATTTACCCTGCAGTTTGAGAGGGAGAAGTTGCAATCAGATGTAACGGTATTACAATTAAATAAGGGTAACTACAAAGACATGAGGAAGGAGCTGGTCAGAGTTGATTGGAAAAGGTGCCTAGCAGGGAAGACAGTGGAACAGCAAGGGCCGGAGTTTTTTTTCATAGAATTTACAGTGCAGAAGGAGGCCATTCAGCCCATCGAGTCTGCACTGGCTCTTGGAAAGAGCACCCTACCCAAGGTCAACACCTCCACCCTATCCCCATAACCCAGTAACCCCACCTAATCCCCATAACCCAGTAACCCCACCCAACACTAAGGGCAATTTTTGGACACTATGGGCAATTTAGCATGGCCAATCCACCTAACCCGCACATCTTTGGACTGTGGGAGGAAACCAGAGCACCCGGAGGAAACCCACGCACACACAGGGAGGATGTGCAGACTCCGCACAGACAGTGACCCAAGCCGGGAATCGAACCTGGGACCCTGGAGCTGTGAAGCAATTGTGCTATCCACAATGCTACCGTGCTGCCCTTTTGCAGGTTTTGAGGGTTATTCAGGAGGCACAATAGAAATTAATCCCAAGGAAGAGGAAACATGCTAAGGGGAGGACAAGACATTCATGGCTGACGAGGGAAGTCAAGAACAGCATAAAAGCAAAAGAAAAAGCATACAAAGAGGTGAGGATGAGTGGGAAGCCAGAAGACAACTAAATAAGCAATCAGGGGAGAGAAGATTAAATATGAGTGCAAGTTAGCTAGTAATATAAAGGAAGATAGGAAGAGTTTTTTTCAATATATCAAAGGTAAGAGAGAGGCAAAAATAGGCATTGGACCACTGGAAAATGTGGCTGGAGAAGTAATAATAGGAAACAAAGAAATGACAGAGGAACTGAATAGTTACCTTGCATCAGTCTTCAGGAGAATCAGGGGTCAGAGGTGAGTGCAGTGGTCATCACGAAGGAGAAGGCTCTGGGGAAATGGAAAGGTCTGAAGATGGATAAATCAGCTGGACTGGGTGGACTGCACCCCAGGGTTCTAAAAGAAATAGCTGAGGAAATTGTGGAGGCATTGGTGGTGATCTTTCAGGAATCACTGGAGGCATGAAGGGTGCCTAGAGGACTGGAAAGCGGCTAATGTAGCACCGCTGTTTAAAAAGGGATGGAGGCAGAAGATGGGAAGTTAGCCTGACTTAGGTCATTGGGAAGATTTTAGAGTCCATTATTAAAGATGAGATTGCGGAGCACTAGTAAGTGCATGGTAAAATAGGACTGAGCACAGCTTTGTCAAAGGGAGGTCATGTCAGACAAATCTGTTAGAGTTCTTTGAGGAGGTAACAAGGAAGTGAGGCAAAGGAGAACCAGTGGATGTGATTTATTTAGATTTCCAGAAGGCCTTTGACAAGGTGCCGCATAGGAGACCGTTAAATAAGTTAAGAGCCCATGGTGTTAAGGGTAAGATCCTAGCATGGACAGATGATAGGCTGACTGGCAAAAGGCAGAAATTGGGGATTAAGGGGTCTTTTTCAGGATGGCAGCTGGTGACTAGTGGTGTGCCTCAGGGGTCTGTTTAGGGACTACAACTTTTCACAATATACATCAATGATCTGGAAGAAGGAACTGAAGGCACTGTTGCTAAGTTTGCAGATGATACAAAGATCTGTAGAGGGACAGGTAGTATTGAGGAAACGGGGTCTGCAGAAGGACTTGGACAGGCTAGGAGAGTGGGCAATGAAGTGGCAAATGAAATACAATGTGGAAAAGTGTGAGATTATGCACTTTGCGAAGGAGGAATGGAGGCACAGACTATTTTCTAAATGGGGAAATGCTGAGGAAATTAGAAGCACAAAGGGACTTGGGAGTCTTTGTTCATAATTCTCTTAAAGTTAACGTGCAGGTTCAGTCAGCAGTTAAGAAGGCAAATGCAATGTTAGCATTCATGTCAAGAGGGCTAGAATGCAAGACCAGGGATGTACTTCTGAGGCTGTATAAGGCTCTGGTCAGACCCCACTTGGAGTATTGTGAGCAGTTTTGAGCCCCGTATCTAAGGAAGGTTGTCCTGGCCTTGAAAAGGGTCCAGAGGAGGTTCACAAAAATGATCCTTGGAATGAAGAGCTTGTCGTATGAGGAACAGTTGAGGACTCTGGGTCTGTACTCATTGGAGTTTAGAAGGATGAGGAGGGATCTTATTGAAACTTACAGGATACTGCGAGGCCTGGATAGAGTGGATGTGGAGAGGATGTTACCACTTGTAGGAAAACTAGAACCAGAGGACATCATCTCAGACTAAAGGGACGATCTTTTAAAACAGAGATGAGGTGGGATTTCTTCAGCCAGAGGATGATGAATTTGTGGAACTCTTTGCTACAGAAGGCTGTGGAGGCCAAGTCACTGAGTCTCTTTAAGACAGAGATAGATAGTTTCTTGATTAATAAGGGGATGAGGGGTTATGGGGAGAAGGCAGGAGAATGGCAATGAGAAAAATATCAGCCATGATTGAATGGCGGAACAGACTCAATGGGCCGAGTGGCCTAATTCTGTTCCTATGTCTTATGGTCTTATGCCCCTTTGAAAGTCTGGACTGCCCTGCCTCCAGACCATTGGAGGGGGATGGTATAGGGCAGTTCTGACATGCCGGATGCTGTTCCATTTTGTAAATGCGACAAATTCTTCACTAGTGAAGGGAATCCCATTATCCGTTTCCTGGACCTCCATGATTCCATGGCTGCTGAACGAGCACCGGAGCTTTTCAACCGTTGCCCTGGACATCGTCGAGGCCATCTTGTATATATGGGCAGCTACGATGGCGAGGAATGTGGACCCTTGAAAGGCCCTACAAAGTCCGCATGCAGGCACACCCTGGGCATCCCAGCCATTTCCATGAATGAAGGGAGGCCGCCGGCGGGAGTTTCTGATCCTGCAGGCATGCCAGGCAGCTACGAACAACCCTCTCAGTATCTCCATTGATACTGGGCCACCAGACGGAACTCTGGCGGGATTAACATGTGAGCTCCCAACAATAAGACAACGTCCTCCATGCTGAGCTCTGAGAACTTCAGGGTGAAAAGCTGTCGGCTACAGGAAGGGTCCCCTGCGCTCTTGTCGCTCAAAAACATGTGATAAAGTCTCGCCAGTCTCGGATCCTGCTGAGTCCATGCGTGCATCTGAGTATCCATCACCGGCAAGGCATTCATAAAGTTGAGAGATGCCACTACTTCATCCGCTACTGATGGTGAATGCGCAATAGTAGGTGACTAAGAACGTCGGCATGGGCAGACTGCGTACCTGAGTGGTGTTGAAATAAATATTCATCCGCAGCAAGTAGTCGCGCCCAGTGCTGAATTCTAGCCGACGCAATGGCTGGGATTCCCTCAATCTCCCTGAAAAGATCGAGCAGTGCTTGTGGTCAGTCACAATAGATGAGTGCCTCTCATAAACATATTGGTGCAACTTCTTGACTCCAAATATTACCGCCAAGCCCTCCTTCTCGACTTGTACGTATTGTCGTCATTTGCATGTACCATCGTTCACTGTCCACCAGGGTCCTCGAGGTGAAAGCAATGGGGCGTTCCATGCTGCCATCCTATCTGTGAGTAACACTGCTCTAATGCTGGAGCGGGAAGCATCGCATGTCATGATTAGCGGCCGAGCTGGATCACAGTGAGTGAGGAGCTGTGCGGATGACAGACACTCATTTACTTGGGCGAATGCTATGTCTTGAAAAGCACCCCAGAACCACTCTGGTCTTTCTCCAAAAATACATGGAGTGGAGTCAATAAAGTGATGCAATAAAGACCTGCAATGAACTTTCCATGATAAGTTACCAGACCTAGGAACGACCGGAGTTCAGTGTCGGGGCCCCTTTTGTGGCCCGAACCTTGGGCGGGATTCTCCACCCCCACGCCGAAGTGGCCGCGCCGTCGTGAATGCTGTCGAGGTTCACGACGGCGCGGAACAGCCCCGGTCGCGACCGATTCAGTCCCTGACAATGGGCCAGTATCGGGGCCGCGTCATCCTCCCGCGCGAGGCCTTGTCGCCCGCATAAAAGCGGCGCCGATTAGATGACGCGGCCGGCGCTGCATAACGGACGTCATCCACGCATGCGCGGGTTGGCCGGCGCCAATCCGCACATGCGTGGTTGCCGTCCTGTCCAAATCCGCCCCGCAAGAAGGTGGGGGACGGATCTTGCGTGGCGGCGGAAGGAAGGAGGTCCTCCTTCAGAGAGGACGGCCCGACGATCGGTGGGCACCGATCGCGGGCCACCCCACATTCCAGGTGACGCCCGGTGCAGGATCCCCCCTCGCCCCCCCACAGGCCGCCCCCCTAGCGTTCACGCACCACCCACGACTGTAGCGACCAGGTGTGGACGGCGCCGGGGGGAACCCGCCGTTTTGGCCTGGCCGCTCGGCCCATCCGGGCCTCAGAATCGCGGGGGTGCCGGAGAATCACCATTTTGGGTGTCTCCGGCGATTCTCCGGCCTGCGGCCCGCAAAACTCGACCTGGCCGTTCCCGCCTCTTGGGAAAATCGCGGGAGGGCGTAGGACCGGCGTCCCCGGAAATTTCGGCGCCCCAGGCAATTCTCCCAACCGGCGTGGGAGTGGAGAATCGCGCCCCTTATGCTTCAATGGGTGTCGACCTGTCCACTCTGCACCCTAAGTAGGCCACCGCTCTAGCGTGGAACACACACTTGCTCCTTTTTAGCTGGCCACCCACTTGGGAAAATCGCCGGAGTATTTCTTGCATGTGCTCCTTTTCCATGGTGCCCCTGATGAGCATGTCATCTAGATAGATGGCCACCTTCGGCAGACCCTGGAAGATATTCTCCGTGACTGTTGGAAAATTGCCAGAACCAATGAAACGCCAAATGGGACGCGGGTGTACATAAATAACCCCCTATGAGTGTTTATGGTTGCAAATTATCGGACATTGGATCTAGCACCACCTATAAATAGGCGTGGCTCATGTACAATTTCATAAAAGAACACCCTCCAGCTAGTTTTACAAACAAATATTCCACTCTAGGCATTGGGTACCGATTCAAGCGTGAAGTTGTTTACTGTGAGTTAAAAATCCCCACAGATTCGGACAGATTTGTTGGGTTTCATTACCAGGACCATTGATGTGGTCCATTCCACATATTTTACAGGGGGTATGACTCCCAGGTCCTTCAGGCACTAAAGTTCCACGTCGTCTTTGGCAAGCAATGCATAGGAGTCAAGCCTTGCCCTAAAATACTAGGTCTAAGCATTAGGATCCACGGGCATATGGGCCTTGGCTCCTTTTATCCTGCCCAGATCCACCTGGAATACTTTGGGGTATTTGCCCAGCACGTCATACAAATTCCCGGTGCCCATCTGAAAAACCTGTTGCCAGTTGAAACGGAGGATTCGCAGCCAGTCACACCCCAGTACATTGGACCCCGGTCCCCATACCACAACCAAGGGAAGATGGACTAACTGTTGCCTGTGTGTCAACAGAGTTACGGTGGTCCCCACGATGCTCAAAGGCTCGCACCGCGGTATAGGTCGCCAGTCTTGCCTTGGTGTTGCACAATGTCAGTGGCATGATCCATGTACAGACTTGCTGAATCTGACAATGGAGGTGGCAGCTCCAGTGTCCATTTCCATCATCACAGGTTGACCATTTACCTGTAGCATGACCCGATCGGTGCTACCGTCGGCGCCATGACGCAGTTCAACTGCATCAAACAAATCCCCTCATCTGGTGGGCCCATGTGCAAGGCTCTGGCTAGCGGTGATCTCGGAAGAGATATCCGCCGGTCAGCGGGAGCTCCAGAGTGCCTGGTCTGCCTGCAAAATTGTCTCTGGGGCTGCCCTTTTGGAGATGATCTGGCCCCGTGATGCAGTGAAGACCGAAATGGAGGGTGAGCAAAATGAGCAAAACTATGGATGTCATAATCAAGGGACCCCTGAGCTCCTGTACTCCTAGCACTGCATACTCCAGGGACAGTGATAGCTCAATGGCCTGTTTTAAATCCAAAGTGGGGTCAGCCAACAGCTTTCTTTGAGTGGCCGTGTTGTTCATCCCACAAACCAACCTATCCCTCAATGTTTTGGAGCGGGGTGGCCCAATCTCGCAATGCTATGCTCAACGCCTGAGGTGGGTCAAGAAATCAGTGACTAATTCAACTGGAGACTGCATTGCTGTATTAAAGTGATACCACTGCATGATCACAAGGTTTAAGAGTAACCAGCTACCAACATGACCACCTCTTCAAATGACTTGGTGTCAGGTGCATGTGGTCAGGAGAATGAGTTTCTGATTGTCGTCCCCCAAAATAGTACCTCATGCATTCAGGATACTGACTCCGGTTTTCCTGGCCTACATCGAAGGCTTCCAGATAACCGAATAGCAGCATCTTGAACTGATATGACCACACATTCCTGGTTAGCAATTTACCAGTTCCAGAAGCAGGTCCGGTTTTCCTTTTGTCCTCGTCACAAGTTTAGTAATTTGAGAAAGCCAGTGGTAGTGGAATGAAGATTTATTAAACTATATACAAAATTCTGTCCATGGCATTAACTCT
Source organism: Scyliorhinus torazame (assembly GCF_047496885.1). Classification (NCBI taxonomy): domain Eukaryota; kingdom Metazoa; phylum Chordata; class Chondrichthyes; order Carcharhiniformes; family Scyliorhinidae; genus Scyliorhinus; species Scyliorhinus torazame. The sequence goes on along the minus strand of NC_092707.1, from coordinate 194,197,618 downwards.
CTCCAGTCCTTGCTGGGAGAACTCAACCCATCTGCTTGGGCTGGCTTTTATGTGCTACCTATTACGAGCTCCAGCTGGGTGATCTGTGCCCTCTATCTGGGAAGCTCTTATTCCACAAGTCCCATGGGGAGATCAACAATAGATTCTTCGTGGGGGTCACAACAAGGCAGAAACCTTCATAACATTTTAAAAGTATGTGGATATGCACCTGAAGTGGCATAACCTGCAAGGCTGTGAGCCGAAAGTGGGATTTGGCTGAACAGCTAATTGTTGGCCAGTGCAGACGTGATGGGCCGAATGGTCTCGTTCTGTGCTATAAGCTACTGTGATTCTATGGTTATCACAGAGTTGAACTTTGCAAGTGAACAGAGCTAACAGCGGATATCGATGATATTGCCTTTTCAAGCCAAAGTAAGTATATTTTTAACATCGTCAGTGGTGTTAACATTGAGACACAAATTGTCTGCATCCAGCCACATCCTTTCATGGACCAGCCTTGGAAATGATGGTCTTTTCCCCCCTCTATCTTGCCGCCTATGCCAACAGTAAAATCTGCTGTGTTGGGGGGGTCGGAAAACCCTGTCCATTATTTGTGTTGGCCCTCTAAAATAAAAATAAAATAACGCCATTGTGTATTTTTCCCCCATATTTTGTGAGTTTACCTTTTATATAATCAAGCAATCAGGAAAATAAAATGATCCCATATTTTAACTAATTATCATGAAGTCCTATGAATGTAGTTGATGCAAATCGCCTGGATGAGATTAAGGGAAAGATAGATAGGTACATGAGAGAAATATAGTATGTGCTGCCAGCGCTAAATGAATGAAGTGGAAAGACGTTTGCGTTAAGCATAAATGCTTGAATAGGCTCATTGGGCTGAATGGCCAGTTTTTGCCCTGTGAATTCTACATAATTAGTTTAGGGGTTGAGACTGGTGCAAGCTTTAAGAATCTCTCTGGTGAATTTTGTGTGAAAAAATGCAAACAAAGTTAAGGGGCCGAAATCGCAGCTGACGCGGGGGCGGAGAATCCACTTTCATACTGTAATCGGGCCTGGCGCCGATTCGGCGATTCTCCAGGACCTGAAAATCGGCGTGACCGTAGAGTACGCCGTGCGGCTGGTGCCGCATTGACAGAGGGCCGCCCAGCCATGTTCCCTCTGACGTGGAACTAACTACCTATTGCTGGTCGGGATGCTGGCGTGCGGCCGTCCTGGTCGGGGGATTGGACACCGGGGGATCCTTATAGGTGGCCGGGGATTAGATCCGCACGGTTTGATGTTCGGACACACAGCCGGTGGGGGGGTGGGGGGTGTCTCATTTTTCTGTCTGGCTCCACGGTCCGAGTCCGCAGCCGCTGGAGGCCGCCACCGTGCATGCGCAGACTCCAACCTGGAAGTTCGGGGGCCTGTATCCGCAGCTAAAGCTACGAGATTTACTCCGGGTCCCTGCTAGCCCCCTGCAGGGCATTGAATTAGCTCCACTTGTTTCTCGGAATTTCTGAAGTAAACGCCACCGTTTTTATGTCGGCGTGGGGACATGGTCCCATTTCGGGAAAATCCAGCCCAAGATATTTATTGAACAAATTAGTGTGAAATGCTGCAACCCTTACCATTCTAGCTGTTGTAACAGGATAAACAGAAACTGTCAGCACTACTTTGCTACTGTGTTCTGTTATTTCTTGTTTCTTTACTTTTTGAACTGTAGAGATAGAGGGTTAGGAGGACTGGGGTCATTTTTATCTTCAACGTGCTTGGGCAGTAAGCAGGCAGAATACATCACCTGGTCTAAATATGAGTATATTTTCACCTCCCGAGGTTCAGCTTGCTTTACTCCGAACCTGTAATCTCACTAAAGAAGCTTCTCAGCACAAGCAAATCTAAAACGCTAAGTTGATTGCTGCCATGGCAAAACCTCAAGTGCCAATGACTTTTTGCCTGCGGCCATTAGATCTTATCCCATATTCACTGATGTGGAAGAAAAAAAATCAATTATTGTTCAAAAATGAAACTATTAAAAATAGCTCCAACTGCAAAATTCAATGATTTCTAACAGCGTTTAAATTGAGACTCAGGCAAAATCTTCATGTCATTAAAATGCTGAGATGAATATTATATGCAATTGCACTCCTTGCAACTCTTGATAACCAGTGAGAGATGCCTCAACATAGAAAGTGGAGCTTTATTAATGTTTTTAAAAATTCTGTTAAAATTAAAACTAATTTGTCAGGGGGATGGGAAAACAAGCTGTTGTCCAGAAGCCAGTGTTGAGAGTAGTGAGGTACTGAGGAGGGTATCAAGGTCGCAGGAGTGTACCGGCAGGCAGGAAGGTGGGTTGAAATGTGTCTACTTTAATGCAAGGAGCATCCAGAATAAGGTAGGTGAACTTGGAGCGTGGATTGCTACTTGGGACGACGATGTTGTGGCCATTACGGAGACATGATTAGAACAGGGACAGGAATGGTTGCTGGATGTTCCGGGGTATAGATATTTCAGTAAGAGTAGGGAAGGTGGTAAAAGAGGTGGAAGAGTTGCATTGTTAATCAAGGATAGTTTAATGGCTGCAGAAAGGCAGTTTGAGGGGGATCTGCCGACTGAGGTAATATGGGCTGAAGTTAGAAATAGGAAAGAAGCGGTCACGTTGTTAGGAGTTTTCTATAGGCCCCTTTGGCTTTGATCTTTGGGTCCTCACTTTCCACGGGGATAGTGTCAGAGGACTGGGGAGTGGCGAATGTTGTTCCTCTGTTCAAGAAAGGGAATAGGAATGACCCTAATAATTATTGGCCGGTTCGTCTTACTTCAGTGGTCAGTAAGTTAATGGAAAGGGTCCGGAGGGATAGGATTAATGACCATTTGGAAAGATGCAGCTTAATCTGGGATAGTCAACACGGATTTGTGAAGGGTAAGTCTTGCCTCACAAATTTGATTGAATTCTTTGAGGAGTTAACCAAGTGTGTCGATGAAGGTAGAGCAGTAGATGTTGTATACATGGATTTCAGTAAGGCGTTTGATAAGGTTCCCCATAGTCGGCTCATGAAGAAAGTAAGGAGGTGTGGGATAGAGAGCAATTTGGCCAATTGGATAAATAACTGGCTATCACATAGGAGACAGAGGGTGGTGGTGGATGGAAAATTTTCAGACTGGAGACCAGTTACCAGCGGTGTACCACAGGGATCAGTGCTGGGTCCTCTGCTATTTGTGATTTTTATAAATGACTTGGAGGAGGGGGCTGAAGAGTGGGTCAGTAAATTTGCTTGTGACACCAAGGTTGGTGGAGCAGTGGATAAGGTGGAGGGCTGTTGTAGGCTGCAAAGAGACATTGATAGGATGCAGAGCTGGGCCAAAAAATGGCAGATGGAGTTTAACCCTGATAAGTGCAAGGTGATTCATTTTGGTAGGACAAATTTGAATGCGGATTACAGGGTCAACGGCAGGGTTCTGAGGAATGTGGAGGAACAGCGCGATCTTGGGGTTCATGTCCACAGATCTCTGAGGGTTGCCACTAAAGTGGATAGAGCCGTGAAGAAGGCCTGTAGTGTGTTCGCGTTTATTAACAGGGGGCTTGAGGTTATGCTGCAACTGTACAGGACCCTTGTGAGACCACATTTGGAGTATTGTGTGCAGTTCTGGTCATCTCATTATAGGAAGGATGTGGAAGCATTGGAACGGGTGCATAGGTGATTTATCAGAGATGCTGCCTGGAGGGTAGGCTTATGAGGAAAGGTTGAGGGAGCTAGGGCTTTTCTCATTGGAGCGAAGGAGAATGAGAGGCGACTTAATAGAGATTTATAAGATGATGAGGGGGAATAGATGTGGTGGACGTTCAGCGACTATTTCCTCAGGTGGGTGCAGCTGTTACAAGGGGACATAGCTATAAGGTTCGGGGTGGGAGATATAGGAGGGATGTCCGAGGTAGGTTCTTTACTCAGAGAGTGGTTAGAGTGTGGAATGGACTGTCTGCTGTGATAGTGGATTTGGACACTTATTGGATAGGCACAAGTAGCACACCAGAATGACAGGGAGTGGGATAGCTTGATCTTGGTTTCGGACAAAGCTCGGCACAACATCGACGGCCGAAGGGCCTGTTCTGTGCTGTACTGTTCTATGTTCTATGTTCTAAAATTGATGGCCAACAACTCACATTTCTCATAATATGTAGGCCGGAATTCTCCGGTTATTGCGATTCAATTTTCCTGCTGACAGCACACCTCCACCAGTGGATTTCATGGCGGCGTGGTGTGGTTACAATAGAAAATCTCATTGACAACCAATGGGAAGTTAGAATCCCGCCGCCAGAGAACGGCATTGGAGGACCCGGAGAATCCGGCCCATAATGTCTATCAAATGCTACCACCTGAAGTTTGTAATATCGATGTTGTTGTGTTCTAATTAAAGTTCTAGTGCAGGACAACATCAGAGCTGAACGGAGCAGAATACAAGTTGACCGCAGAAATAATTGTTACAGAGCGGCACGGTTGTGCAGTCGTTAGCACTGCTCCCTCACAACGCCGATTACCTGAGTTCGATCCCGGCCACTGTGGAGTTTGCACATTCTCCCCGTGTCTGCGTTGGTCTCACCCCCACAACCCAAAAAGATGGGCTGGGTAGGTGGATTGGCCACGCTAAATTACCCCTTAATTGGAAAAAAATGAATTGGGTATTCTAAATTTATTTTTAAAAAATGATTGTTACATGATAGCAAACTTAGATCTGATCCATGCACAGTCTTGCATTTGAGACTGCTAGCAGACCTTACCCTTGTCATCTTGCAATTTACCAATGGAGGCATGTCGGAGCACTCTTGGGTTTGGATTGGATTGGATTTTGTTTATTGTCACGTGTACCAAAGTACAGTGAAAAATATTTTTCTGTGAGCAACTCAACAGATCATTGAGCACATGAAAAGAAAAGGAAATAAAAGAAAATACATAATAGGGCAACACAAGATGCACAATGTAACTTCATAACATCGGCATCGGGTGAAGCATACATGGGTGTAATGTTAAATGATATCAGTCCACAAGAGGGTCCATTTGGGAGTCTGGTAACGGGGGAAGAAGCTGTTTTTGAGTCTGTTCGTGTGTGTTCTCAGACTTTTGTATCTCCTGCCCGATGGAAGAAGTTTGAAGATCCTCTTGCGTTATTATTGCAGAAAACTCTGAAAACTCACAGATGTGACATCCTAGCATGAATGATTGAATGCACCCTTCCTGGAAACGGAGGCTCTAGCCCCAGTGAACTTTGAATGGTGAGTGTGAGCTTCGTTATGTCTGTCACGGAAGAGTGAAAGATGTGCCAAGGCTGCCATGGAATGGGGCTGATGACGTTAGATGAGGACGGGTAGGGTTTGTCTGTGCTTTCTTGCAGTACAGGTCAATCCCTCAGAAGATGAGCAGTGTTTCTTATTAAAGAGTGCATCTCTTTTCAAAAAAAAAAGTTTCCATTTCCAGAAATTGTTTATTAGACCATTGGGACTTATCATGTTGGACACTAGCCTCAGCCAAGAAATTAAATGGTGATCTGCTTCCCAACTCCTTAGTTCTTACTCTGAAAGAAACCAATAAAAGGTTGCACCACCTACAAGGCACAAGTCCGGAATCTGATGGAGTACCCTTCTATTGAGTGGAAGTGTACCATCATAACTGCACTCAAGAAACAGATCAAAGCAGTTCACTGGATTGGCACCTCATTCATTGGCTTAAACATCCACACCTTCCACCACCAGTGTACCACATCAACACTGTATACTAACTATAGCCAAAGCGTCTTCAGCAAAACCTCTCAGCAAAACTAGTGACTTTAATCAGCTGAGAGATAAGAGTAGCAAGTGTATGGGTGCACCATTAGTTATGTTTCGCTCCAGGTGAGACACCATCCTGACTCGAATATATATCACTGTTCCTTCATTGTCACTGGGGTCAGAATTCTGACACTATCTCCCTACCTACAATGGCAACTTTGCTTTGTTGCAAGTACTCTGGCCTTTAAGTTAGTGGACTACCTCCTTTGAGTCAGTGGAACATGATTTCAAGCACCACTCCAGGGTCCAGAGCACCTAATTTAGATTGACACTTCAGTGCAATCGTAAGATATTACTGCCGAATGGATGGGATAGCAATGACAGGTTCAGGAGGATATAGAAACATAATGGGACTATTCAAAAAAGAGCAGGTAGTTTTATCATTGCATTGTTCAATATTGTTTCCTCAAGAAATACCATAAGGAAACAAATACACTGGTCATTCATCTCAAGATCTGTTCTTGGGATCTTTCCATGCATCCAAATGTTTCAAATGTAATTCAATGGATGTTAAGCACTTGGAGTTGTCTTAATCAATGGGTATATTATTTTGTTCTTTTTTACCCCTTCCTTTTTCCTGCCCTCCTTAATCCTTACTGCCCTTTCCCCACATTCTCTGCAACTCCCCCCCCCCCCCCCCCAATCTGCCATCCTTCAAATTACTTCTTGGTTTCATTGCTCACTCTGAAGACCAGATATCTCATGGAGGTATGGCTTCTTCAGGCACTGACAGCTGTTTAGTATTACTCTTGACTGACCAATATTCGTATGTGAAGCTGAACCCTGGAGGTGGATTTTAACTCCTGCTGCTTGGGAGAAACCATGAGAGGATGCAGTTAAAATTTAACAAGGGGCTTACCCACTCTTTACTCACTCTTCCATTAAACTCAAACATCTTCTTTCTCTGCATAGTTTAGAACAACAATATACACTCATTGATCCATCAGGGTAGCCTGTTAAATTATCTTTTAACCCATAATAACGAAGCAGATATTAATTAAAGCAGTTCTACATGATATATTTTGCAATTTTCACTTGGTCCATGAAGATAGTAATGGAGATTGGTTGGGGGAAGTATTTCCAGATTGGAAATGCCTGTTAACCCTGCAAAAATTATCTGAAGGGTGTCTTTTAACTTTCTACATTGGAAGATCATAAGGGGGTGCTGGTGTAGGTGTGGCAGAGTTTGGGAGGGGCGGGGTGCATCGGAGATTGGGAACAGTGTGGAAGTTGGAGGAGGATAAGGTGAGCAATCGGCCAACTGAGGTGTCGGTAAGAGGTTATCTTGTTAGGCTCGGAGAAAACACCCCTGCTGCTCATGGCCGACAAGCAGTGCGGTAAATGTACTTGCTTCGCGGATTGGTCCTCCTTTTAACTTTCAGGGATCCATGAGCCCTGAGAAACCTAGCATCCATCAGCTAAAAATAAAACTCCTGCTGAAATGGAGGCACACAGCTGTCTTAACAAACGGTGACTGACCAAAATCTCCCGAGAGCAGGTGGCTTGCCCGTAAACTCCAACCCACCGCCAAAATATATATGTAACTTTAGAGTATGAATTTCTTGTTCGTAGAATGACAAAGCACAGAAGGAGGCGAAACAGCTCCTGGTGCCTGTGCTGTCTCAGTGAAAGAGTTATCTAATTAGTCCCGCTCACCTGCTCTTTCCCCCATCGCCCTACTATTTTTTCCCCTTCATGGATTTATCCAATTCCCTTTGGAATGTTATTATTGAAACTGCTTCCACTATCCTACCAGGCAGTGAATTCCAAATCATGGCAACTCACTGTGTCAAAAAACAAATCCACATTGTGCCCCTGGTTCCTTTACCAATTATCTTATATTTGTGTCCTTTGGTTATTGACCTTCCTGCCATTCAAAACAGTTTCAACTTTTTTTACTCTTATCAAACGCCTTCATGATTTTGCACGGCGCAACAAATCTCCCCTCAGTCTTCTCCCTGCTAAAAAGAACAACCCAAGCTTCCCCAGTCACACCACGTCACTGAAGGTCCATTGCCATGGTACCAATCCAATAAATGTTCTTGGTGCCCTCCTGAAGTCCTCAACATCCTTCCTATAAGACCATAAGACATAGGAGCATAATTAGGCCACTCAGCCCATTGCGTCTGCTCCGCCGTTCAATCATGGCTGATATTTTTCTCATCCACATTCTCCCCATAACCCCTGATCCCCTTATTAATCAAGAACCTATCTATCTCTGTTTTAAAGACACTCAGTGATTTGTCCTCCACAGTCTTCTGTGGCAAAGAGTTCCACAGATTCACCACCCTCTGGCTGAAGAAATTCCTCCATTCCTGAAATGTAGGGTGGGATTTTCCGCCCCCACTGCTGAGTGTTTTGCAGCAGCGGAGGCAGCCTTCCCTTGGCCTGCGGCCGGATCCTCCGGTCCTGCTTCTGTCGCACCATCCCGCTGCGAGGAAACCCACGGCGGGGAGTCACTGTCAGCAGGGGTGAGAAAATCCTGCCCATAGTGCCCAGTACACTCCGGCTGAGGCCTAACCAGCAATTGTCAAAGGTTTAATTTAATGTTCTTGCTTTGCACTTTACAACTGTTTTTTCCATTAAGCCAAGAATCACTTATGCTTTTTTAACAACCTTTTAGCCTGCCACCTTCAAAGATTTGTGGGCACAACCCCTAGCTTTTTCTGTTCCTGCGCCCCCTTTAAAATTGTACCATTTAGCAATACCATTTGTTTATATTTCTCTTTGCTCGCTGATAATTAGCATCATATATAATTAATTAGAAAGTAACTATTGCAATTAACTTCAATGTCTGTTGATAAATATGTTCCAAGGTTTGTCTTTTCATTGGTGTCTGGGCTTAATCTGCTTAGTCTATGAATGTTTTATTTCCCAATAGATTTTCAAAAGATTCATTACTTAACCCCGCTGTTGGCCAACAGAGTCACTGCAGGGTTTATGAGCCTGAAAAATGTTGAGCTGAAGTAGCATTATGCAAACTTTGGCGAGGTATCACTATTTGGACATATCGATCAATCTTTGCAGTATTTTGCCCTTTTAAAAGTTGTTGTACATTTTTCTTTTTACTCCAGTACTTAGGTAAACCAATGCAGGCTAGATGCACTGGCTGTTCAGAATCATGGATAATTCCAGGTGTTCCTGAGGTGTGTCCTCTATTTTGACCCCGGCCAACCTTTCTGCCAGCCTCAGTTAGCGTCATATATGGCTAAAGGTGCAGCACTTGTGCTTCTGAATCAGAAAGTTGTGGGGTCAAAGCTCCGCCTGGAGACTGGGGCATTAAAAATTGAGGCTGACACCCCATGTAGTGCTTGGGGAGTGCTGTGCTGTTTTTGGAAGAGGAGTTAACCAAAGTTCCATCTACCCCCTCAAATGGATGTCACAAAGTGCATGGCAGCAATGTCCTGGGCAATATTTATCCCTTGATCAACATCATCAAAAGACATTTTTAAAATTTTCGAGTACCCAATTATTTTTTTTTCCAATTAAGGGGCAATTTAGCATGGCCTATCCACCTAACCTGCACATCGTTGGGTTGTGGGGGTGAAACCCACGCAGTCACGGGGAGAATGTATCTTGAAGTATTGTCACATATCTCACTGTGGGATCTTGCTGTGTGTAAATTGGTTGTCATACTGCATACATACAAAAATCTTCAAAAGTATTTCGTTGGCTATAATGCGCCTTGGACATTGTCAAAGGTAGTACATAAATATCACTTCTGATTCTGTACGACAGATTTGGTCCTTTTTTGGACAGTATGGCCTGATTTTTGCCTGTAGACACTGGCCACACGCACTCGACAGACCTGGAAGAGGGCACAAAATGCGCTTCTGGTCGTGATTGACCCTGAAATGCAATTAATAGGCAGCCAGCGTGAGACGAGCGCCGGGAAAGACCGTGCGCTGTTGGGTGGGGGTGAGGGTTGGGTTCTGTTAAAAAGGAGGGCTCAAGCTGGAGCTTCTAATCTTCCCTCAGGGGAAAGTCGCTGCGGATTTATCTTGAGGAGCTGCACACCTGTGAAAAATAAACAGTGACAGAGAAACAATGCTGAGAGTGTCTTGGCAGCACATTCAATCTTCAATCACAAACCTTAGTCCCCAGACACCTTTTAAATTTTATTTCATCCCTGACATTTCATTCCACCCTGAATCAAGGTTGAAGCTAAAACAGAAAGGCTGCCTGGCAAATCGGCCCTCCCGACAACTGCTAAAGCAGACGGGCCATGTAAAATTGCCTTCGGTTGACCTCTTTATAGGCTAAATTTCCCACCTGCTTGTCAGTGGGTGACTTCTGACTGTCGCGAGCGACCGCAGATCCGAAATGTTGCTCGATTGCGCAATGACGTTGGGACATGCGTCCCGATGTCTTCTCCATGCTTCTGGGTCGGGCACGCGCATAGTTGAGCAAAGTAAAATTCTGGCTATGCTTATTCATACTGCATGAAGAACTGATTTAAGACTGTCGAAAAACGCATATCAGTTGCTGTCCCATCTTTCCAACAAGACCTTGTTTCAGTGCTGCTAATAGATACTGGGACACTTGGCTAAGTTGAATTGGGGTCCAGCATTTACTCCAATCTTCCTATTTTAAGCAGTGCTTCCTAACATTGAACCCACCATCATCGAAGATAATCTGTCTGGTTCATGTTTATTAGTCACCTTCGTAAGTATTGAAACTCACATTAGCTTACCTCAAATACTCAATAAGAACAACTCCTTCTTGATTCTTCATTAAAATTGGATTATTGAAGTTTATCATAATTATTATGTCGTAATCCCTTAAGACCATAAGAGTCTTCCTGTAGAATAGTAACCAGTACTGCACACGGTCCTCCAGATGGGGTTCAATCAATCCCTTACACAGTAACAACATTGCCCCTTCTCATTTGTATTCTATTCTTCTACTGATGCAGTTGGTAGTTTTTTTTAGCTTTTCTTTTCAGCAGCCATGCAATGGCACCATCATTGTCAAATCCACTTCCTGATCAGTCCAGATCCATTCCATTCAACACATACATCCCATTTTGGTCCTGTGCTTTTGGACTAATTATTTTACATAATCCACCCCGTGACCCAGCAGAGGATGTCAGGTTCAAATGCAAGTCCGCAAGTCATTTGAAAGCTGAATTGCAAATGTGCCTTCAGATAAGACAATATTGTCTGAGACCAGAATGTAATTATAAATTTCATTCTTATCATGGATTAAGGATATTTCTATTAAAGTTACTGGACAGTAGTGAACCGTAAGAGCTGAAAAAGGCCACCGGTGAAGTGGCAGTACCCTGTGCATGAATCTTCAATGGATTTGTGGGTTTGTGTATTGCTGTCTATTTAGATGAAATTTGAAGCAGCTGATAGGGTGTCACCCATTGACTGGACAGCTGGCAGGGCTCCGACATCACCTTTTCTTCAAAGCCCACTGCAGTACGTACCAATCAGGCAATTATTTGGTCAGTGGCAGGCTTTCCCCGGGATCAAAGACCCGGGAGCAGAAGTCCTGTCCGTTGAGAACATAGACATAGAATTTGCAATGCAGGAGGAGGCCATTCGGCCCATTGAGTCTGCACCAGCCCTTGGAAAGAGCACCCTACTTAAGCCCTATCCCCATAAACCCAGTAACCCGACCTAACCTTTTGGACACTGAAAGGGCAATTTCGCATGTCCAATCCACCTAACCTGCACATCTATGGGAGGAAACCGGAGCACCTGGAGGAAACCCCGCAGACACAGGGAGAATTGCAAACTCAACACAGGCAGTCACCCGAGGCTGGGATTGAACCCGCGTTCCTGGAGCTGTGAAGCAGCAGTTCCAATCACTGTGCCACCATGCCACCCACTGGCAGCCAATCAGAGGCCAGCTGTTTGTCATTGTTTGGCAGTGCCACCAGGGAAGTGGTAATGTATGCACCCGCGGCCCAGGATTGCCAGAGGAACATGGCCACAGGTAAGTGATGGCAGGAGGAACATTATGGAGGGGAGGAAGGTTCAGCAGCGAGGGCAGGGAAGTAGGACCCCCCATCCTCCGAGAACCCAGAAGCAAACCCAAGAGGGTTTGTTCTTTGGGCCTACCCCGTGGCACTGAGTGGATACCAACGGTGGCAGGATGAGACCCTTAAATGGACGTTAATTGCCCACTTAAGGACCTTAGTTAACAGCAGGACAGGAAAGCTGTCTACAAGCTTTCCCATCATGGACTTAATTAGGGCAGAGACGAGAAGGCAGCAGGGTCCCTACCCACCACCCACCCAACTAATTAACTGCCAAACTCTCCCACCACCAAACTCCCCTCAGGAAAAGGCATTAGATTTCAGTCTTTGCATTATTCTGTCTGGGGGGGGATGGGGGCGAGGGAACACTTTGGAGGTTGGAGCAATTGGTGTGGGGAAATCACAGTCTTTGGAGAGGAGGTCATGGGCACATTGGAGAAGGCGATTTGTTGGGTCTTCCAACCATGTTGGATTGGTAAAGCCAAATTCAAATCACTGAATCTTTTTTGTTTATTTAATACTGTCAAAACTTTCAACCAAATAAATTATATCAAATGCAAATTAGCCCTATCTCTTTATAGTAATCTTTATTCGTGTCACAAGTAGGCTTGCATTAACACGGTGGTGAAGTTACTGTGAAAAGCCCCTAGTCGCCATACTCCAGCGCCTATTCGGGTACACTGAGGGAGAATTCAGAATGTCCAATTCACCTAACAAGCACATCTTTTGGAACTTGTGGGAAGAAACTGGAGTGTCTGGAGGAAATCCATGCAGACACGGGAGAATGTGCAGACTCCGCACAGACAGTGATCCAAGCCGGGAATCGAACCGGGGTCCCTGGTGCTGTGAAGCAACAATGCTACTGTGCCGCCATATGGCAAAATCTTCACACCACAAGGCTCCAGTTCACGGCCATGTCCTACCATCAGATGCTTGTGATATATCAGTAGTATCAATATTTTTGTTATAAATACAGGACCTGCAACTGTGTGACATTGTTCACAATATTCTGTGCATTTGCACAAAAGCAATTAAGGCAATCCAACAAAAAGTCTTTCTTCATTTGATCCTTCTGCAATTGATATTGTTCATTTCACCCCCACTCATTTCTAAAAATTTAGTTATATCTGCCTAACTAGTCTGATTTCTCCCTGAATGCATCCTGCCAACATAACATAATCTATTTTTACTATGCATTCAATGTTGATTAATTGATGTAATTACTCAGGATCTCTTATTCCCCGCTGAGTCTATATAACATGCATCAATCTACAAGTAGCCTCCTCATAAGATTGTAACATTACAAGTGAACCTCTGTGTAATGGACTCCAGTCTAAATATCATGCGTATAACTACTAGAAATCCTCAACTAAGCCCAGATTTTCCTCAGTTCTGTGAACTTGACCTTTAAAAGTGGCTGCCCAGAGGACAGATTTTCATTCACGGGGATGGACTGGATTAAAAGCAAGGCCAATCACCCCCCAGAGCAAGTGCAAAGGCTGCCAGGTGTGGAGGTGGGGATGCTCTGGCACTTCATTGAATAAAATTTGAAAAGGATTGAAACAAAACATAGCCCTCTAACCCTCATTTCCCCCCCACCCCCATCCACACGCCATGTCTCATTCATGCACACACTTGCCACTTCATGCTCCCCACCCACCTCCCAACTTCCCCATGGCCCCACGTACCCTCTGAGCACTTGATAGTCCATGTGCCAAATGTAGTTCCAACTCATACCAATGTATGCCCACCTCCTTTTTCCCTTATCCCCTCCATGCCAACTCACTTAGTATAATTTGACAGTTCCTTTACAGCTTTGAGAGGTCTTTGATAGCTTTGCCAGTTCTTCGAAAGCTATGACAGTTCCGATGATTTTATGCACTTTTTCAGCACAATCATATTTACTTTTAACAAGCTCAAAGCATACCTTACCTACACCAAATGGCATCTTACTTCTCCCAAGCGTATCCCAGGACCATATTCAAAGGGGTACCTCACCCGTCCAAAAGGATATCCTGGCTATCTATCAAAGTGAATCCACCAAGTCCTTCCTGGATCTAAACTGCTCATGCCAGATTTCACAATCTTGGCCTACTAAAATCCCAATTTATTGAAGACAGCTGATGATAGAGTGTAACATGGGGTTTTCAGGCTCCTCTGCCATTTTCATCTGGGCCCTAATAATGGACTTGAGATGTAGGTTTTAGTGTTGGTTTTTACAGAATTATATGGCTTTAGAATATGCACTTGATGATGTTTAATTAGAGTGATTGATATCGATCCAATCCTTCAAAATGTTACTTGGGGGCAAACTAAACCATTAAATAAGTTTCTCAATTATAACTTTGTTTTCCTTCACACCATCAGGTTGTGAGAAACTATCTAGCCAAGGTTGAAATCAACAGGGGCATGTAACTGTACTCAGGATTCTTTTGGGTCACAATGCTGTTCAATGCCTTCTCGTAACAAATTGTTTCCAAAGCCTCTGCCAGCCTTGAAAATATGCCAATTTAGATTCTTCAGCATCGCTGCAATAAGATGGCATGGCAGCACATAAACAAATCTCTTGAAAAAAGATTTACAGATAATGAGCATAAGCAAGTGTAATAAATATTCACACTGTAACACATAATATTTTACATCATTCTCTGTTCAGGTATTGATTTTGTTTTTAGGCTTCATTATCTCAATTGCTTTTTCTCTTGTAGAAGAGATAGGTTGCAATCCAAAAGGAAAGCCACCAAAAATAATATCAACTGACACCAACATTTTTTACTATCTCCATATAAAAAATGTTTTTGAGGTTTTGCAAATATTTTGTGAAAAGGACACCAGATTTGTTGGCACTGAAGTCTGGAGCATTGGTGGAGTGGGCACAAACAAGGTTTCAATTCTCTTTGCCCACTCTGTATCGAAGGAGTTTATAAAGCCTCAATTTGTATTGCTCTCCAACATGAGGCCTGGGCCATTTTAACTTGCATGCCCTGTTCTCATCAGACACAGTGGGAACTTAAGTATCCATGCAGATTTGCTCTGACGGGTACCTCCCAAAAGTGAGTTTAAAGCACAAATTTATCTTGACAAGAAATACCAAACAAAGAGTATCTTCACAGATTTACATTTTCTCTGGGTGTTAAGAACCCCAATTTACTGCAAATATAAGCAAGAAAAAAGGCTCATCTTTATTTGGATGACATTGCATTAGGAGCTGTGATCCTTAATTCAAAAGCAGCACGTATGTCATTATAAATTGCCTCAGCAACCCTGGTTCAGAAGAAGCATAATTTTTCATATCAGAAGACCTTTCACAGGGCTGACAGATGCCTGGTGTATACATTCTCAAGTGGTGTGCTTCCTGTTTCTATGGCAACTTATCATTCCTGTTTGTACAACACTGATTTTCAGCACTTGCGGGGAGTGGGGTGGTTGGGGGGGGGGGGGAGCGGGGAGGTAAAAGACAAGAAACCTCTCAAGCACACATTGCCAATGGCAATATAAACTAACACAAGCTTGCAGGATCATCAAACTACCATTAATTGCATTAGACTGTGGGTAAATCCCCACTGGCAGAGCAAAGTCCTGCAGGGTTGTGGAAATCAGGTCCGCAGCCTGATATTCCAGTATTCCAATATTCCAGCCAGCATATTCTGAAGTGAAAATGAAGCCCCACTACCAACACAGCAGTGTGCTGCACGAGCATAGTATTGCTGTATAGTTGTGACCCTTCTCCAGTATTCCAAACTGTGGGTGAAGGACTATCCATGGTGTGTTGAATGTCTGGTTACAATATGGACATTGACAATCTTAGTGCCCGACCTGCTCAATCACTTCCAGCAGTGAAATATATGTCCTGTTGCAAATTAATGTGCAGAGCTTTCTTCTGAGTTTCAGGGACAGTTTTATTTCATTTAGGTCCACATGCTATTTTTTTTGTTGCAAAACCATTTTAGATTTTGTGCTTTCCTTCTTGCTTCCAGGGTTTTGTATCGATATTCTTGTTTGCATTGGTTATTAAAATTGCTCTAACCTGCTGGAATGGATATTCCCTGCCAAATTCCAAACATGCCGAATGCACAGATGAGGAAAGCAACCCCATCAACGGCTGCCAAATGCAGGAGTAACAACAGCTCTGGAATTTGCAGCTTTCCCTGTCCAGGGCCTGTATTTATAGACTCCACCACATATACCTGGCCATATCAAGGACATCAGTCTTCCCCATCTCCACATTGCATAATGCTATGTGAAGCTGCCACACCATTTTAACACCTGCTGGAGGATGGTGTGCAATTTTCTGATTGTTGCAATTCAATTTTCTCGCTGGCAGCACACCCCCCGCCAGCAGTTTTTGTGATGGTGTAGGGTCGTTACGCTGGGAAATCCCATTTACAATCGGCGGGAAGATAGAATCTCACCACTGGCAAACAGCATATGGTTGAGAAAAACTTGGTTGGCAGACTGGAGAATCCCACCCCATTACTCCATCGGGAAGCACCATTTCATAGTGGTTCCTCTACAGTAGTGAGGCCTAGACAAGCTAAGATCGGCCAGAGAGAAAGCCGAGTAGTTCTCACCTTTGCTTCTCAGACATATCCTTAGCATCACTTAGCGATATCAGGTCACCAAATCTGAGGCCCTGGTGTGAAATAACTCCATCAGCATACACTCATTGTTAAGCCAAGGATCTTTGCACTGGTTCAGTCACATTAATTGGATGTGTGAGACCGCCATATAGCCAAAGACCTTCATGGTGTACTGAGCACTAGCTACGATTTGTTAGACATTCATATCTCTGCTACAAGGATACTTGCAAGCGAGGTAAGAAGATGGCAGATAAAAAACACAGGCAACTGGGAGACAGTCACCAACAGCCATGACCTTCAAAGGCTGACAGTTTAGAGGGCTTTTGAAATAGGTGAGGAGAAATCTCAGAGGGCCGGAGACATTTGGAGATTAGTGGTCGTGATGGTGATGTGTCACAGTTCACTCAGGGAGTCCAGGTTGCTGTGGTAACATGAACTTTTATCTGCATGTTCTGGTCTAGAGCAATGGTTAGTACTGTTAGCCACTTCAACTATTTTTCCATTAGATGGCTGAGCAGGAATCTCTCCCACTCTTGCTGGCTGCCATTGACCAAGAAGTGAGGGATATCGTTGAGATATATGGTCAGTGGTTCCAGGTACATGGACCAGTGTCCTTAATTTATCAATTGCTCCAGTTATTAAGGGAGTAGAAATGCGGTTTGCTATGGTGGCATAGTGGTTAGCACTGCTGCCTCAAAGCCCTAGGGACCAGGCTTCAATCCCGGCCTTGGGTGACTGTCTGTGTGGAGTTTGCATGTTCTCCCCATGTCTGCGTGGTTTTCCTTCAGGTGCTCTGGTTTCCTCCCACAGTCAAAAGATGTGTACATCAATTGCTCCTTAAGTGTCGAAAGTCCAACGTTGTGCAGGTTAAGTGGATTGGCCACGAACAATGTGCAGGGTCACACGGATAGGGCGGAGGTATGGGCCGAGGTAGAGTGCTCTTTCAGAGTTGGTGCAGATTCGATGGACTGAATGGACTCTTTATGCACTGTGGGGCTTCTATGGATATATGTTGGAAGGGTTTGCAGGTTCATGTTCAACCTGTTTGATCACATTATGAAGGCAACAGCCATCAAGTCTTGGAGTGAGACTCGGAGATAGGACTTCTCCCTCAGAGGCAGACTTGAAGTCAGCTCAATTCAATATTTTTGCAACAGGATGTAGCTTGTAGCATCCTATGATTCACCTTGACATTCTCTAATAAAACAGTTGCAAAACTCTACAAAATGTATTAAATTTGGTACGCGCATCTTGTAATCCTTATTTTGCTGTCGCTCTTCTGAGACACACAGTCAAACCTGCAGCTGCTCACTTCTACTACTAATGGAATTTAAGGGTTCCAAAAGCTATAGATCCCACATCTATGCCCGTGGGCATTTTGAATGTACTCTGAGGGAAATTTGCTGTGTCTTGACAATCGGACAGGGATACTCATTCCTGATTTTAAATGTGTGCCTCTGCATTCAGTCACTCGCTTACCTTACTTCCACTCCCAAATCTTAATGGAACTGCTTTCGCAGAAGGTACTTTACATGCAAAAAAGTGCACCCTGCGCATTTAAATCTCATAAGAATTAAACACAAAACGTTTACAAAGTGTGAGGTGTCTTTATTTTTATTTTGCTCAGGTTATTGCTGACGAAACTGTAAGAATCCACCTCTTTAATTTTAAAGATGCTTCAAATAGCATAATTCAAAGATGCTTGAATCGTTGTTATTAAAGCATGCATCTTGAACATGATTGTTTTGTTCTACCTGCTGCCCACTAGCCCATGCCAGTTATGAGAGATTTTTTTATTAAAGGAGGCACGTTGAGATGCAGGAACTGGTACATTATAGTACTGGCGTGTAACAATAATAGAAATGCCCAAGAGTTACAAGAAGCAGCTGTGTAACAGCTGTAACAGTTAATACACAGCTGCAGATCAAACGCCCAGCTACTGCCTTGCTACTAATCTGCGCTCTCACTACTTTCTGAGGATGTAAGCACGATAATTAATTTACTAATCTCAGAAGGGAAAGGCTATATGACTGGAAGCTACAGCTAATTTACTCTCTTGGAAGCATTTCATAATTTCATAATCTTTTTGACATTGATGACACAGCATTGGCTGGCTCCCCGACAAATATTGACTTTTCCTTGCAGTTCATGAGATTAGTAAGATCATAGATCGTAGAATTTACAGTGCAGAAGGAGGCCATTCGGCCCATCGAGTCTGCACCAGCTCTTGGAAAGAGCACCCGACCCAACCCCACACCTCCAGCCTATCCCCATAACCCAGTAACCCCACCCAACACGAAGGGCAATTTTGGACACCAAGGGCAATTTAGCATGGCCAATCCACCTAACCTGCACATCTTTCGACCATGGGAGGAAACCTGAGCACCCGGAGGAAACCCACGCACACACAGGGAGAACGCGCAGACTCCGCACAGACAGTGGTCCAATGCCGGGAATCAAATCTGGGACCCTGGAGCTGTGCTAACCACTATGCTACCGTGCTGCCAGGTAATTGACTTGACATTGACAAACCTCGATAATGTGGTTGATAAGACATTGACAATTGACTCCCCGCCTCATTCCCAGTTTCATATTCCGCCCAACCCAGTGCTGGTGGCACAAGGTTTCTGCAGCATTGGAGGTTTGCTTGTGGAGTACCGTACCGACTGCAAATGAAACGGGAGAAGGTGCCGCCACTACCACTATTGTTTTTCAGGGTCTGGTGTAGCTTTGAGAGCTAAGTATTAGGGGCTGGTTTAGCACAGGGCTAAATTGCTGGCTTTGAAAGCAGACCAAGGCAGGCCAACAGCACGGTTCAATTCCCGTACCAGCCTCCCTGAACAGGCACCGGAATGTGGCGACTAGGGGCTTTTCACAGTAACTTCATTTGAAGCCTACTTGTGACAAGCGATTTTCATTTCATTTTTTCAAGTCACACAAATCTTCATTTGTTGTCATATTGGTGCTCTACAAGTGCTAAGTAATAACTAACTTATTGAGGGAAGAGGAAATAATAGCTCACCGGGCTTAAGGTGTTTTCAAGCCGTGCAGAGGGAGCATAAGGACAAATCCAAACACAGAGACTTACGAGGCAGGAGAGCTGATAACTGAAGTGGACTTGTAGTGCCAAGGGCCTTTTTCTGACTTGAACTATCATGTCGACTGGTCTCTCTCTCAATCTCTCCCTGCCTCTTCTTCTACAAGAGTACATGTAGAAATGAAGACTCCAAGTTGTATTGTAGTGTTCCATGGGAGATCAAAGTCCTTGCTCGAGTATTAAACATAGAACATTACAGCGCAGTACAGGCCCTTCGGCCCTCGCTGTTGCGCCGACCTGTGAAACCACTCTAAAGCCCATCTACACTATTCCCTTATCGTCCATATGTCTATCCAATGACCATTTGAATGCCCTTAGTGCTGCCGAGTCCACTACTGTTGCAGGCAGGGCATTCCACGCACTTACTACTCTCTGAGTAAAGAACCTACCTCTGACATCTGTCCTATATCTATCTCCCCTCAATTTAAAGCTATGTCCCCTCGTGCTAGACATCACCATCCGAGGAAAAAGGCTCTCACTGTCCACCCTATCCGATCCTCTGAACATCTTGTATGCCTCAATTAAGTCACGTCTTAACCTTCTTCTCTCGAACGAAAACAGCCTCAAGTCCCTCAGCCTTTCCTCATAAGATCTTCCCTCCATACCAGGCAACATTCTGGTAAATCTCCTCTGCACCCTTTCCAATGCTTCCACATCCTTCCTTTAATGCGCCAACCAGAATTGCACGCAATACTCCAAATGCGGCCGCACCAGAGTTTTGTACAGCTGCAACATGACCTCATGGCTCTGAAACTCAATCCCTCTACCAATAAAAGCTAACACACCGTATGCCTTCTTAACAACCCTCTCAACCTGGGTGGCACCTTTCAGGGATCTATGTACATGGACACCGAGATCTCTCTGCTCATCCACACTGCCAAGAATCTTACCATTAGCCCAATACTCTGTCTTCCTGTTATTCCTTCCAAAATGAATAACCTCACACTTTTCTGCATGAAACTCCATTTGCCACCTCTCAGCCCAGTGCTGCAGCTTATCTATGTCCCTCTGTAACTTGTAACATCCTTCCGCACTGTCCACAACTCCACTGACTTTAGTGTCATCTGCAAATTTACTCACCCATCCTTCTACACCCTCCTCCAGGTCATTTATAAAAATGACAAACAGCAGTGGCCCCAAAACAGATTCTTGTGGTACAAGTCTGAAAATTTCCAATCAACCTTTGTCCTCTTCCAGCTAGCCAATTTCTGATCCCAAACTGCTAAATCACCCTGAATCACATGCCTCCGTATTTTCTGCAGTAGCCTACCGTGGGGAACCTTATCAAACGCTTTACTGAAATCCATATACACCACATCAACTGCTTTACCCTCATCCACCTGTTTGGTCATTATTATTATTATTATTGGTCACCTTCTCAAATAACTCAATAAGGTTTGTGAGGCACGACCTACCCTTCACAAAACCGTGTTGACTATCTCTAACCAAATGATTCCTTTCCAGATGATTATACATCTTATCCCTTCTCAACCTTTCCAAGATTTTGCCCACAACAGAAGTAAGGCTCACTGGTCTATAGTTACCGGGGTTGTCTCTACTCCCCTTCTTGAACAAGGGGACAACATTTGCTATCCTCCAGTCTTCTGGCACTATTCCTGTGGACAAAGATGACTTAAAGATCAAAGCCAAAGGCTCAGCAATCTCCTCCCTAGCTTCCAAGAGAATACTAGGATAAATCCCATCCGGCCCAGGGGACTGATCGGCAGGTTTGCTGCTGCTTTAATCCAGCCTCCACTTTCCAATATGCATAATATCAATCAGAGGCAAATTTTCTGGCTGGCCTGCTCCATCTTAGCCCATAATTATCAAAAGAAAGAAAATGCATTTATATAAAAACTTCAATGTTCCAAGGTCATTGCAATTAAGCACTCATCGGTTGTGTAGGCAAGTGTAATTTGCAAAGTCCTTAAATCACACTCAGATTTCTGATGTGTTTATTGATAGATCAAGATATTGGGCGTGGACAAAAGTTTAAGTCCACTTTTGGGCATGTTTGGCGGGGTGTTTCTCGGCAGCTGCAGCGCCAAGATTCAGCCCCCTATTCACCGGCACTTTGGGCCTCAGGGTGTTTCATAGAATCATAGAATTTACAGTGCAGAAGGAGGCCATTCAGCCCATCGAGTCTGCACTGGCCCTTGGATAGAGCACCCTACTTAAGCCCACACCTCCACCTATCCCCATAAGCCAGTAACCCCACCTAACCTTTTTGGACACTAAGGCCAATCCATCTAACCTGCGCATCTTTGAACTGTGGGAGGAAACGGGAGCATCCGGAGGAAACCCACATAGACACCGGGAGAACGTGCAGACTCTGCACAGTGACCCAAGCCGGGAATTCGAACCAGGGACCCTGGAGCTGCGAAGCAACAGTGCTAACCACTGTGCTACCGTACCTCCCCCACCAAGAGTGTACTTTAGTCAATTTCCTGCCACAAGCTGAGCTTACCAGCAGGTATGGGTCCTCACAGATCAATGCCCCATTTTGAATGGCAGCCCTGATTTCCACCCCCCCTCCCACCCCCCCCCCCCCCCAAAGGCCTCCACCTCTTCACACTCCCAACCTTGCCGAGGCCTCTAGGAAACCACCCTTCACCCCCCGCCAATGGATAAGGACCTCACCCCTGGCCTAAACCCTGGCAGTGCCAATATGGCACCTGGGAAACCTGGCACTGCCAGCCTGGCACCCTGGCTTTTCATCTGGTACCATGGCAGTGCCACCTGCACACCCTGGCAGCACCAGTGCAACACTGTCATGGTGTCCAGGTCATGCTGCCAGGGTGCCAAAATGGCAGTGCCAAGGTGTCAAAAGGAGTGCCAGGGTACCACCCTGCCCTGACCCCGGAGTGAGTCGAGTGAGTCGTGATCGCCACGGCACCCAGCGCAGAGCCTGATTTGATTCACCCATTGCGCCCGGATCCATGCCAGATGCAACATGATCGCTTTAAATGCAAACTGAGGTCCCTGATGCAATACACCTTAATCTCAGCTGTGCTCTATCTGCAACGAAGGAATAACAGGTGTAATTCCCATTCATGTTCCCTCTGGCTTTTTTGATTGATATTGTTAAGTCTGACCCAAATCAGAAGCAGCTCAGAATTCTCAGTGTTAGTTTTTGAATGAGATCGTCCATAAAAAAAAATGAGGAGGCCTTGTAAATAAATCAGTGAAAGGCATTGTAGAAATAACGATTATTACAGCAGCTATCTGACAAATCACACCTTACCTGAGCTACTTTCTAATGTCAGAATTCTGAAGCTGTGTGTGCAATATTATGTGTTGAGATTACTGCTCGAATATTCAAATACATAGACAATTGCACATATAGGTTCTCGAATGTGATTGTTATCTTAACACAATCATGTTCTTTTCGCAAGAAATATGGTTTCTTTGTACCACTGTACCTGTCGAAGGGCTTTGGAATTAAAGTGACATTTCCATTAACCCCAAAAAGTACTATTTACTCAAAGCACAATCTGTTATATTTAGTGCCGAATGTGCAAGTGATTTTCACGTATGAACTATCATCCACTCCGAACAGCAGTGTGAATTTTCCAAATTTAACTCAAATGGAAAGCCTGCCAGGTGTTGAAGGTATATAACCATTTGAGGAAAACACGCGCATCCCTGTCCTCAGTCAATATCCGCTTAGGACTCCAACTTACACGAGTTTGAGTTTCAAAATTGGCAGTTGTCAATATAAAATTATGCAGCTCCATAATCTCTCCAATAACCTTTTCCCTCCACCCTGGAGTCATGTGTATCAACGTTCAGATAATAGCACTCTCGCCTTTGAATCGCAAGATTCTGTGTTCAAATCCCACTTCAGGACTTGTTCTTGTTTTCAAATCCATCAATGGCTTCACCCCTCCTTTGCTCATCAAACCTCTCCAATTGTTTAAGCCTGTGGGATTTCTACATTCCATCAATTCTGGGACCTTGTGCATCCACAATTTTAATCACTCTAATAATGGGGACCATGGGCGGGATTCTCCGGTCACCGATACCAAAATCGTGTTCGCCGATTGCCCGGAGAATCCCCATTTGCAGCAAAATCGGGGGTGGCACCGTTTCTGCGATGTTCCGCCCCCTTAAAAAAGGTGTGCTCCACGCTGTATGGACGGCCTAAGGACATCACCTGAAGCCCTCCCCCGATGCTCTGCCCCCGATGAGCCAGGTCCCTGAAAACGGCGGGGTGCGTGTACTCACACCGTTCGGGAACCTCGCATGGTTGCTGTGGACTGAGTCCAGCTCCGCCACAGTCGGGGGGTGTGGTACCCTCAATGATGATGCTTAGAGTGTAAACAGTAAAGAAGGCTTTAATAAACTA
This sequence comes from Scyliorhinus torazame, assembly GCF_047496885.1. Lineage (NCBI taxonomy): Eukaryota > Metazoa > Chordata > Chondrichthyes > Carcharhiniformes > Scyliorhinidae > Scyliorhinus > Scyliorhinus torazame. The sequence goes on along the minus strand of NC_092707.1, from coordinate 194,173,804 downwards.
AGAACTAGACTAGAACTGAGACGTGTGCTAACTGCTGCACTGCCCATAAGGTGGCTCCTTATATACGGCTCCCAGATGGGCGGAGCCGGAGGCGGAGTTCCCCAGGGTTCCAAGCCCGGTCTTAAAGGGGACATCACCTTACATGATGACAAGGGTACAGTGTAACAGTAACCGTTCATCACATTGGGAGCTGGTGGCGGATGGCCGGGGGCGTAGCGAGGGGGTTACTGAAGGACAATATTTGACAGACCGGGTCCGCATTTGGCTGCCCCCATGTTGCAAGATGCGGCCGCCACCGTGCGCATGTGCGGCCACGGACGGACCCGGCAATTCACCGGCCGTTTCCGCAGGTAAAGCTGGGGGCTGTCCCCCCATCGGACAGGATCAGTGCAGCTGTTGCGCCGTTTTTTCTGGCGTAAAACGTCACTGTTCCCACGCCGGCATCAGCACATAGTCTGCAAATCGAAGAATCCAGCCCCATGTCTTCAGCTGCCTGGTTCCGAAGAACGAGAAATCCCTCTCGAAAACTCTGCTCCTCACTTCATCTCTCTATTTCTTTAAGATATTTACTATGCTAAAGATTCAACTCAGTCCATGACAGAGTTAAAAACTTAACGCAAATAAAATGCCAATAAAAAGTATTTTGAGAGACTCACAAATTTATTTCACACACACATGCACAGATGCTTAGGCCTTGAGAACAGGCTTCACCAGACAGAAAACAAGCTGATAACATTGCACCTACTTTTTAGAAAAATCTCGTTTTGATTTCTCAAAAACTGCTCAGAACAAAAGTGCCTAACAGTAAGACAGACAATGGTACGTTGTCCTAAGTTTTGTCATTTTGTTTAAATGAGAAACTTAGGCAAACAAATCAATCAGATTTTGCAGAATCATCATTGAGTTGAGACCTTAGAAAGGTTACATCATAACTGAGACACAGACAGCAGGAAGCTATGCTTTATACTTAGATTGGAACTGTAGACTAGTTTGTTATTTGGTTGAATATCCTCCTTTTTATTTTCGAAGTGCATTTGAAGTTTGATTTTATTACATTTAGAAGAATTAGTTTGTCTTGCATCTACTCTCTGTTATATTTAAATCATTGCTAGTATATAATCCTAGATTTGAGCTTATAATAAAGTATTATAACGTAACCATCATAAAAAGTTGTAGTCTCACTCTGTCTATCTCACAGAACCTAACTCTTCTGGGTTTCATAATTATAAGATTCTGACTACTGAGAGAGGCTACGCTTTAAGAGAGATAAATCTGCTATAATGTACTCCGTATGTTGTATTCTGAGATATATTTATTTAGTCTAAATGCTCCTGGAAGAGAGGATGTTTTATCTTAAGACCTAATTTGGAGGGGTTTATGTTTGTATTGGTAAACTTTAGAAATAGGGGGCGGGATTCTCCAATAATGGGGCTATCTCGTCACTCCAGCGTCAAAACACGGGAGTTTCACTCTGGACTTTCCTGAAGAAAGTCCAGAGTGATTCTCCTACCTGGAGGGGACTAACAGGGCCCTGGAGTAGTCCTCGCAGCTCCGGCTGCCGATTTGGGGCCCTGCACTTCCGCTCGAGGGTCGGCGCATGCACACGTCGGCGGCCTCTGTCGGCCGCCCTACGCAACATGGCAGACCGACACCAAAATGATAGGCCCCTCCGCGATCGCGCGCGCCCACAGATCGGTGGTCCCGATCGATAGTCTGGCCAACCGTGAGGCCCCGCACCAGGGCAACCGCGGACTGACTCTGCAGCCGCCACTGGCCGTTCCTGACAGGCAAGACATGGTTAGAACCAAGCCATTGGGAACTCGGCCAGTTTACGTTGGAGAATCGCCGTAGGGGCCTCTGTCAAGGGCCCCCGACCCGCGCTGCATAGACCGTGCACGTGCGATTCGCATCGATTCTCCAGGGACCGGAAGGATCACTGGAGCGGCATCGGACCAGATTTCGGGTTTCATGCCCATTCTCCATCCCCGATTTCGGTGCGGCGGCTCGGAGAATCCCGCCCAAGGTATAGATTTAAGTGAGTTTCTTCATTTTCCCCGCCACTCACTGGTGACATCATGAGGTTCACTCCCACAATAAGGGTCAACCTCAAATGAAAACATTTCCATCAATTTGCATCGTATTAGCAGGGGCCCAGCCAGATGATCCCTCCTCACTAAATATTCATATCTCGCCGATGTGACAGTTTACAACAGGTTTGACCAGGCCTAAGGCAGTGGTGGCGATCCCAGGGGGTGGGGGGGTGGGGACATGCACAGGCAGTGCCCTAGCCCTGTCCCCTGACACTGGTTGGTGACAACCTGGCAGTGCCAACTTATGCCAGCGGTAGTGCCAGGGACGGGCCCTAGTGGGATTTCCATGACGGCGGATGCATTGATGTGTTGTGGGGTGTGGGGGTGGGGGTGTGTGGGGAGGGGGGAAACGGGAACTGAAGGTGGATGGGGAGGATGGGAAGTACCGGTTATACTTCCATGGTATTGGGGGGGGGGGGGGGGGGGGGGGGGCTGGAATGCTGCCGCTCAATGTTGAGGTGGATGGTGTATGCCAATGAGGATTCTCCTCCGGGGGTGGGGGGTGGGGGGGTGGCGGAGGGAAGAGCCCGCAAAAACTCTGTGATGGGGCCTGGGGGCCATAGGATTGCAGTGCTGATTGGGGCTTTCTTAACATCGTGCCCTGATCTCTTTGGATCTGCATGCTGGCTACATGAGGCTCTGCGCCATCAGAGTGGCGACGTAAACCATGCCTACTCATATTATCCTCTCTAAGAGGCTTAATATTTGGAGAAAAAACTGGACTGTACAACTGGAGAGTTGCACAGTAGCACCGTGGTTAGCACTGTTGCTTCACAGAGCCAGGGTCCCGGGTTCGATTCCCGGTTTGGGTCACTGTCTGTATGGAGTCTGCACGTTGTCCCTGTGTCTGCTTGGGTTTCCTCTGGGTGCCCCAGTTTCCTCCCACAAGTCCCAAAAGACGTGTTAGGTGAATTGGACATTCTGAATTCTCCCTTTGTGTACCCGAACAGGCGCCGGAGGATGGCGACTAGGGGATTTTCATAGTACCTTCATTGCAGTGTTAATGTAAGCCTACTTGTGACACTAATAAAGATTATTATTATTATAAAGAGTGTTTAAGGTGACTGAAGTCAAATGAACAGAGACCAAGGTATTGTTCAGAAGAATTCATGGAAAGAGTAAACAAAGTGTTCTGGGTTAAAGAGACAATTACAGTAACTAGATTTAAAGTGGGACCGCAAGCCTCAGTGGTAGATGAAATGCTTGATGTAATTTTAAGAAGTGTCTGGGAATTGAGAGTTAAAGCAATTGTAAACTGTTTTGATAATGTCATGACAAAGAAACCGAAGGGGGTTGGTGTAAAATCCTGGACTGGAATAGCTATTAAAAGTGGAGCAAAAGCTTTTTTTTAAAGTGTCATTTGGAAAGCATAGTCTGGGATTCTGTGTGCAAACCATTAAGGAAAAGCATTACAATGAAAGAAGGTTTTAAAGTGGGGAGTGGAGTTTGGACGCTCTCATGTTTCTCATGACAAAACTCATGACAATTATCTGGGGTGGGGGATTCTGAGGAGAAATCCACAGACACTAACTTGGGTTCAGAGTGGAGTGCATATATTTGACCACAGTCATCTTGTGTGTTGAGAAAAGACTCTTTGTGTTAATTAGACCATTGTAGTTTACGCTGTACTTTGTAATCCAGGGTAATCTTAAAATCTGTGTGTATTTGTTAAGTTCGGGTGGGGGAATAAAGGTGTATTGTATAAAAATTCAATTCTTCATGTTTAATAAATGTTTTCCTCTTATTGCTAGTTAGCGATCCTTTGACTCTGTTTCTCCATTTTTAAAAAGATGTAAGGGTCCTTCTTGTCTGTTCTCTTATTTGCCCTTTCATTTATTTTTGCTGTTACATTTTTGATCCATGGATGATTTATGGACATGTGTCTTTAAGGCAGCTTGTATCTTTAATTCAAGCAGTGGCCTGTGTCTTTAATTCAAGCAGAGGATTCCAGCAGCAGGAGAGACAACTGTGCTGGTTCAAACTGGAGCTGTGGACTCTCCAGCCACAATGACAGTAATTGGCTGGGACTCTGATTGATTTGGCTTGTGGTCAATGAATTGGCCCAAAAAGCTGTGCTCTGCCCAGTAACAGTTGGTGATTGGATCGGTTCTCACTGGCATGTGCTCAGAGTCACAAGATTCAGTTTTGTTTCTGGATACCTGATGGAGGGATTTAACTATTTCCAAAAAGATTCAACTAATCCTTTTCAGAAGGCTACTGTGAGCACTGACTCTCTCTCCAGCATGGCTGGGTGTCATTCTCTTCCGACTGCAGAGGCCTGAAGTCAAACCACAAGCTGGGAGAAAATTTTGATCTGAAAGAATGGGCGGGATTCCCTGAGCCTCTGTGCCGAAATCACGATTGGCGCGGGGGCGGTGAACAGAGGCCCCCCACGGTGATTCTCCAAGTGTAACTGGCCGAGTTCCCGACGGCGTGGTTCTCTCCTGGTCCCATTTGTCGGGAACTCGGCGTGGTGGCCGCAGACTCAGTATGTGGTGGGGGGGAAGGTGGATCCTTCACCGGGGGAGGGGGGGCTTCACAGACAGCCAGGCTATCGATCGGGGGCCACCGGTCCACTGGTGTGCGTAATTTCGTTGGGGCCTATCTTTTTGGTGCCGGTCCGGGGTGTGGATCCACCATGTCGCGCGGGGCGGCCGATGAAGGCCGCCACCCAGCACATGCACGGACCCCCAACTGGATGTGCAGGGCCCTGTATCGGCAGCCGGAGCTGTGAGGACTACGGGGCCCTGCTAGCCCCCTCCAGGTAGGAGAATCACTCTGGACTTTCTCCAGGAAAATCCAGAGTGATTCGCCCGCGTTTTCACGCTGGAGTGGGGACATTGCTCCATTATTGGAGAATCGCGCCCAGTATCTCTGCTGAAAACCTACTCCGGTAGCACAGTGGTTAGCACTGTTGCTTTACAACTCCAGGGTCCCAGGTTTGATCCCAACTTGGGTCACTGTCTGTGTGGAGTCTGCACATTCTTCCTGTGTCTGCGTGGGTTTCTTCCGGGTGCTCCGGTTTCCTCCCACAAGTCCTGAAAGACGTGCTGTTCGGTGAATTGGACATTCTGAATTCTCCCTCTGTGTTCCCGAACAGGTGGCGGAATGTGGCGACTAGGGGCTTTTTACAGTAACCTCATTGCAGTGTTAATGTAAGCTGACTTGTGACAGTAAAGATTATTAATACCTGTGAGTACGGCATTTTCCTAAAGTACCAGGATTCTAAATTAATTACTCTATGAAGAAGACCATTGCCAGCTGCAAATCAGAGACTTTAATCAGCAAACATGCTGTGAACAAAGTGCGCTAAAGAACTGCCATTTTAAGCGAATACTCTTATATACAGAATCCCTCTGTGTTTGTCTGTCTTGTGTGTATGGGTAGAGGGCGGGCAGTTAAAGGAGGTAATAGGTATTAGCTTATTGTTAACCAATTGTGTTTACTTCATATTTCATCATAGTTCTCGTTATGAATAAACATTAATTGTGTTTAAATTTACAAACATGGTGACTTGAATTACTGGGCAACCAAGGGCCAAAGACATTGGGTATTTTTGTAAGAATTATCGATTAATTCACTTGTGTTGTGACTCCGGGATGAGTGGGGCTGGAATTGACAGCGCACTTACCCAGGTTGTCGTAACAAAGAAAAAAGTAAAAGTTACAGGGCTGGATTCTCGGTTTCAGCGGCTCAATGCCGGCTCAGATGTAGAATTCCCAGGAATCGGTGAGGGGCTAGCAGCGGCACCAGGTGAGACTCCTGGCTCCCATGCCGAAAAGGGCCAGAGAATGGCCGGGTCCCTGGCCGCGCATGCGCACGCTGACAATCAGCAGCAGTCGCGCCGCACAACATGGCGCCTGCCATCTGTGGACCCGACCCACCACCCCCTGGCCACCCCCCACAAGTCCCCGTAGCCCTCGCAGAAGCCCTCCCGACCAGCGGCACGGATCCCGGCTGAGTGTGGTGGCGCCGGACACAGTCCGCAGCCGCCGTGCCGGGTTCTCGACCATTGAGACCACACGTCCCCTGCGCTGTCGGGAACTCGGCCTGTCGGGCGTGGAGCATCACAGGAGGGCCTGCCAATGACTCTCCCAATGGTGTTGCAATGGCAATGCGATTACGCCACTTCCGAGGGGTCGGAACATGGCTGGTCGGCATCAAATTGTTGCTGGCCCCAAATTGGACATCGGAGTGGATTCTCCGCCCGATCACCGATTACAACATCGCCATCGGGCAACGGAAAATCCCGCCCACAGTCTTTTGAGCAGGGTTCCATTCTGGGATATTCCCATCTAGTTATAACATCAACTGGGATCGAAGCACAGGTCACTAACTAGGTTGGCTCTTATCATGATTTAGAATTTGAGGATTTAAGCTCATATTTTGTTCAGCTGAATAAATTTATCTTGTTTGGGGGGACCGGTAAAGATAGCAGAACCCTTACAGTTAAATATATTTCTTTGACCAAGCCTTTGCTCATTTGTCCTGAACACTCCTGTAGCCCATTGTCAAATTTTTATTAATAATGCTCTTATGAATGTTCTTGAGATATTTTTAAGATATTAAAGGTGCTATATAAATATAGGTTGTTGTTGTGTTGTTGTTATATGAAATCACTGGTCCATCTTTACTCTCCTGGGTCAGGTACGCAGAGTCAGGATATTTCCTGACTCGATAAACCTGAGCCAGGAAAAAGAGGCCAAGTTTTGTCCCGGGGGTGGAGGATGCAGCTTTAGAAGTTGGGGTTTGACCCTCCACCCCAGAACAAGAGTGGAGGCTGCTGAGTGTTCAGGCACATTCTCTGGAAGGCTTGCCTCTGTGCCCGATACTTTCTTTATGTTATTTAAAAAATGAACGAAACCGAAAATCATTCCTCCAGCTCTCACCCTCATATTCCTTCATTCCTCCCCCACACAGTCCCTATGTCTCATATATGACAAGTCGTGCCCCAGATCCATGTCTGCTCAGAACCTCTATACCACCTTATGACCCTCTACCCCTTGTCTCCGGACTCCAATGCCACCCTATGCCCCTCTACCAACCCTGCATGGCACTTCCTACACTCTATGCCATCTACGCACCACCCAGAGCCTGCTATATGCCCTATGCCAACCCATTCACGCCACTCACAAATGACCCTTTATAGCCCCATTGCCAGCTTCATTCCCACTCATGCCAACCTATTTTCCCCACACACTACCCTTTCCCTTTAATAGTTCGAATGAGTTTATGCACAATCATGTCTACTTTTAACAACTCCAAAGGTAACTTGACAAATTCCAAAGGGTGCTTTAACTTTTCCGAAGGTGCTCCAGCTAGCTGCCTGCGGGAACCATGGATGTGTAATTTATAATCTGCCCCCATTGCCCAACACTGCAGAAATGGCAGAGGCTGGGTGTGGGGACAAGACTTCCAGATTCTGGCCACTGCTGGCAGTTTTGCACAGGCAGAGAGCTTCCCCGCCTGTGTGAAAATTCAGGCCATAGTGTTAACAACAGCAGACACATTTACATTCGGTTCTGATTAATCTTCTGTGGCATTGTTCATAGTCTGTCAATCTCCCATCTGAAGTGCACTTGCCATGTGCACCTGCTAGCTACCTGGCTTGTCTTTATAAGGCCATTACTCATTGTGTGAAAGCAGGTAATTGTGCCAGCTTGTAAATAAGTAGCGGTTAATTAAAGGTCAGGAAACTTGGTGTAAATCTCAGGCCACAGCTCCGAAACCAGGAACAAAATGCTTGGCTTTTTTTTTCCATTTGTAGCAAAGTCTGATGCAGGGATATTGGCAAAGGCAAATTCATCATTGTTGCCTGGAGGTAGGAAGGAAGTAGGGGATTTTCACAGTAACTTCACTGTAGTGTTAATGTAAGCCTACTTGTGGCAATAATAAAGATTATTATTACTATAATTAAATGATAACATAAAATTATAGAATCATCATGGAATTAGAGAATGGTTACAGCACAAAAGGAATTTATTGGCCAGTCGTGTCTATGCTGGGTTCTCCCCTGCTTTTTCCCCGTTGTCCTGTAAATATCTTCCATTCAGGCAATTATCCACTTCCCTTTTGAAAGCCAGAATTAAATCTGCATACACTACAGTCTCAGTCAATGTATTCCAAATTCTATCCATCCACTGCATAAAAACCTTTCCTCATGTTACCTTTAGTTCTCTTGCCATTCACGTGTCCCTTTGTTCTCGACCCTTCTGCCAATGGTAGCATTTTTTCTCTTGATGTACCCCTGCCAGACTACTCAAGATTTTGAACACCTAAATCAGTTTTCCTCTTGAACTTCTCTTCAAGGAATACAGCTCCAGTTTCTATCCACATAACTGAAGTCCCTTATTCTGGGAACTATTCACGTGAATCCTTTCTGCATATATCCTCTCCGATGCCTTCACATTTTTCCTAAAGTGCAGTACCCAGAATTGGACACACTAATACAGTTGACGATGAACCAGTGTTTTTTAAACATTCACCATAACATTCTTACTTTTATATTCTGTGCCTGTACAGTATTTATAAAGCTGGGATCATGTATGCTTTATTAAAGGCTGTCTCAAAATACCCTGTCACCTCAATGATTTACACACATATACCCCAAAGGTTCTTTTCATCCTACACCCACTTTAGAATTGCATCCTTTATTTTTTATCACGTCTACTCACTCTTTCCACCAAAGTTTTACACTTTAATCTGCCGCATGTCTGCCCACTCAACCAGTTTGTCTATTTCCTCCTCCTCACAGTTCACAATATTTCCAAGTATTGAACCATCTGCAAATTTTGAACTTTACCCTGAACAATCAGGTCAAGGTCAGTGATATAGATCAAGGAAATTAATTGTTAAAATATCCACTACAGGTGAACTCCATTATATACCTGACTCCAAACCATAAAGCAACTGTTCACCATTACACTCCGTTTCTTGTCACTAAGCCACCTTTGTATCCATGCTGCCCCTGTCCTCTTTATTCCATGGGATTTAACTTTGGTGTCAAACCTGCTATGCGACACTTTATCAGTCAACGTTTGGTGGTCCGTGTACATCACATCCACTGCATTACCTTCATCAACTCTCTTTGTTACCGCATCAAAAAAACTCAATCAAGTTAATTATACACAATTTTCCCTGAACAAATCAATGCTGGCTCTTCTTAATTAATCCAAATTTGTTAAGTGACTGTTAATTTTGTCCCACTTACTGAGCAGTATCCCAGAAAAGGTACAATTTAAATAAAGATAATGGCCTTTCACTACAATGGGCTTGTTGAAAGCAATATTCATGAAATAGAAACTATTTTATGGTGCTGCCGTTAACCATATGCTTGCCCAAAGGATTGGATTAAAGTTGTTTAAAAGGAAGAAATGTAATATAATTTTGCTAGAATATATTACTAAAATAAAAGTAGATAGAATTACAAAATAAATTATGAAACAGTCAGAAGTGGATTGGGAATGATTTTAATTAATTTATGTGGCAGTGGAGAGTTTTTACATTATTTATCGAGTAGCAGAGAAAGCCATCAAAAATCATGGGGGAAATGCCTGAGGTTGAATATCTAAATTAAGTGAGGGCTGAAAGATCAGAATAAATTTGCAGATAGCATTGAAGTATTTATATATATATATATATGTGTGTGTGTGTGTGTGCATACATACATATCGAAAGAATCTTGTAATAGTTCAGTTTGTGATAGATCAGCCATGACACAGCAAAGCAGATTTTTGTTGACAAATAGTATTTTCCTTACAAAATGCAGGCTGATGAACTAAGATTTGCTTATATTAATCCTATAAATCCCTAAATCTTGAATCCTGGAACTCCCTCCTTAACAACACTGAGGGTGTTCCTACAACACATGGACTATATGCTTCAAAAAGACAGCTCACCACCATCTTCTCAAGGGCGATTAAAGATGAGCAATAAATGCTGACACCCACATCCCACGAACAAATTTTTTTAAATTGCCATTTATTTCAGATTGCACGTCGATTGTTCTATACTTTACATTTATAATATATATAATTGGTTATTTATTTAACTGACACGAGAACATGACGGAGGCAAAGTGATTTAAGAGAGCAGCCATCCTGATCGGATTTAAGACTGATGGGAATTGTAGAATGGAGTAGGTCATAGAATCCATAGAATCCCTACAGTGCAGGAGAAGACCATTCGGCCCATTGAGCCAGCACAGACCCTCTGAAAGAGCACCCTACCTTGGCACACAACCCGTCCCATCCCCGCAATCTCACCCAGCCTTTGGACACTAAAGGGCAATTTAGCATGGCCAATCCACCTAACCTGCACATCTTTGGACTGTGGGAACCAGAGCACCCGCAGGAAACCCACGCAGACATGGGGAGAACGTCCCCACAGGCAGTCATCCAAAATTGAACCCGGGTCCCTGGCGCTGTGAGGCAGCAGTGATAACCACTGTGCCACTATGCAGCCCCATCCCGGCAGGGCTGAAAGCACAGGGAAGTCTAGGATAGAAACCTTTCTTTGATCTTAAGGTAAGAAATATATCCAATTATAATCAGGCTTAAAACTCAATTTATCCGCGAGGAAAACTTTCTTGGGTAAAGATATCAGGCACAATCTACCGGCCACGCCGTGCTCTCATTCGGGCAAACGGCGGAGTGACGCAGCCGATAGATGTCGGGAGATCCCTGATGTAATCTCGCGAGATGTCGCAATCTGAATTCTGTAATTGTGGCCAGGATGAATATTTGGTAAATCTGCATGTTACAGTGCGGCAGCTAGTCTCACTAATATGCGCTCGCATGATCTACGGGGCCAAACGGAACGGCACTTGTGAGGGTCTCCCCAGGGGTTTGGATGCCCCAGGTGATTGCTCTCTCGGCGGTGTGGTACCCTGGCACTGCTGGTGCCACCTGGGCACCTTGGCACTGCCAGCCTGGTACCCTGGCAGTGCCACCTGGGTGCCATCCTAGCACTGCCAGGGTTACCAGCTGGCTCTGCCAGGTTTCATAGCTGGCTCTGCCAGGCTAGCAGGCGGCCGGGTTGGGGTGTGTCGCGAGATCAGGACGCCATTTCGAGTATCCAATTATTTCTATTTTTATTTTTTTTCCCAATTAAGGGGCAATTTAGTGTGGCCAATCAACCTAATCAATCTAACCTAGGGTGGCACAGTAGCACAGTGGTTACCACAGTTGCTTCACTGCTCCAGGGTCCCAGGTTCGATTCCCGGCTTGGGTCACTGACTGTGTGGAGTCTGCACGTTCTCCCCGTGTCTGCGTGGGTTTCCTCCGGGTGCTCCGGTTTCCTCCCACAGTCCAAAGAGTGCAGATTAGGTATTGGCCATGCTAAATTGCCCTTGGTATCCAAAAAGGTTGGGTGCGGTTACTGAGTTGCGGGAATAGGGTGGGGTGTTCTTTCCAAGGGCTGGTGCAGACTCGATGGGCCGAATGGTCTCCTTCTGTACTGTAAATTCTATGAACCAGCACATCTTTGGGTTGTGGGGGTGAAACCCAAGCAGACACGGGGAAGATGTGCAAACTCCCCACGGACAGTGACCCAGGGCTGGGATCCGAACCCGGGTCCTCAGCGCCGTAATCCCAGTGCTAACCACTGAGCCATGTGCCGCCTGAGGATGCCATTTCCATATAGCCTCCCAATCTCCTCCTGCACTGAAGAGTTCTGCCGAGCAGAGCTCCTCGATGCAGGAAACAGGCTGAAGTGCGATCTCGGCGGGGCGTTCTCCTCTGAGGCCCTGGGTTGCAACAAAGTCCCGTTAGATAGCACAGTCTTTCTCAGCCCTGAGAGTGCTGGGAAATACCCGGCTAAAAGCTCTTGCCAAGGGACTCTGTTACAATTTGGTTAATTGGGCCCGTCATCACAGTTTGAAAAAACGGTTCAGAGGTTTAGTCCAAAGAGCCATTCAGAAAGGAGGTGGAAGTAAATTCATGATAAATGAGACCAAAAAACAAAAAGGAGAAAAAATAGTTGAGACAGCAGTTTTCACTACAAAATGAAGACATGTTCATATCTATTGAGAAACATTGACACCAAAGTGTTACTAGTGTTCATGAGGTTATTTTGTTTCAAGGAGATGAGTGACTTGTGTGTGGTCATGGGGAAAGTTGTACATCACCAATAAAAGAACATGGAGAGAAATATTTAAGAGATCTCTGCTGCAAATTGATAAATTAACAGGACTTAATCAAAGTCCTGCAGTGAACCTGTGATGCTGTCCATGATGGACTTGTGGTATTGTCTTTGATCAACTTACAATGTTGTCTATGATGGACTTGTGATGTTATACATATTGGGCATAAGATCTTATTGGGCATAAGATTTGTGATGCTGTCAATGATAGATTTGTGCAGTTCTCTGCTGCACATTTATAATGCTGTTTTCACTTATCATTAAAAGGTAATTTGAGACCAACAGCAGCGAACAGAAATGTGGCCTTTGTGCCATTAGTTCGCCGGAGGTTGTTAGCTTTACAATAGAGTGTCATCAACGAGAAGGAATGTGCATTTGCTGTTGATGGCACTCTTTGAAAATAAAAGTGCCGAAAGAAAGCGCAGTCATTATGGTCCATGAATTTGTGCTGGCATGAATTCCATTGCCCGGCTAAGTGCTGTTTTGCTCAGCTCAAACTAATTGCTGCTATGAATGATTTTTATGGTACTATTTTTGTTGCTCAAATGGGCGCAATAAAATGTATTGCTCGTACCAGCATGAAAACTTGAAGTAGATCTCCCCTGTCTGTTGCACCAAAAAACAGCAGTGGTCAGTTATTGTAGGACATCTAATTACTTTTGTTAATTACAGAGGCTGTTTCTCGGCAGGGGGGCACTGAGCCTAATAGTTTTTTAAATCTCAAAAACAAGCCAGATTTAAATTAATTTGGATTCATCTTTCAATATTCAACACTATTCACTTCCACTAAGTCTTTGCTTTCTTTGATTAAAAATTCAGGGTGTCATATCTGACGGTTCCAGTTCTACTGTAATTCTCAACACCCTATCCCAGTTGTTACAATTTTGACTATATCTTAATATTGTTAATTCATGTTCAAAGTTGCAAACAGATCGAATATTTAAAGCTAAGGCTGCAAATAAATGTATTACCAAAGTAGTAAATTGATACAGAAACACAATGGGCTTGGATTTTCTGGGCCCCCCACCATGGTGTATTTCCGGGGGATGTGGAGGCAGCTCATCATTGGCTTGACTAAAGTCAACGGTGAGTAGTATGGCTTGCCCACCCTGCCGCCGGGGAACCAGCCGCTGTGGAGATGGACTGATATGGCGGGGCAGGAAGATACTGCCAGTGGGAATAAGTTGGAAAATAAACAGTACAATAATTGCAAGCCTCCAGGAAAACGCTTTTCTGAAGTTCATACGTATCATTTTTGAACTCATTTTGGTAGTTCTTCAAAGCTCCCAAGACCCTAAGCTGCGGCATGTCCCTCCCTGAACTGTTCTGCCTCTCTCCCTTTCCTCTTTAAAGAATTTATCTCTTTGACCAAGCTTTTATTAACCTGCCCTAATTGGGCCTTAGGGGTTTAGAGTCACATTTTTTATTTGATAACACTTCTGTTGAGTGTCATGTGAGAGTACCTTGAAGAAATGGGTGTTTAAGAAATGGGTGTTTATAAAAATATCTGTAATGGATGTTCCTTTAAGAAATGGATGTTTATCAGTGATGTCAGGGTGTGTGTGGAGCTGGGCTGTCTGTCTGTTTTACTTTCGCTTTGGGTGTATTTAGTTTTGTTTTAGTTTTGGAGACGCTGCAGTCACAGCAAGATGTGTATGAATCTCTGCAAGCTTATAAATGTCCATTTGGTGATTTCAACGTGGTAACTGTTCTCAGTAGTGAAGTTAAACCTGATGTCTTCCTGTACAAAGGGTTCTTTTTGTCTTATGGATGTTGCAAGGAAAGATTAAGAGTTACTTATAACGTACTGTATTCTTTGGGGGATTTAATGGTGTTGATTAGTTGTTAAGATGTTTAATGTGGTTTTATAAATTGTTAACTGGTTTCATAAATAAACATTTGTATTAATTTAAAGGTACTGTGGATCTCTGGTGCATCACACCTATAAGGTAAGCCCATGTGCTCCCCATAACCACAATCTATTAAAGGTTGTGGGTCAGGTGAACTCCATGATATACTTTGGGGTTCTCTAAACCCTGGCCCATAACATGAGGGTTTTTAAAAACTGTAATTGAAGCAATATAAACACAAGTTGTTGTGACAGGAACATGCTTTCGGTGAAATAAACTCCATAAACTAGGGCAGGCAGAGGCGTCAAATGCTTAATCGATAATTATTTATGTCTTTCTCTTCATTTGAACTAAAAGGAAGTTTTTTCCACAAAAAAATGATTCCGCCCCTAATGCCGCCACTCCTCAGGCCTTTGATATTGCTTTCGAAAAAAACAACCCTCTGCTCAACAGGATACATTCCTGGTGTGGCTGACAACATTTCTAATGTCACTACTTTCTGCTTGTGTATTTACCTGGATTTTTATTGAGTCAGGATGACTCGCGGGCTATTTAAAAATAGCAGCTGGGACCCAAGTCTGAGGTTCCCAACCCCATCCCCAGGGGGTTATGATTTTAAGGAGTGACTTTTAACATTGTGGGCTGGTTCAGGTCAAACACTGGAACTTTGCACTCCCAGTCTGGCTGATTTCATTGTGGGAAGAGGCATGTCCTAGTCCTCTCTACTTTTCATGGAGTCGGGCCAAGTTTTAAAGGACTCATGATTCACAGCACTTCAGAAGAAGGACTTATTAAAAAGTAAGTTCAAAAGGCCCCTCATATCTCCCATCCCAAGGTATACACCTGTACCCTACAGACACTCATGTTCCCATGCCAAGGAATTTCCCTCACCCACCCCCGATAGATCCTTAAGTTCCTCTGATCTCTGCTGTCAATTTCACAATGCTTATTTGCCCAAGCATAAGAGATTTCAAATGCTTGCAGTTTCAGCTATAAGGGAACTGATGTTTGACATATTATTTGTCCTTTAGTAAAAGCTTTTTAAAAAATAAAGTGGAAAGTTATCAATGAATGAATTTTTAAAAGCTCTTTGCACATCCTACTGTCACCATAGGGTTAATTAGTCCTATACAGCATATAATGGGTGAATAAACATGCAAGTGCCATAGTTGGCATGGTGGGCAAGAAGGACCATAGGGAGTGGATGGGATAGGTACCTAAGCATGGGGGCCTGAGGGGCCATAGGAGGTTGGTGGGAGGCATGAGGTGGCACAGGGAGTGTGCAGGGGTGAGGATCGAAGGGCCTTTCTGTTTTTATTTTATACGGGACAAAGTTAGCTGGCACTGAGGTGGCACTTATGAATAGCCCACCTCAGCACCCCACAGTCCTTGCAACTGCCTCCAAACTTTTTCCCAGGTTAGCTGACCTGACTCCAACCCACAGCTGCCCCTTTCCCCTCCCCCCACAATGAAATTCCCACCTTTGCGGGCTCTTCCTCCCGAAGGGGGCAGGCTCCCACTACCCATCTTGACCATGAAAACCTAGGCCATTGTCTGAGATATTATTCACACGTTTTGCCCTGGCCACATGCCACACCATAAGTGGGGCAACTTCTTTGAATCTCAACATTTAGACAGAAGGGGAGTGGGGGATTAGTTACACCCAAGTCTTCCTGAAAAACCCAAAGAAATACATTCAGAAGCGACACACAAAACTCCATTTTAAAAACCATTTCAGTACAGTTGTTCAATCATGCTTCCACATGAACAGATACAACACAGAAAGGAAAGCTAATGGAATGCTAGCCTTTATCGCAAGAGGATTTGAGTACCGCAGTAGTGAAGTCTTTCTTCAATTGTATAGAAGCTTGTTTAGACTGCACTTGGGAGTATTTTGTGCAGTTTTGGTCTCCTTACCTCAGAAAGGATATTATTGCCATAGAGAGAGTGCAGTGAAGGATCACCAGACTTGTTCTGTGGATGGCGGTACTGTCTAATGAGGGAGATTGGGCTGGTATTCTCTAGGGTTTCATACATTGAGAGGTGATTTCATTGGAACCTACTAAATGCTTAAAGGAATGGACAGGGCAATTGCAGGCAAGATGTTTTCCTTCCCAGAAGGAAACAAAATCAGTAAAATTATGAACTAAGCATACTGGTCATTCTGTATTGGTTGAAGAGTCTAGACACAGGGGGTATAATTTTAAAATAAGAGGGAAGCCACTTGAGACCGAGATGAGGAGAAATTTATTTGCACAGAGGGTTGTGAATCCTTGGAATTCTCTACCCCAGAGGGCTGTGGAAGCTTAGGGCGTAATCTACCGACCATTTCTCGCCGGAACCAGCGCACGACACATTCAGTAGATCATGGGAGAGGCCTCTCACGGGATTCCTGACAGCTGTAACGCCATCCCACAATGGGCAGGACCTAATCTGGTGTGGCTAAGTGAGTTTAAGAACCTACTTAGCCGCGCTCGAGTTTGATCGAACGGCCACGTGGCATCTATCAGCCTCGCCGAGGAGACCCCAGCTGGGCACCGTTCATTACTAGCTCTCACAAATGGGCACCAGGCGGAACAGTACCTGGGGGGTCTCCCAGATGATTGGGGTCCCCCGGGTGGTCGGCGTCCAGGCAGGGTGGCAACGTGGCATGCTGATGTCAACAGGGCACCTTGGCACTGCTGGCGTGGTATTCCGGCAGTGCCACCATGGCACACTGGCAGTGTCACCTGGCACCAGCCTGGCACAGCCAGAGTGCCAAGGTGGCACTGCCATAGTGCCAGGCTGGCATTTTGCTCACACCGGAATCAGACACAAGGGTGCTCTGTCCATGTGAGGTGGGATGCTCGATGACCTCTTATAGGTGAGTTGGGGTGTTGGCAGAATCCTTGAATCAAGTCGGGGGCCAAGAGATCGGGGCACCGTTTTTAAATGGCATCCTGATCTCTTAATGCACTGAGGAACTCCGCTCGCCGGAGCTCATCGGGATAGGAAAGTAGACTGAGGGCGGCCTCAGTGGAGCGTTTCCCGCAGGGTACTAGAAACAAACAGAGTGCTGTTAGATAAGGGAATGACTCTGCTAATCCCACACAGGACAGACTCTAGACGAGATTCTCCAACCCGACAACGCCGGGGCGCAGGCGGGAATCCTGCCCCGCCGCTCCGACACCGGTTGCCGAATTTTCAGCTGCCGGTTTTCGGGCGGGGGCGGGGTTCACGCCGCGCTGGTCGGAGGCTGTTGGCAGCAGCCCTCCCCCCGGCAATTCTCCGGGCCCCAATAGGCCGAGCGGCCCCCCGTTTTCGGCCAGTCCCGCCGGCGTGAAATGGCCATGGTCCATCATGGCGGGACCTGGCTTGTCGGCCGTCTAGCGGGGTCCTTGGGGGAGCACGGGGGGGATCCGGCTCTGGGGGGGGGGCGCCCCCACGGTGGCCTGGCCCGCGATCGGGGCCCACCGATCTGTGGGCGAGCCTGTGCCGTGGGGGCACTCTTTCCCTTAGCGCCGACCTCTGTAGGGCTCCGCCATGGCCGGCGCAGAGAAGAAACCACAGCGCATGCGCCAGAACACGTCGACGGTTGTGTGCATGCGCAGGACCACGGCGGCCCTTCAGTGCCGATTGGCATGGCACCAACCCCTCTGCCGCCGGCCTAGCCCCCGGAAGTGCAGAGGATTCCGCAACTTCAGGGTGGCCCAATGCCAGAGTGGTTTGCACCGTTCTTGGCGCCAGCATCGTGCCATCTCGCCGTTTGTGGGGGAATCCCGCCCACTTTGTTTAGTTAGATCGTGCCCCTCATCATTGAGTATGTTTAAGATAATTATTGACAGATTTCTGATTAACAATAATGTAATACCTTATGGGGATAATGTGAGTTAAAGGCATTGACGTGCCTAATTAGACATGATCATAGTGAAAGGCGGAGCAGGCGCGATGGGTTGAATGGCCTACTTCACTTCCTATGTTTCTGTTTTTTGAAATGAAACACAACCCTTGTCAGACATACTGACTGCCCTGACGCCATCAAAATTGACACTTTGTTTTCAGAAAGAAGGATTAAGGTAAAACATGGCCATTGACCATATCATTTTATTTCCAACGGCCTCACCAGGGAGACCTCGCCATGGCGCCATTTAGCACTGGTTTCCACAAACATGGACCAGGAGTTACAGCACCTTGAGGGGTCTCCCAGGTCAATTGGAAACCGCTGGGCGATCAGGCTGGTACCCTTGCACACAAAGTAGGCACCTACCCAAAAAGCAAGCTCCACTGATGAAGCAGGCCCCACCAATGAAGCAGGTCGTGCCCACTAAAGAGGCCTCCACCCAAAAAGCAGACCTCTGCCCATGAAACAGGCTCTGCCCATGAAGCAGGCCCTGTCAATGAAGCAGGCCTCCACCCACAAAGCTTGCCCCACTCATGACTCAGGCGCTATTCATGAATCAAGTCCCATGCATGAAGCAGGCGCTGTCAATGAAGCAGCCCTATCCACGAAGCAGTCTCTAACCATGAAGCAGGTCTCACCCATGAAGCAGGTCTCACCCACGAAGCAGGTCACACCCAAGAAGCAGGTCCCACCCATGAAGTAGGCCCTGCCCACAAAGCAGGTCCCATTCACAAAAGCGGCCATGTCCCCAAGGAGGAATTAATCACATTTGTGAGTTTCCTGCATATTGCCCTCATCTGAAGACCGATAGGGAGTTTTTAAAATTAAACTGGATCTTTTATGCCCAAGGACACGAATAGGTGCAGTCTTAACAGTTTCACATGTAATTTCTTTTTAATCAGTAAAGAAACTGACTAATGTATCTCAGCACAACTAGAAAATACTTTAATACAGTTTTTTAACATTAATTTCTGTAATTTTCAACAAAGTTTAATAAAACATGGTCAGTTGACAGTGATCTAAAAATATTTCCTACTTTTGCTTCATTGTCGCTGGATCAAAATCATGGAACAGGGTCCCTCCGTAACAGCACTTTGGCTGTACCTATACCACATGGACTGCAGCGGTTCAAGAATGCGGCTCACCATCACCTTCTCAATGGCAATTAGGGATGGGCAACCAATGCTGGCCGAGCCAGCGACACCCACATCTTATAAAATTATATATATATAAGAAAAGCTACTTTCAGTGGTTTGAATCAAATTTCACCAAGTTTAAATATACAGAAAAAGAATTGTTTAAAAAAATTATGTTTTTGCCTGCTGCAATGCTTTGTGGCAGATATGGGGTGGGATTTCCCGTCCCGGCAGCCGGCCAATGGGGTTTCCCATTGTGGGCACCCCCACATCATCGGGAAATCTGCAGAAGATCCCGCTGACGCAGAATCCAGCCCATGGTATTTGAGAATATGAAAATAGTTATAGTGGAAACACAGGCAATCAAACACTTTTTAAAATGGCCAAAAAGACTGAATGCTGGGACTTGAAAGAAGAACAGAGGACGTTGGAAAAACTCAGCAGGTCTGCCAGCATCTATGAGCAGAGAAACAGATGTTCCAAGTTCCATGACTCTTCTTCAGAATGGGTGTTGTTTTGGGCATGACTTGCGCTGAAATTGCTGATGGTATTTGAAATTGAAATACTTCCCCACTGAATACACATTGAATCATGTTTCATCGCTTTCACGAGGAATTTTGTGTTAAATCTTGACTGTTGAAGTTCAGAGATAATTTATTACCCATGACCCTTTGCATGAGAAATCTTTGCAATGTAAAGGTTTATACTGTCTGCACATTCCAAGTCCTATCACCTTTTAGAAGACATTTTCCAAGGGCCAAATAATGTGCTTTTCCGTTATCCTCTGTCAAAGTCACTCAATGATATGAAACCAGGTGGTCCCTTCACTGCTAGCCTGAGTCTTTCTTTTGTCCTTTTAGTTTTTCTCTTTTCCAATCCCAGTCAATTTATGTAATGCTGCGCAACGCATGTAGTTGCCAATTTGCACAGAGGAAGAACCTACAAATGATGATTACTTGAATGACCAGTTACCCTGACCTTGCTACTGGTGGCATGTTGGCTCTCTTGGAATAGTGCCATGGAAACGTTTGCGACAAACTAAACCATAGCTGAGGCCCCTGAGAGTTTAACCTCTCCTATGAAAGTTCAACATTGCAACACACTGCGCATGATTCACGGCTTGATTTAATTACAGAACTCTCACAGTTCTGCTCAGAAGTGTCAGTGTAATTCATAGATTCGGGTTCTCCAGCAAAATCTGAACCCACAATTTACCGATTTGGAGGCAGGGATGCAACGAATCCCTGCCTTGGGTCACTGTCTGTGCGGAGTTTGCACGTTCTCCCCGTGTGTGCGTGGGTTTCCTCCGGGTGCTGCGGTTTCCTCCCACAGTCCAAAGATGTGCAAGTTAGGTGGATTGGCCATGCTAAATTGCCCTTAGTGTCCAAAATTGCCCTTAGTGTTGGGTGGGGTTGTTGGGTTATGGGGAGAGGGTGGGGGTGTGGGCTTGGGTAGGGTGCTCTTTCCAAGAGCCGGTGCAGACTCGATGGGCTGAATGGCCTCCTTCTGCACTGTACATTCTATGAAATTCTATGAAATTCTACGAATCAAGTCAGGCTGACACCTCAGCTCCGGACATCATTCTCCAATCAACAAGGATCCGCTCTTCCAAAATATTTTTTATTCTTTCGCAGGATGTGGACAACACTGATTTGGCCAGCATTTGTTGTCCATCCTTAATTGCCCTTGAGAAGGTGGTGGTGAGCTGCCGCCTTAAGCCGATACATATCACATGGTGTTGGCACACCCACTGTGCTCTTACAAAGGGAGTTCCAGGATTTTGACCCAGCAACAATAAAGTGTCATGTGAGAGTACCTTTAAAAAATGGATGTATAAGCAAGGCACCTTTAAGAAAATAGTGATGTCAGAGAGTGGGTGGAGCTGAGCTCAGTTCGGCCAATTTGAAGTTAGTTCTGGGTTTTAGTTTCAGTTTGAGGAGAAAGCTGAGAGTGTCTGTGTGTTTTGCTGAAAGCTGCTGGAAGAAAGCACAGAGCTTGCTGAGAGCTGCAGGAAGAAAACACAGAGCTGGTCTGTGGATGTCTGAAAATCCAAAGATTATAATTATATTGAATGTAACCTCATGTCTGTTTTTGAAGGTGAAGTCTTTTGGATGTTTAAAGGAACAGTTTGAAGGATTATTTAGTGTTGTAGTCTTTTGGGGTTATCTTTGAAGTAATGGGTGTTAAGATATTCAATGTTTGTTTTTAAAAGGTTAAATTGAGTTCATAGAATAAACATTGTTTTGTTTTTAAAACCATTAGTCCATAATTGCTGTAACACACCTGGAGAGTACACCATGTGCTCCCCACACCACAATCTATTAAAAGTTGTGGGTCGGTTGAACTCCATGAAACATTTTGGGGTTCTGTAAACCCGGACCCAGAACAATTGGGGACTCGAAGGGGATAAAAGTCTCTCTATTAGATTGGCTTAGTGAACTTAAAGACAGTGAGGGGTGAGCATATTGTGGTTGCTTTTCAGGTGTGGTATTTTAGTTTAAGTGGGGAGTGTGTTGTGGACAGTGGCTCTTTCAGAGGCTCAGAATGTTTTGGGGGTGGAGACGGTCACACGCAGTACCTTACGGACAGAGACTGAAAGCAGACTGTTAGGTTTGGCAAAAACATTGCAGTTAACATTACCTGACAAAATGCAAAGAGCTGAGGTAATTATGGTGGTGGTTAAGCATTTAGAGTTGCCTGAGATACCGTTTGATTCATTGGAAATGGCAAAAATTCAGTTGCAAATTAAACAAATGGAACATGAGAAAGAATTAAACCAGCTTGAATACGAAAGAGAGAGAGCAGAAAAAGAAAGGGTGAGAGAGGAAAAATAAAGAGAGAGAAAGGAAAAAGAAAGAGAGAGAGGGGAAAAAGAAAAGGAGAGAGAAGAAAGGAGAAAAGAAAGAATAGCCCCAGCAGAACAAAAAGAAAAAGAAAGGGAGATGCAGATCAGGGAAAAAGATAAAGAGAGAGAGTTTGAACTTCGGAAAATGGCCATGAAACATGACAGTCAGTTAAAATTGGCAGATGTAAAGGGAAACGTACAGTTGGATGATAGTAACGAGGATAGTGAGAAAGAACGTCATAGTCAAAGGCTTGGTGGGAATCTATTTAAATATGTCCAAGCATTGCCAAGGTTTGACGAGAAGGAGGAAGAAGCCTTTTTCATTTCATTTGAGAAGGTAGCTAAACAAATGAAATGGCCACAGGACATGTGGGTGTTACTGATTCAAACAAAGCTGGTAGGCAGGGCTAGTGAAGTGTTTGCATCACTACCGGAGGAGGTATCTGGGACGTATGCGGAGGTGAAAAAATCCATCTTAGGTGCATATGAACTAGTGCCTGAAGTCTACAGACAAAGGTTTAGAAATTTAAGGAAAGAATTTGGCCAAACATACATGGAGTTTGAAAGGCCCAAACAGAGCAATTTTGATAGGTGGATAAGGGTTTTGAAAATAGATCAAACGTATGAAGCTCTCAGAGAAATTATACTTTTGGAGGAGTTTAAAAATTCAATTCCTGATGTAGTGAGAACTCATGTGGAAGAGCAGAGGGTTAAAACTGCGCGGTTAGCAGCAGAAATGGCAGATGATTATGAATTAGTTCATAAATCAAAGCTTGGTTTCCGACATCAGTTTCAGCCGGTGAGGGATAGAAACTGGGGACATGAGAAATGCTCAAGTGGTAAAGGTAAAGGTGATCTGATGGGAGATAATAAAGAGAGTGTACCTCAGATGAAAAAAGGGATCCAGGAGGGTGGAAAAGAAATGAAAAGTTTCAAATGTTTTCACTGCAAAAAACTAGGCCATGTAAATTCACAGTGTTGGTGGTTGAAGAAAAGCACTGGGAAGGCTGATGCCGTAAAATAGGATAAGACAGTGGGGTTTGTTAAAGTGGTAAAGGAAAGCCCAAGTGAAGCGAAGGAGGTGCAAAAGATTGTCCAGCCTGATCAAGAGGAGATTGATAAGAAGGTGCCAGATCTCTTTAAAGAATTTACTTGTGTGGGTAAAGTTTACTCATGTGTATCAGGAAGAGCAGGTAAAGAAGTCACAATTTTAAGAGATACAGGAGCTAGTCAATGTTTAATGGTAAGAGATGAGGAATTATGTAGTTTGGGAAGAATGTTGCCAGAAAAGGTGGTAATATGTGGAATTCAGAGTGAGAGGAATCACGGTCCATTATATAAGGTAATGTTGGAATGTCCAATGAAGAGTGGTGAAGTGGTAGTAGGGGTAACAGAGAAACTATCTTGTCCAGGAATACAGTTTATCTTGGGTAATGATATAGCTGGATCGCAGGTGGGAGTGATGCCTACTGTGGTTGATAAGCCAGTGGAAAATCAGAAATATCCTGGGATTGTTCCGGATTGTGTAGTAACAAGGTCACAATGTCACAGGTTAAGACAAGAGGAGAAATCAAAGAGTGAAGATGAAGTTGAAGTGCAATTATCAGAAACAATTTTTGATCAGATGGTTGAAAAAGAACAAGAACACGTGGAGGATGAGGCGGATATTTTTATTTCAGGAAAATTGGTGGAGTTACAACAGAAAGATGTAGAAATAAAACGGATATATCAGAAAGCATATGCGGAAGAAGAATCTGAGAGTATACCAGAGTGTTATTACTGTAAAAGTGATGTCTTGATGAGAAAATGGAGACCTGTACATGTGCAGGCGGATGAAAAGTGGGCAGAAGTTCATCAAGTAGTATTGCCGGTAGGGTATAGAAAGGAGGTGTTGCGAGTGGCACATGAGGTACCAGTGGGAGGTCATTTGGGTAAAAGGAAAACTCAAGCTAAAATCCAGAAACATTTTTATTGGCCTGGACTACATAAAGATGTAGTTAAATTTTGTCAATCATGTCACACATGTCAAGTGATAGGGAAACCTCGAGGAGTGATAAAACCAGCACCCTTAATACCCATTCCAGCATTTGAGGAACCTTTTACAAGGGTCCTAATTGATTGTGTAGGACCGCTTCCTAAAACAAAAAGTTGGAATCAATATCTTTTGAAGGAAATGGATGTGTCTACTAGGTTTCCAGAGGCCATTTTAGTACGTAATATTACAGCTAAAAAGATTGTGGAGGAGTTACTTAAATTCTTTACTAGATATGGACTACCCACAGAAATTCAATCGGATCAAGGATCAAATTTTACCTCAAAGTTATTCAAAGAAGTAATGGATAGCTATGGAATAAAGCAATTTAAATCAACTGCGTACCATCCAGAATCGCAGGAAGCGTTAGAAAGATGGCATCAGACATTAAAGACAATGTTGAGGGCTCATTGTCACGATTATCCAGAGGATTAGTATAAAGGAATTCCATTCATAATGAATTTCAGTAAAGCGTTTGATAAGGTTCCCCATGGTAGGCTACTGCAGAAAATACGGAGGCATGGGATTCAGGGTGATTTAGCAGTTTGGCTCAAATATTGGCTAGCTGGAAGAAGACAAAGGGTGGTGGTTGATGGGAAATGTTCAGACTGGAGTCCAGTTACTAGTGGTGTACCACAAGGATTTGTTTTGGGGCCACTGCTGTTTGTCATTTTTATAAATGACCTGGAGGAGGGCGTAGAAGGATGTGTGAGTAAATTTGCAGATGACACTAAAGTCGGTGGAGTTGTGGACTGTGCGGAAGGATGTTACAAGTTACAGAAGGACATAGATAAGCTGCAGCGCTGGGCTGAGAGGTGGCAAATGGAGTTTAATGCAGAAAAATGTGAGGTGATTCATTTTGGAAGGAATAACAGGAAGACAGAGTACTGGGCTAATGGCCAATTTCTGATCCAAACTGTTAAATCACCCTGAATCCCATACCTCCGTATTTTCTGCAGTAGCCTACCATGGGGAACCTTATCAAACGCTTTACTGAAATCCATATACACCACATCAACTGCTTTACCCTCATCCACCTGTTTGGTCACCTTCTCAAAGAACTCAATAAGGTTTGTGAGGCACGACCTACCCTTCTCAAAACCGCGTTGACTATCTCTAATCAAGTTATTCCTTTCCAGATGATTATACATCCTATCTCTTATCAACCTTTTCAAGATTTTGCCCACAACAGAAGTAAGGCTCACTGGTCTGTAGTTACTGGGGTTGTCTCTACTCCCCTTCTTGAACAAGGGGACAACATTTGCTATCCTCCAGTCTTCTGGCACTATTCCTGTAGACAAAGATGACTTAAAGATCAAAGCCAAAGGCTCAGCAATCTCCTTCCTAGCTTCCCAGAGAATTCTAGGATAAATCCCATCCGGCCCAGGGGACTTATCTATTTTCACACTTTCCAGAATTGCTAACACCTCCTCCTTATGAACCTCAAGCCCTTGTAGTCTAGTAGCCTGAATCTCAGTATTCTCCTTGACAACGTTATCTGCTACCCTTGTCCTTGTAGGTGGTAGAAGCCATGGGTTTGGAATGAGTTGGTTCCTTATGAAGCCAGGTACTAGGAACATTTCAGGTTGAAACATCGTCCCTCTGAATTTAGCTTCCGAAACGCCTCACCCATGTTTTGTGCCCTCTTAGGCACACTGTCAGGGATTAAGAGCAGATTGCTGGAACAATTGGATAAGAACAGATGACGTGATGCAATGCAACACAGCAGTGCAAAGGAATAATGTGCTGTGCTCTCGAATGGAAAGAGATTTTTTTATCTCCACAGGTTAGGTGATTATGCAGGAACAGCGACTAATAATTGAGGAAGAAATTGTACATACATTAAAATGTGCAGATTGACTTGGACTTGTTCCTTTCAAAATTCTGCTTGCTAACTCCCTTGAACAACAGTTTTGTTGCCTGCCAGCGATTGTACCTACTGTGTTTATTCTCCATGGGAGTTAACTAGAGCTGCTGTAATGGCCGAAGAAGAAAAAAAAGTAAATGTGATTTTTTTTTTTTTTAAAAGAGGGTTTCAAAATGTAGTTTAAAGTACTTTCTGGGAAAAGGAAACTAATGGCTCTCCCACAGAGATTCACTCATGGTTGTAATGGCCCAATTTCATATGAAAAAGAATGCCAGAAAAAGGGTGGCACAGTCAAATGAGAAATCCTGCAGACTAAAATGGAGGGTAAGAAGCCAATTAGAGGTTTATTCTTGAAAACCATGAGATGACTGAGAGGTGAAAGCTGCCTTATTTCTGGACCCACCACTTTTCCTCAAAATTCGCATCACAGAGACCTTTGTGAGATTTGACTACAGAGAAGAAACGTCCGTTTCAGGTGTTCCCCCTTGAATAGCTCTATTATGCTGCCCTACCGTGATGGCAAAATAGCATAATTATATTTGACTTTGAAAGAATGTGTATTCTTTTTATTTTAACCTTTGACTTGAGCACTGCATGCAATTCTCTTCTCACAATGGCGGAATACTGTGAATGTTGGGAAACTGTATAAATACAGAAATAACCGGTTTAAGCAATAAAACGAGTCAATATCTGGGGTGGCGCGATGGCACATTGGTTAGCACTGCTGCCTCACAGTGCCAGGGACCTGGGTTTAATTCTCAACCTTGGGTCACTGTCTGTGTGGAGTTTGCACATTCTCCCCGTGTCTGCTTGGGTTTCCTCCGGGTGCTCCGGTTTCCTCCCACAGTCCAAAGATGTGCAGTTTGGGTCGATCGGCCATGCTAAATTGCCCCTTCGTGTTCAAAAGTTAGATGGGGTTCTGGGGGTAGGGTGAGGGAGTGAGCCTAGGTAGGGTGCTCTTTCAGAGGATCGGTGCAGACTCGATGGGCCAAATGGCTTCCTTCTGCTCTGCAGGAATTCTATTCCAAACTTAGTAGGCTTTAAAACTAAGCTTTGGCTCTTCGTTACAGCATTGCCACACTTCTTCCAACTGTCTCACCTCTGCTAGCAAATGGTGAAAGGCCATCAAACAAATATGTTAACTTGGTTTCTTGCTCCACAGGTGCTGACTGATTTGCAAGTATTTCCAGCATTTTCTGTTTCTATTCTGCATGTCTCTCCATTCTCATCTCTCCAGCTGTTATCAATGATGGTGTCAATATAGACTATGCACATCGATGTCCGATTCAGTACGATACAATATCAGTTATTGAATGGTTACCAGTAATTCAAGTGTGAAGAAAATGTTCCTTTTATTCAATTTGCCTTACTTCACTGTTCTCCTTTGTGGTTTTGAACTGCTGGGGACGCCTATATTTGAGATACAGGTCCAGTTCGTGAGGTGGGCTTACAGCAAAATGTTAAGTGTTTTTGAGTGAGCGAGGAAGTGTTCCATTTGACTTCAGCCGGTGACTATCTTCGAGGCTCTCAGTGTCATGCTGAGAATCTTTATTTGCCATCACTGGGACCTAGATTAAGCAGCAGATGATAAATCTGATCTGTAACATTGGAACATCAAGATAGCTGGGAGGAGTAAAGTTGGTAGGTAAATGGGGTGTATCCCTATGGTTGAACTCCATATCAGACACACATAGACGATGCATGTGTACATTTCATCAACACCCTGAGAGTCACCATTAACATTCGCTGCAGTTAGCACAGCTGCCTCACAGCACCAGGGACCGGGGTTCAGTTCCGTCCTCAGATCACTGTCTGTGTGGAGTTTGCACTTTCTCCCCGTGTCTGCGTGAGTTTCCTCCCACAGTCCAAAGAAGTGCAGGTTAGGTGGATTAGCCATCCTAAATTGTGCCTTAGTGTCCAAGGATGTACAGGTTAGGACGGCACGGTAGCACAGTGGGTAGCACTGTTGCTTCACAGCGCCAGGGTCCCAGGTTTGATTCGCGGCTTGGGTCACTGTCTGTGCGGGAGTCTGCATATTCTCCCTGTATAGGCGTGGGTTTCCTCCCGATGCTCCGGTTTCCTCACACAAATCCCGAAAGACGTGCTGTTAGGTGGATTGGACATTCTGGATTCTCCCTCTGTGTACCCGAACAGGTGCCGGAATGTGGTAACTAGGGGCTTTTCACAGTAACTTCATTGCAGTGTTAATGTAAGCCTACTTGTGACAATAAAGATTATTATTATGGGGTTGCAGAGATAGTTTTGGGGAGTGGGCCTAGATAGGATGCTCTTTCAGAGGGTTGGTGCAGACTTGATGGGCTGAACGACCTCCTTCTGCACTGGAGGAATTCTATGGTTCTATTCTGTCAACAAGCTTAACTGGATCAGCCACACTTCAACAGCAGGTCAGAAGTTGGAAACTCTGTGGCGAGTGACTCACCTCCTGACTCCTTAAAACTTTTCCTCCATCTACAAGGCAATAAGCTAGCAATGTGATGGAATATTTCTCACTTGCCTTGATGAACAAAAAGCTCAACATCACCTGAGACAGAAACCAGCCTACTTTCTCACCATTCCACCCACCAGCTTAAACATGCACTCCCTTCGCTGGCAGAAGTGGGTACACATCTACAAGATGCAATGCAGCAGCTTGCCAAGGCTTCTTAGACAGCACTTTCTAAACCCGCAATCTCTGCCACCAAGAAAGATGAGGTCATGAAATACATTGGTATGCCACCACCTGCAAGTTTCCCTCAAAATCACTATTATTTCATCAAGCCAGGTCAAAATCCTGGAACTCCTGAACAAACAGCACTGTGGATGGATTTACACTACATAGTCTGCAGCAGTTCAAGAAGGTGGCTCACCACCACCTTCTCAAGGACAAGAATGGGAAAGAAATGCTGGCCAAGCCGGTGATACCCATACTACATATTTCTTTTTTAATCACTGTAGCTTGGTTGCATAGTCTTAACCTTGGTGATATTTTTTGCTGCATGTTTCATTCCCAACCAACCCAGGTTTGTGATTACAGCAGATGTCTGTTCTGGATCAATGGCAGCATTCTTGGTTTTCATTCAGAAAATTATGAGCTCCAAGGACTCGAGTACAAAATTTAGGTCAGCACTACAGGGCAATAATGACGGAAATGTTAGGTGTGATTCAGCGGACTTAAAGCAAAGTCGGGCGCATTTAGCGGGATATTTCTCAGACGCTGCTGCGTCAAGAAACACCTCGCTATTCAACAGCACTTTGCCTTTATTTTGGCCTTGGAGGGGTTTCTCCCCGTTGAGGCCACACTTAAACCAATTTCCTGCTGGAGAGATCATCTTGCCAGTGGGATTTTCCAGTCCCACAGCAATGAATGGAGTTTTGACTGAGCGCCAAATTTCCCATTCTTCCTGGCAGCAGTGGAGGGCGGACTCAGATTGGAGAATCCCGGCCATTATTGAAATAGCAGCTTACCTGGGCATTATCACATTACTCTTGTGGGGGTTTGCAGTTTCCATCATGACAACAATGACACAGCTCAAGAAAGTTCTTTTGACTGTGATCTCCTAGTGTCCTGAAAGGTGAGAAATAAATGCAAATCTTTCTTTATTTTCTCTTATATTTTCCTGAGATAGAGGATGATGCATTTTGGGATAGCAAGAGAAAATAATATACAAGGGGAAGAAATTGAAAAATCTGAACTGTACAGTATCCCCTATTGTTTAGTGCTGTCCAAATAATGAGCAAAGCTCATGACACAACATAAGCATAAGGTTAAAAATAATCAAATAAAATATGCACATCATTTGGATTTAAAAGTCAATGAATTGTAATTATTTTGATTAGAAACATGGTTCAACATAAAATTTGCAGGAAACACAACATGCACAGAAATTTTCTTTCTATCCCACAATTTAATGTTCTCATTCAGCTTTTGATTTGAGAATAATCAACAGGAGAACAAGGATGGCAGTCGCATGGGTACACCACCACCTACAAGTTCCCTTCCAAGTAAAGCACCACCCTGACTTGGAAATATATTGCTGTCCTTTCATTGTTGCTGGGTCAAAATGATGGCACTCACTCTCATCTGCATTGTTGGTGTACCCACACCACATAACTGCAGTGGTTCAAGAAGTGAGCAATACCCACTTCTCATGAATGAATAAACGAAAGTTACAAGGAGAACAGAATTAACATTAAAAATCAAACCAAATAAAATAGAAAAAAGAAAGAAGGTTACTAAATGAAAGTTTTAAAAATATAGTACAGTGTTCAAGAGTTAAGGCCAATATCTTCATTGACTTATTGGTGTTCCTTCCAAGGAATTATTGCTGGATAGTTAATGGAATCCCATGTAAGTTATGGATGATAACCATTTCTACTGTGGACAGTGGCAAGCTTTTGGAATGTATATGTTACGGCAGAACTCTGCAATTTGTCATCAATATTTGATTTTGCTGATAAAGCTCAAACTATCTGATATCACCAGGAGATTCTGACTGGGTTATTTGAATTAAAAACTATTCCTTTTCTCGAAAAAAGAATAGTGATTCACTGATTTCTTTTTTAATGGAAAGCTTATTAACATGTCAAAATCTTTCACCATTGCCAAATATTATTGAAAGATACAGCTTTGACATTGTGGTAAAATCACTATTGAAATTAACCTGAAATACACTGTGCTGTGAAAGGAGTGTGCTATTCATGGGGACGAATCTGTGAACCCTCATCTCTGGTTCCTATTCTTCTAAGACAATATAGAGCACAGCCTTCTTGGGTAAATTGGGGTTTTCTGAAACTTTGATTGAGCCATTGTATTGATAAATTGAACATTCCACAGCGAGCTGGGTGAATGAGCTTTCCAACACTTATGCTGGTTAACTGGCTCATTAGCTGCTTGAGGAAGATTATTACAACAGATGCATTGCAAATTGACTCCTTCCTCGTCTCACTTGCTAATGAAATCACATTCTCAATGAAATGTACATTTGAACACTGTGTGCTCATAGAATTTGATTACTAGCAGGGTAAAAGGATCCAAGGAGATGGACGGTCTTCAAAAAGAAATAATGACAAGACCCTGACTACGTTTATCCTTCAATTTCATCACTGACATTAATGAGCGTCCACACAGAGGGCTAGATCTTGACATTGTGCAATGTTAGATCTAGTGGCAGCAAGTCAGGAGCTTGCTTTGCATGTTTATTGACTTCAAAAATCAGGTGGGATCTAAATGGGCTGCCAATTCGCTATCACTCACTTAATACTGTCACACGAAGGGCTCTGAAAAGCAGCTTGCCGCAGTGCAGAATGGCTGTTGACAACGGAGACCCCGCTGCCGGGATCTATCCGCCTCACAACGCCTCGTGAGATTCAACACGATCTCGCGAGACGTTGGGAGGTGAATCCCACCCACAATGGGTAGGATCAATTTTGGGCAAATCTGCATATTAGAGCGAGGCAGTAAGCCTTACACTAATGTGCAGATTCCTAAGGTACCTGAGGATTTGGGATTCAACCCCTCTGCCTCAGAGACCTCAGGCCTGTGCCGTTTGGTACTGATCCCCACAAACGGGGACCAGATGGAATGGCCCTCGTGGGATTCTCCAAGGGGATCAGAGGACCCCAGCTGAATGCCTTGCTGGTGCCACCTGCACACCCTGGGAAGTGCCAGCCTGGCACCCTGGAAGTGCCATCTTGGTACCAGCCTGGTACTGCCAAGGTTCTTATTGGCATTGGAATTGCCAGGGTACCAGGTATGCACTGCCAAGTTGCCATTTTTGCTTTGCATGCACAATCAAGCTGGGTTTGCCCACTGTGGGTGTTGGGAAGGGTGTGGGGAAGGAGGGCAGGGATGCTCCAATATTGTGTTCCAGCGGGTGGTGGAGGTTGTGGACAGTTTGGGGGGCCTCAGAGATCGGTTCGCTGTTTTTAAATCTCTCGCTACAATGGGAGGTTCTGGCATGCGGAGCTCCCCATTGTAAAAAACAGGACTACCTGTGGCCTCGGCCGCGCATTCCCACTCAGGCCCCTTATTCAAAGTAAGCCATGTTGAATAGTCATATATCTCTTGGCACTGCTGGGGAACACGCGGATAAATGTGCTCGCTATGGGACTTTGCTCCGTTTTGGGAAGATCGCGCCAAAAGTCACGTTGTACCCCACTAAGTGAAGACTATGAACTGACGGGAATGACTGTTCAATATCACTGAACTGAGCATCCAAGAATTACAAGGACATTGTTACACATATCTCGTTCATAATTGATAAGTTTCAGAGTATAACTTTCAGTTTCAGAAGGTTTAAATGCAAGATAACTGGAAAATCCTGATTGACAAACTTGTAATAATCCATATGTTAATATGGCAACTGGCAATAAACTGGGAAATGCAATTCGCACATGCCTGTGGTTTATTACACTTTCTCACACAGCAAATAATATGTGAAGTTAAAGTGCATAGGATTACAGGTAGTGTCTTGAGATGGAAAAAAAGCTGGTTAGCAGACAGGAAGCAAACAGTTGGAATAAATGGGTCTTTTTCTGATTGGCAGGCAGTGACTAGTGGGGTACCGTAGGAATCTGTGCTAGAACCCAATCTATTCACAATATATCTTAATGATTTGGACGAGGGAACTAAATATATTATCTCCAAATTTGCAGATGATACAAAGTTAGGTGGGAGGGTGAACTGTGAGGAGGATGCAGAGATGCTTCAGCGGAATTTGGGCAGGCTGAATGAGTGGGCACGTGCATGGCAGATTCAGTATAATGTGGATAAATGTGAGGTTATCCGTTTTGGTAGCAAAAATAGGAACGCAGAGGCCGGGATTCTCTAATCCCATGGCAGAGTGTCCACGGGCCGACCCGACGACTAATTCTGGCCCGCAAAAGGGGCCAGCATAGCACTGGAGCGATTCACGCCGCTCCAGCTGCTATCCCGGTGTGAAGTGGGCGCCGCAGGATCCGTGCATGTGCAGTGGCACCTCCGCCGGCGTAAAATACGCAGTGCCTTCCTTCACTGTGCCAACCCCGACGCAACATGGCGCAGGACTACAGGGGCCGGCGCAGAATAAACGAGGCCACTAGCCAGAGAGGCCGGCCCGCCGATCAGTGGGCCCCAATCGCAGGCCAGGCCACATCGGAGGCCCCCCAACCGGGGTCGGACCCCCCCCCCCCACCGGCTGCCTCCCGACCCTTCCACGCCGAGTTCCCGCCAGCTGAGAGCAGGTGTGGACGGCGCCGGCGGGACTCGGCATTTTCACGATGGCCGCTCGGCCCATCCCGGCTGTGAATCGGCGGGCAGGCTGCGTAGAGTGGCCCCCGACCGGTGCCGCGCCAACCACGGATAATCGGCTGCCGGCGTCAGGGCAGCGTGGCCTGATTTGCGATGGTCGCAGGGATTCTCCCGCCCAGCCCCGGGCTGAGAGAATCCCGCCCAGATTATTTTTTGAAAGGGTGTAAATTGACAGAGATGAATACTCAGCGAGACATTAGTGTCCTCATGCATCAGTTGCTGAAAGTAAGCAGGCAGGTACAGCAGGCAATAAAGAATGCAAATGTATGTTGGCCTTCAGAGCGAGAGGATTTGAATATAGGAATACTATACTGCAATTGTATAGGGCATTGGTGAGGCCACACCTGGAGTATTGTGTGCAAGTTTGGTGTCCTTATCTGAGGAAGGATGTTTTTTCTATGGAGGGAGTGCAGTGAAGGTTCACCAGACTGATTCCGAGGATGGCCAGACTGTCATATGAGAAGAGACTAAATCTGTTAGGATTATATTCATTGGAGTTTAGAAGAGTGAGAGGTGATCTCATAGAAACTTTAAAAATTCTAACAGGATTAGAGAGGATTGATTCAGAAAGAATGTTCCCAATGGTGGGGGAGTCCAGAATAAAGGATCATTGTTTGAGGATAAGGGGTAAACCTTTATGGACTGAGATAAGGAGAAATTTCTTCAGCCAGAGAGTGCTGAATCAGTGGAATTCGTTACCACAGAAAGTAGTTGAGGCCAAACCATTGTGTAATATCATAGAATCATAGAATTTACAGTGCAGAAGGAGGCCATTTGGCCCATCGAGTCAACACCGGCTCTTGGAAAGAGCACCCTGCCCAAGGTCCACACCACCACCCTATCCCCATAACCCAGCAACCCCACCCAACACTAAGGGCAATTTTGGACACTAAGGGCAATTTATCATGGCCAATCCACCTAACCTGCACAACTTTAGACTGTGGAAGGAAACCGGAGCACCCGGAGGAAACCCACGCACACACGGGGAGGATGTGCAGACTCCACACAGACAGTGACCAGAGCCGGAATCGGACCTGGGACCCTGGAGCTGTGAAGCAATTGTGCTATCCACAATGCTACCGTGCTGTCCTCAAGAAGGAAGTAATATTGCTCTTGGGTCCAAAGGGATCAATGGATATGGGGGAAAGGTGGAATCAGGATGTTGAATTTGATAATCAGCCATGATTATAATGAATGGTGAGCAGATTCAAAAGGCCGAATGGCCTCCTGCTTCTATTTTCTAAGTTTCTCTTTAAAAGGTTGTTGTCATGTTGATTTAAGAAGTTAACAACCAGAAAAATAAGAAGATCTCGAAATGTCAGGTGGGCTTAGTTAGCTAAAGAATTAGAGACATGGGGAGAGTGTGTGATTTCCACCCTCGTTTTTGGTGGGTGGGAAAGACAGTGAGGGCAGAGAGTCCAACAGAAGCCCCAAACGGCTTTCACACAGTCGGGATTCCGCATGCCAGTTGTCTCTGCCCCCCTCTAAAATGATGTAATGGGGTTACCATCATGAAACGTCAAAATCCTCATTACTATGCATTTAAATATTATTAGCGGGCTTCCCCATTCTATTATCCCCTCACGTTAGGATTTCCACCACCACCCCTCCCCTCACTGCTGACATGATACCACGTTTACAAATGAAGACCTGGTGAATGGTCCCCCCCAAGGGGTGCACAGGTAAGTACAGCCCCCAGGGAGCAGAGGGTCATGGCGGGCAGTACCCTGGAAGTGCTGGGCACTGTTCCTTGACACTACTGTCTGACACTACCCCAGGTACTGTTGCCTGTTTCCTTCATCGTTCATGAGATGTGGGCATCGTTGGCTGGGCCAACATTTATTGCCAATCCCTGAGGGCATCCCTGAACATTGCTGTGGTTCTGGAGTAACATGTAGGCCAGGCCAGGTAAGGACGACGGATTTCCTTCCTTAAAGGCCATTAATGAACCAGATGGGGTTTTATGACAATTGGCAATGGTTGCATGGTCATTATTAGACATTTAATTCCAGAAGTTTATTTAATTCAAATTTCACCACCTGTTGTGGTGGGATTTGAACCCAGGTCCGCAGAGAATTATCCTGGGTCTTTGGATTATTAGTCCAGTAACAATACCACTATGCCACTGCTTACCCTTGTCCTCCTCTACAGTAAAGTCAACAGAAATCTAAATATAAGGAAGTTAACCTTGTTGCAGTTGGAATTCTGGCAGTATTGAACATAATAATAGTAATCACTTATTATCACAAGTAAGCTTCAATGAAGTTACCATGAAAAGCCCCTAGTCGCCACATTCCGGCGCCTGTTCGGGGAGGCTGGTACGGGAATCGAACCCGCGCTGCTGCCTTGTTCTGCATTACAAGCCAGCTATTTAGCCCACTGTGCTAAACCAGCTAAACATCGTGACAGTTTGAAAGTATAGCAGCAGGTAATTGGGAGCCAAATGTGTTGGAGACAGAGGGAAGCCTGTGCTTGAATCCAGAAATGTGAGGTTTGGAAATAAATTTCAGGATGCCCGGAATAACCCAAGGGCTATCTCTATTTATCAGAAAATAGGCTGGACTTGGGGGCAGAGGGTAAGAGCTATGTACCTCTGAAGGAATGCTGATCGTCAAAGCCCTTTTCTTGATGAGCAGAGTGAATTGTAGGCTGGGATTTTCCAGCCCTCAGCCCCCCCACTCCCAGCCTGCAGCAGAGGTGCCCCACCATTGGCCAGCGGAGAGATTTGACCTTCCACTGGAATCAATGGCCATTTGCATTGCTCACCAGGCACACCACTGGTGAACCTGCCAGCTAATGGCAACCTGCCTCCACTGCCGAAAACCCCACCTCAGGAGGGGCTGGATAATCCCAGCCATGGTTTTGCACAGCCCGCAGTTAAATTCAATATGGCTGATTGTGTGTCACACTCTATTTAACTGGCACTTTGGAGCTTGTAGTGCACCAGAACCATGGCCTTCGATAAAGAATTATAAATTTATTATAATGGAGTTCTTGTTGTTGAACGTTGGGAATCCCATTACGTCGCAGGCGAGGACAATTGCGGCAGGATGTCCCGCTGACCTGTAACGTGATTTGGGACTTTCGCGAGATTTAGCACTCCCATCACCATTTACGCACTATGTAAATTAGAGCACAAAATCCCAGTCAACATGCTTTGCCATTTGCAAGGTACTCAGTTTATAATTTTCAAGAACAACTTGCAAAATTCCAAAATGATTGATTTGAAAGCCAAAGAATCCTTAAAAGATTCATCTTGCTGTACAAGATTTCTTTTCTGGCTGCATTTATAATGGTAACTTAGTCAAAACTTCTGTTCCTTAAGCAATCATCAGCCTTGCGCCTTGAATAGACAGCTGCTTCAGTTAATTTTGAACAGCCAGTAATTCAATACAACAATCATGCCACTCAATGTGAAACAATCTGTTTCAAGACAAAATATACATGACATTACGGTCACAAACTTTCCTTTGAATACCAATCTACACTTCCAGGACCTTGTCAGAGGCAGATTTCTATTCTGTAAGTCTAGTCTCACGCTGATAATGCCTGGGGGTTTGTTGGTTAGTATAGCCAGCTGTTCCCTCAGAAAAGCTTCATTGACATGAGGCAGTGAAGGCCCGAATTCTAACAAATGTTTGGGTTGGAGAAACTGTGGCATCAGATGTAGCCAATGGGACTAAAGAATAACAATTCTACTCAATGTTCATCTAACCTCACTTTAAAACGTTCTTGGTGAAATGTCAACGTGAGAGTGCGAAAAGTTTATAGAAATTAAAATAATTGTTATTCAAACTAAATGATATCAGGAGAACCACAAATTTAGTTGCATTTCCTTCTCAACATATTCATTCGATTATCATTTGTGCTGTCTTCCCTAGTTTGCATTTTAATATTGTGTTGAGATTGATTTTAACTTTGAAATTTACCTTTTGGAGGTTGCTCATGATCAGCTTTCATTTGAAATGCTAGAATCAGAGAGCATTTTAATCATCAACATCCAACATTGCAAGAGGTCAATAACAACTTAACTCTTTCACTCAATTTATCAATTTAAAGTCTTTTAGGATGCATTGAGACAATAAATGGTGCTAGTGATTTATTGTCTGACTATCCATAGACAACTTCAAGGTGTTGCTGAGAGATGTGACAAGTGCTGTATGAAGCAGCAGTATTCAAACTGGCATCTGTGGACCCCTTGAGGGGTCTGTATAGACTTTCCAGGGGTCGGAAACTGTGCGGGTACTTACTGAGCAATGTCAACATCACAGGCAAGTGAGGTGATTGACCAGGAGGTTGGAGGGGTGTGGAACCAACACATTCACTGCGCAAAATGGCTTGACTGTCTCACCAAGAAAGGTGCTGGGAGCTACATGAAAATCGCATTGATTTGCATCGTTTCAGTCCCTCTGTGAAGTTCATGTACCTCCCCACTCTTTTCTCCCTTCTAACCCCACATTATTCTGTACCCGCCCCTGAAAAAAACAATTCTCAAGGCACTTAATATGACACATTCACATCCGATGCCCTTGCCCCCAGTAAAACCTCTATGATGCAAAATTCAGTTGCAGATGGCACGGTGGCACAGTGGTTAGCATTGCTTCCACACGCCACCGAGAACCTGGGTGCCATCCTGGCCCCGGGTCACTGTCCGTGTGGAGTTTGCACATTCTCCCTGTGTCTGCGTGGGTTTCGCCCCCACAAACCCAAAGATGTGCATGGTAGGTGGACTGGCCATGCTAAGTTGAAGCTTAATTGGCAGGGGGGGGGGGAAAGAATTTGGCACTTTAAATTGTTTAAAAAATCAGTTGTGTAGATCCCATATTCTTGCCGCTACAAGTGTCATTACATTACCAAAATTGCATTCTCTCTGAAGATATATTTTATGTGCTGGCTGCCCAAGGCACTGAGTGCATGTGTCGAGTAGTCAAATTATGACCTTAGTGTGTAACTCTGCTTTAACACCAACAGTGTCATTTTTGACCCTAACACCCTAGCTGTCATACTTTTATAGCCTCGCACAGCTGAACATGCATTCGGAGTAGGAGTAGGACGGATATCTCAACTGCATCATTGAAGGAATCATCTTCTATCTTTACGTTAGTTGCTGATTGATTTTTTTTTTAGAAACTTAGAGGAGCCAATTCATTTTTCCAATGAAGGGGCAATTGCAAGCTCCATATGGACAGTGACCCAGAGCCGGGATCGAACCTGGGACCTCGGCGCCATGAGGCTGCAGTGCTACCCACTGCGCCAGCCTGCCGCCCGCTGATGGATTTCTAATGGCTGCTGTTGAGTTGAAAAGTGCTCGATGGTTTGTGTTGCTATTCAAAGTTGCTGAAGCCTGCAAGGTGTGTTGTTGTACATGGTGGAGACCTTGGTTCTGACTTCCAGGGTTGTGCTCAGACAACTTGTTCCCAGTCACGGGGGGCAATAGTTTCAATTCCCCTTGGCCTGTACCAGGGGAATGAGAAAAGGTGACACAGAAGCGGACCAGCTGCTTGAAGAGGGAGGTGGGGAAGACAGGCTCTTAGTCAGGGGCCAAAGCTAGCCAGACATCTCCATCTCATGAAGGAAGTGCTCACTGATCTTGAGCAACTCTAGTTCTAGAGTAGTCATTCTTGAACTTTTTTGGATGACATATTTCATTTCAAATGGATTCCTAAACATAGGCCACCAACTTAAATTATGGTGCAATATAAAACTCATAATATGAAAGTACTGCATGTAAAGAGTGTTTTAATAATGCTTATTAGAAGACTGGTAATTACTGAGAGCAGCAAATTGGAAAATTATTTCACAGATAGACACAGTGACGAGGTTGGCCAGACAAATCAGAGATAAAGGATATGTGTGACACCATTAATGTTCGTGCATATGCCAACTGAGCTGTTTTAATGTGGTTGAAGATTACCAGTTGATGGCATACATACCCAATCGTTTCAAGAAACATAGGCAATACAAAAGCTACTGACCATATCAGTATCGACAGCAGTCTCACTATATTTAGATGTTGACCGACTCAAAGCAGGTTACTACTTTGTCTGGTAAAACAATATTCTCCCATTACCATCCACATTTTCCTTCCCTGAAATTCTATTACAGTGTACTCAATTCAACATGATGTTTTTGGAAAGATTTTACAGTTCGACTCAAACTAAGCCTATTTTCTTTCTCTGGTTACTGAATCATGTAAGGAATGTGCATTGATTACTGCAACATGGTGGAAGGTTTAAGTCAAGCCGACAGTTTTTTCATGATTTCAAAAGTCAAATCAACAAATGATTAGATGCTCAAGAAATGCGCAGCTGGCCAGGCTGCATTACAATGGATCACTGCACGAGTCCAATTCGAATGCAGAATCACAGCAGCTAGCTTCACACCTCCTTCCCGCTAAAAGTAAATGTGTGCCACACTGCTTAAAAACTGTGGCAGCCAAAGCACACATGGTTATGAAGACGGCAGAGTATTTAAGAGCTTTGTGAGTGGAAATCTTGTCATTTATTTGTGCTGGACCAACACTAACTACCTGTAATTTATGTAGAGTGGTAGTTTCCTTTTCTTCCAACCCCCCACCACCGCCTGCTCTCACACTTTCAGGCTTTTTCCCTCTCTCACCTGTTGGAGAGATCATTTTGAAAACCCCATGAAAAGTCTCTGTGGACTCTCAGGTGCCCGCAAGTCCAGTTTGAGAACCACTTCCCTTGAACTCCTCACTTCAAGTTGCATCAACATGGTGTAGAAGACAGTAGTGTGGGCGGGCTGGTGGCAGACAAGCAACAGTCAGGAAATTGGCATAGTGGCAGTGGTGAAAGGATGAATGTCATCATACTGAGAGAGTAGAGCAGGTTTGTTCTCCACGGAGTCACTCCCATTCACTGAGGTGGCACCTCAGCAATCTGAGCAGCATTTTGGTGAATAGGTTGCTAGACTGCTTTGACATACTAAGAATCCTGATGAAAACTGGTTTCTGTAGCCATGGCAGCAGCATTCTGAGACCCTGGTTGAGCTTTGATTGCCTTACTCTGAGCTTCCGTTACAGTGTTCGCTATCATTAGAGAGGCCATGACAGAGGCCATGACCCGCAGCAAGGCTAAAAACATTAAAGACAACGTCATGTTTGCATCTAATCCTCCGCATATTCCACTTCCTTCTCATCTCACAATCTCACAATCTCTTTTGATTTACACAGAGCAAAATGTGTAAGCATGCATCTCTTGTTTTTAACCTTGCTGCGGGCCATGGCCTCAGCCATAGCCTCTCTAATAATAACGAGCACTGTCCCCTCCATTAGAGTGAAGACATTGTGCCATCCCTGACCCCTGCCAGTTGGGTGCTGCTGCCTGAACTCCTGCACCAACCTGTGCTGCAAGATGATGGGAAGTGTGTCACTGAGTGTGTGTAATGTGTTTGGGTATGTGTCGGTCATGGTTGAATTGCTGGAAATGTGTGCAAGCAATGAGATGTGGGAAGTTCGGAAGCAGTGCTAAGCATAGGAAGGTGAAGTAAAGCTATTAATATGACGTATGAGTCGAGATTAATAAAGATGATTGACAGTTGAGTGAGCTAAAAAGATGCAAATGGGGAAATGTGCAAACTCGTGGTCTATTTGTCAGAATATGGTAATTGAAGAGGTACTCATTGACCTTGGCCACACATAAAGGGGCTGATTTAGCACAGTGGGATAAACAGCTGGCTTGTAATGCAGAACAAGGCCAGCAGACCAGGTTCAATTCCCGTACCGGCCTCCCCGAACAGGCGCCAGAATGTGGCGACGAGGGGCTTTTCACAGTAACTTCATTGAAGCCGACTTGTGACAATAAGCGATTATTATTATCTGTAAGGTCAAGGTCATCATGTCTATACCACTTTGTTGATCATGATGGCTATCTGCTCTCACTGTCATGCTGGTGTCTGTCTAGAACATGGCGGTGTCTGTCTAGAACAGTGTTTTTCAAACTTTTTTTCTGGGGACCCACTTTTGCCAAACGGCTGACCTTCGAAAACCACACCGGCCAACATTCGTAACCCGTGCCGGCAGAACTTCTCAATCCGTACCGGCCCATCTTCGCGATACAAGCCACATTTGCTTACCTTTAATGTGAAAGGGGCGCCTGCTTGGTCCTCATGATCTCACTCTAAACAGGCTCACAGGAGGAGAGGGGAATGCATATATCAGGTGCGGACGTCAGCCAGTTCCTTTGTGGTGTCTTCATCTTTGTCAGAACAGAAAATCCAACCTCGTACACATAGGCCATAGTGAAGGGCAATAGCAAAATGATGCTTGCTTTACTCAGGACTGGATACTCCTGGGAGATGCTGCTCCAGAATGCTGACAGCCTCATGGACTTTTGGCATATTTTTAATATGCTGCCACTGGTCAGGTACTGTCTTTTATTTTAGAGTCAGCTGTAAGTTAATAGCTGACTCTGGGGTCTCAACCTCAAAAATAATTTTTGACCCACCACCT
This sequence comes from Scyliorhinus torazame, assembly GCF_047496885.1. Lineage (NCBI taxonomy): Eukaryota > Metazoa > Chordata > Chondrichthyes > Carcharhiniformes > Scyliorhinidae > Scyliorhinus > Scyliorhinus torazame. Next base: position 194,132,206 of record NC_092707.1, on the reverse strand, counting down.
CTCCTTCAAAATCCAAAACGTCTCCTCTCATTTGCCAGCACTTCCCTTCATATAACACACATGGGCTTTGTATCCTTATTTACACTGGCACAATTAACAAAACCATACCTCCAGAAATCATCTTTATACTGCTTTGTTCCCGAGTTAGGTTTCTTCTTTGTCGGCAGTTAACACAAGGCCTGGAGCTCTGTACAGTGGTAAAGCTAGCATTGTTCTGTCCTGCCTTGCACTCTTCTGAGCAGGTCTCTCCAGCGGATTCAGATGTGAGGAATGGGCGGCATGGTAGCACAGTGGCTAGCACAGTTGCTTCACAGTTCAAGGGTCCCAGGTTCAATTCTTGGCTTGGGCCACTGTCTGCACATTCTCCCCGTGCCTGCGTGGGTTTCCTCCGGGTGCTCCAGTTCCCTCCCACAGACCAAATGTGCAGGTTAGGTGGATTGACAATGCTAAATTGCCCTTAGTGTCCCCAAAAAAGGTTAAGTGGGGTTACGGGGATAGTATGGAGGCATGGGCTTTGGTGGGGTGCTCTTTCCAAGGACATGTGTAGACTCAATGGGCCGAATGGCCTCCTTCTGCACTGTAAATTCTATGATTCTATCTGAGACTCTGGCTAGTAGGTATTCTGCCTATTTGTGTCTCTGGCCATCTCTTTCTTGTAATAAAACAATTCATCTTCACAACCCTCTTGCCTTGTTGCCAGCAGCTAGAAAATGGAAGAAGCTTTTCTCCGTGATTTGGAGCCAAACGCACGTACATACAGGGCCCTTGACACCAAGTGTACATGCAAGCCGTGTGACCTGCTCATTGGTGCCTCTTCTGGCTGGAAGACTGCACATAGCCTCAATTTCTTCTCATTTAAAAGGCCACCATTCTCAGCAAAATTAGCAGCCGTTGCACACTTCTCCCATGATCTGGATGATCGTGGGAATGCCGCGACCAATCACCCCGTGATCCGGATTTTGAAAAACCCTGATCTAGAGGGCCTTCTGGTTCTCAAAGGACAGAGGACCTCCCTCTCCTTCTGCTTAGAACTTGCACCGCGGCGTCCGGTGCTGCATCAGAGAACCGATTAGAAAGTTTGTGGGCAGCACGGTAGCACAAGTGGATAGCAATGTGGCTTCACAGCGCCAGGGTCCGAGGTTCGATTCCCCGCTGGGTCACTGTCTGTGAGGAGTCTGCACGTTCTCCCCGTGTGTGCGTGGATTTCCTCCGGATGCTCCGGTTTCCTCCCACAGTCCAAAGACGTGCAGGTTAGGTGGATTGGCCATGATAAATTGCCCTTAGTGACCAAAAACAGTTAGATGGGGTTATTGGGTTTCGGGGATAGGGTGGAAGTGAGGGCTTAATATGGGTCGGTGCAGACGCGATGGGCTGAATGGTCTACACCTGCATTGTATGTTCTATGTTCCATGTTCTATGCTAGCTGCCCTGTTGAGCCACTGTTTAGTGTATTCCCTGCTCAAAGAATCCTCTCCAAACACTTTCACGACATGCCTCAAACAGAATGCATCTCCCCTTTAAAAGGTACAACCTGGCTTTAAGTAGTGCAGGCCAGCTTTCAGTGGTGTTAACCTCGCACGCACTTAGGCTTCCTGATGGGTTATTCAGCCACTCAATGGCATGTTTAGCACTTGCTCCACGCTATTATTACGTTAACGAGTTAATTATGTGCTGCCTGCATCAGAAACTGGGCATGGGTTAATCACAAATCATAATCGCCATGCTCAATTTTCAGGGGCTGTCCAGTTGCACCACCATACTCTCTACAGCCCCAATCAATACTAATCTTAATCAAGTCTTAGAATGCAGATTTCAATCCAAATGGAATTGTACACTTAAGAGGATTGTAGGCCCTCCCTCGCTGTGGTGTAGGTGGATGATAACATTTTGTATGGAATATCTTTCCCCGTTGTAAAAAAAATTTGAGCTCTCTAATTCTGTTCATCGGCCACTATTACAGCGGAAATTCTGCTGATTTTCTATGTTGATGTGCCTGCCATACGCAGCTAGTTTGCCTTCCAGCAAGTTCTTTTCTTCAAACACAAGTACCTTTGAATGTTCCAGGCAGAAACTGCATTATTACTTTGTTGAGGAGTTCAACTTTGAGGGTATAATAAATGTCTGAAACTTTTATCATGTCAGTTCCCATAAGTTTGTGATAATGTGGCTTAATTGCAACATTTCAATTTCTGAAATGTCGAATATAACCTTGTAGTGGCCTGCAATCCATTAGCAGATCTGAATGATAGAGAGTCACAGGATGGGATTTCCTTAGTAGGAGCCAAAGAGCATGGGAAATTTACATTTCTTATTTCAGTCCTTGGACTTAAGACACAATTGGTTCCTGAAAACTATGTTGTAAACCGAAACGTCGTAAGTCGGAATTCCATAGGTACAATGTTAAAAATGGGCGATTCATTCATGAACACATGCTGATGTCAGTTCCTTCAGGTGCTTTGTTTGGTGCTTGGCGGTCCCAGGTGGTGCTAAGCCACTTGTCTGAAGTTGTTTGTCAGCCAATAAGTCAAGTCTGTAGGAGATTAAATTACACAAATCCACCACGCGATGAACACTAGTGCAGCGCTGACATATTTACTCTGCTCTCATGCTCTCAGAGTAAGTGTTTGTCGAAACTGGGTACACAAAACCAAGACATATAGCACTGCTGCTCACTCTCCACTGCTCCCTGCCCATCTATCACCCTGTCTGTCTCTGTCCCAATACTTCTGTACTGTAAGGCTGTCTCAATACTTTGTACTGTAAGGTTGTCCCAATACTTCTGTACTGTAAGGTTGTCCCAATACTTCTGTACTGTAAGGCTGTCTCAATACTTTTGTACTGTAAGGTTGTCTCAATACCTCTGTACTGTAAGGCCACATTTTTACCAGAAAATCAGACGGAGATTTCTTTGCTTCCACAGGCTCGTTTGAGGTCGCTGACACAAAAATATAAAAGACTGGTGGCGCAGAACGTCGTACCGTCAAAACCTGCATTGTAAAGCCCAAACAGGGCGCAAACGTATAAATGTTGTAAGTGTCATTCATTAAAGCTGGAGCATCATGAAATTGAGGGCTACCTGGGTTTGCTGACTGCTGAAATGGACTTCAACTCACGTATCCATGGCATCAGCAAAGAACTCTGATTTCCAACTCAGTAACATCGCCCCCTTCCGCGGTCATGTGCTTCACACTGTCATAATCCCGAGACTTGACTATTCCAATGCACCTCATGTTTGGTCTCCCACATATCTTACCCTCTGTAAACTTGATGTCATCCAAGACTCTGCTGCCCATAGCCTTACTCACACCAAGCCCAGCTCATTGATTTGCATTGGCTGCCAGTTAAGCAATGCCTCACTCTTAGAATCCCGATCCATGTTTTCAAATTCTTCATGGCTTTGTCCCTCCATATTGCTGTAATCTCCTCCAGTCTCACAACCTTCTGAAGTAGCTGTGCTCCTCTAATTCTGGTCTTTCGAACATCCCCGATGTTACTTGCATTGTTAACCCGCCTTCAGGTGCCCTGGCTTTAGGCTCCAGAATACCCTCCCTAAACCCATCTGCCTCTCTGCTTCATTTTTGTCTTTTAAGAAGCTCCTTCAATTCCACCGAATTGGCCCAGCTTTTGGTCATCTGCCCTAACATGTCTTTATATGTATCGGTGTCATATTTGATTTTATAATGTCCCTGTGAACTGCCTTGGGTTGTTTGATTATACTAAAGGTGCTATATAAATACAAGTTGTTGTTCCAAATCAACACTCAGAGCTCTGTGCTCAGGTCAGTAGGAGGTCTGGATCCCAATCCAGTTCTGAGGCACACATAAACTCAATGCTTTAAACCACCAATTTCCCTAAATTCCCTGCAGATTGCGGATGGAGGGTGGACTGATAGTGGGCGAATGATGAGAGGTGGGTATATAGTGAAGGGCACGTGGATGGTAGAGGGAAGATGGAGAGTGGGCAGAGGGTGACAGGTGGATGGATGTTGAAGGGGGTAGTTGCACCACAATCTGCCTTTTATTATCACTTCCAGCCAAACCAAACTGTGAAGTGGCACATGTGGTCCTTTGTCCTGCAGGACTTGAAATTATGAAAATAATTCCAGAATGAAGTGTTCTAAAAGACTGAAGAGCATCATCAAGTTAGATGCTGAGGTAGAATTGTCATGAAAAAGCAAAGCAGGAGTGGTGGGGGGCTGCTTTATGAGCAGAAAACCACAAGCCAGGTTTACTATAAGGAAAGCTTCTTGATGCTTAGTGCCATTGATTTGTGTAACTTGCTGCCACTCAGTAGAGTCAATACCATCTCTTGAAGCAGTTAAAAGAAAACTGAATTAATTGAAAAAAATTTAGAGTACCCAATTCAGTTTTTCCAATTAAGGGGCAATTTAGCGTGGCCAATCCACCTACTCTGCACATCTTTTGGGTTCTGGGGGCGAAACCCACGCAAACATGGGGAGGATGTGAAAACTCCACACAGGCAGTGACCCAGAGCCAGCATCGAACCTAGAACCTTGGCGCCATGGGGCAGCAGCACTAACCATTGTGCCACCATACGAAAATTAAATTGATTTATGATTCACCAGTGATTGGAGAGTACAGGGTAGGAAATACAATGACAACAGTGGTCAGATTGTCACTTGGCATGGAACCCGGAAGAGTTTTGTTGACAAGACAGTACAAATTTCCACTGACATTCTTCGAACAATAAGAGGAGGTGGTTTGACATTCTTCTAACAATTAGAGGAGGTGATATTTGTGAAGTTTTGATTTTTAAAAATACATGCTGTTGAATGGGCGAATCAGTCAAAGTATCGTAGAATCATAGAATTTACAGTGCAGAAGGAGGTCATTCTGCCCATCAAGTCTGCACCGGCCATTGGAAAACCACCCAACTTATGCCCACACCTCCGCCCTTTCCCAGTAACCCCACCTAACCTTTTTGGACACTAAGGGGCAATTTAGCATGGCCAATCCACCTAACCTACACATCTTTGGACTGTGGGAGGAAACCGGAGCACCCAGAGGAAACCCATGCAGATACGGGGAGAGCGTGCAGACTCCACATAGACAGTGACCCAAGCCGGGAATCGAATCTGGGACCCTGGAGCTGTGAAGCGACTGTGCTAACCACTGTGTTACCGTGCCGCCCATACACAAGGGTTTACACAAGGGTTTGATGACATCACAGCGAGCAGCGAATCTCACTATCTACCAATAAGAAATGCACTTCAGCAAAATTATTAACATCATGAGAGATACCTTGCCCTATGTTGAAAAAACTGTCTGTAAGCCTGTTAGTCTACTGCTGATCTCTTTGCCCCTGCACACAGATTTCTTACAAATACACTACCCATTACTATATGGGGGAGGGGGGTTGGTAGGTGTGAGGATGGTTCACACAGTTAAGGAAAGTTATGAATTAGTTAGAGTTTTAGGCAGCACCATTGCATTTTAATTAACCAGTTAACATATTATATTTTACCAAGCTGGTTAATGCAATAGACGGAATATGGTCCCATTTTCTAGGAATATGGGAAATGAACAAGATTAACAGTGAACCTGACGTTAAAAAATAATAACAGAAAAGTAACACGATTAGCAGGAGTCTGGAGACATTGAGGTGCGAATGGCCACATATTGTTTACCAGAGATCAGTGGGGCTATGCAAATGTTAACATTGAAAAGCAAGGAATTTGAGTGGGGTAGACAGCAGAATCCACAGAGGAGAATATCAAAGATATTGAACAGTATAACTGCTAGAAGTCTCAATGGGGAGGCAGGCTAGTTCTCCATCCAACAGCCAGACATTCCAGTTCCACCTCTGATACGAGCCACTGAGACCTATTCCAGCCAACATTTAGAGCCACGGCAGATATTCTCCTCTAAATGTTTCATGCATTCACTGAACTAGGAAGAGGCGTATTCCAGACTTGGTCACCTATGCGATATTATGTGATAACCATTACTTGGATTTCACCTATAGGGGGTGGGATTCTCCCGTACCCGGCGGGGCAGGGGGTCCCAGTGGGACGGAGTGACGGAATCCTCCACACCTTCAGGGGTTAGGCCAGCCCCGGAGTGGTCAGCGCCCCGTCGGCCGGCAGGATAGGGGCCTGGCGCCACGCCAACTGGCGCCGAATGGCCTCCGCTGGCCGGCACGAGTCAGCGCATGCGCGGGAGCGTCAGCGCGTGCTGGCGCCATCCCTGCGCATGCGCACCTGGAGTCACTTCCGCACCGGTAATGGCAGATGACCGCGGAATTAATAGAGTGCCCCCACGGCACAGGCCTGCCCGCAGATCGGTGGGCCCTGACCACGGGCCAGGCCACCATGGGGGCACCTCCTGGGGCCAGATCCCCCCGCGACCCCCCCATGAACCCCGGAGCCCGCCCGAGCCGCCAGGTCCCGCTGGTAAGGGACCAACTCCAATTTACACCGGCGGGACCGGCATAGAACGGGCGGGTCTTCGGCCCATCGTGGGCCGGAGAATCCGGACAGCCCCGGGGCCCATTGAGCCGCGCCAGACCTCCATTCTCCGAGGCAGGCGGCGAGGCTCGGCCACGCCGGTTTTTGGGGGGCGGGAGAATTGGGAGGTCGGCGGAGGCGGGATTCACGCTGACCCCCGGCGATTCTCCCACCCGGCGGGGGGTCGGAGAATCCCACCCAGGGTTACTAAAATTCAATGTTGCTTGCGAAAAGGGCATTTCAAGTAAATTCATGGATTCTGGGTATATTTTGGGAACAAGAGATAACTTCTGATAAAACAGTGTGTTTTGTTATGAAGATACTTAAGCATCATAGTGAATTTAAACTTTGTTGTGTTTATTTTTACTTTAATAAATATTCTTCATTAAATGTTTACACAACGACTGGACTGATTCCTCAATGGGCTGTGCTTTGTTCCTCACATTATTCCAAACAAATATACACCACTAAGAACCACTGTTTCGAGCTATTCTTCAGGGTTTTGAGACACTCTCACAGGTGACATCAGCGGGTTACTTAACACATCAGAAAAGTCACTTAATATTAAAGATTATTATTAAAGATCACTAATCGGCATAATATGATTGAGGGATATAAATGACAATTGGCTAGCTGATTAACATAGCTTTGGTCAGATGAACAATTGCAGCTAAGTGTTACAACTTTAAGGACTGGGAGTCAAAAATATAGTGCCCAGAGCATGAAAATAAGACTTGAGAGTAAAATTGCTTGCTGTCTGCTGAATAAAGCAATGACAATGAGGCGGTTGTACCAGGACTGATGAATGAACCTGACAGGTAGTAGTGGCAGATAACGTTGAGTAGTTTGTCCAAGTGACCATTGTTCTTCTGTAAGTTCAGAGAGTATGTGCTGATGGAACATTCAGAAATGAAAGGTGACATGATCAAACCAGATCCTGTTCCCATTCCTACATCTATGCCTGTGAAGGGAGCCAAATTCTGCAGAACTGCTCCCAATCATCTGTTGGTAGAGGAGTCTGGATTTTCATGCAAGAATTCTGGAAGATCAGCAGGATAGACAGTCCCTGTGTCCATACAACCCCAGAATTCCCAGCACAATTTACTGGACTCAGAATCAGTAAATTCAAAAGCTCAGAAGCTCTGTGATCAAATGTTGACACCCAAACCCACTAATGAAAATAAAAGCAAAATACTGCGGATGCCGGAACACTGAAACAAAAACACAGAACATGCTGGAAAGCCTCAGGAGGTCTTACAGCATCGGTGGAAAGATTTCTATCTCCCTCCAGTTCCAAGCATGAGTCATATTGGACTTGAAACATTAACTCTGTTTCTCCTCCACAGATGACGACAGACATGCTGGGCTTTTCCAGCGTTTTCTGTTTTTATCCAATAAAGAAAATAATTGAATTCTAACTACATTATCAGATGACTAGAATTGTTTTGCAAGGCTATGACACACTTCATGGGCGCGATTCTCCGCTCCCGCGCCGGTTGGGAGAATCGCCTGGGTCGCCAGATTTTCCCGCGACGCCGGTCCGACGTCCTCCCGCGATTCCCCCAAACGGCGAGAACGGCCCCGTCGAGTTCCGCGCGGCGCAGGCCGGAGAATCGCCCAAGACACCCAAAATGGTGATTGTCTGGCACCCCTGCTATTCTCAGGCCCGGATGGGCCGAGCGGCCAGCCCAAAACGGCGGGTTCCCCCGGCACCGTCCACACCTGGTCGCTGCCGGCGGGAACAGCGCGGGAACGCTGGGGGGCGGCGGCCTGCGGGGGGAGAGGGGGATCCTGCACCAGGGGGGGCCTGAAATGGGGTGTGGCCCGCGATCGGTGCCCACCGATCGTCGGGCCGTCCTCTCTGAAGGAGGATCTCCTTTCTTCCGCAGCCCCGCAAGATCCGTCTGACATCTTCTTGCGGGGTGGACTCGGAGAGGACGGCAACCACGCATGCACGGGTTGGTGCCGGCCAACCCGTGCATGCGCGGGTGATGCCAGTTATGCAGCGCCGGCCACGTCATGTATGCGGCGCCACCTTTACACGGCGCCAAGGCCTGGCGCGCGTAAATGACACGGCGTCGCTCCTAGCCCATTATCTGGCCCTGAATCGTTCGGGATAGGGGCAGTTTCGCGCCGTCATGAACCTCGACGGCGTTCACGGCGGCGCGAACACTCTGCCTCCATTTCGGAGAATCCCGCCCCATGAGTTTGGATGAGATGATCATTTAATGTTTTATTAGCACCTCAATAATGTACAATCTCAAACATCTGTCTGTTCACAATAACATGCACTGATGTTCTTTTAGCGTTTTGCATTCTTCTAATTTGGGTTAAAGTGCTATGGTTTGTAATTTCCACACAATTAACCAATTGTTCCATGATGTGGGCAATCACATCTTGTCAACTTCAATCATGTGATAGATCAGAATTGTAAATTGTTGATAGACATTGGGCAAGGGTAGGGTTTAAAAAAGACTCCTGATTTGCAGATATCATTTTTTGGCGTTGTTTACTTACGTTTAAAATAAGCACCGAATATTCCAATATCGGAAATGAAGCCTAAAGAACCTAAGTAACATCAGAAAACTCAATGCCCTTGCAGAACCATTGAAAAACTAGCTGTATGTGTTGGATAAGATTTTCACATACTCTCATATATGCTGTATTCATTATTGAGTCATGGCTGTCACCGGCAAGGCTGACATTGATTCCTCGAGAATGTGTTGGTAGGTAATAGTTTGATATGGCAGCTGGGCTTTCTAGGCTACTTCAGAGCAAAGTTAAGAGACAAGCATTTTGCTGGCAAATGGAATCAGCCAGACTGTTAAGAGTGACAGATTTACTTTCCGAAAAAAGTTGAACCAATTGGGTTTTTATGACGCTTTGAAAGCTCCATGGCCATCTTTTAAGTGATACAAAATTTTAATTTCCAAATTTTTTCAACTGAATTCAAAATCTTAAACTACCAGAATGAGATTACAACTCACTTCCTACAGATTATTATTCCAGGCCTCTGGGTTGCTAGTGCAGTAACACAACCACTACACCGCTGTACTCAGGAATATCGACAACTGTCAGCATAATTGAAGAGGTCTACTCCATCGAAGATAATACATAATTATCCTCTTGTTCGTGGTTAATGTGCCATGCATAAATATTTAAGTTATTAAAATAGTAGCAGTTCCAAATCGCTGGCTTATCTGGCAGATTGTAGATTCAACAAAAAGGCATTCTAGCCCAAAAGTTGCAACCTAGAAATAATTATTTATAATGCAGGGAAGTGAATTCTTACTGCATTCAAAGGAGACTCTTCTGTCTGCTATTTCAATGTGTGGAAATTAACAGGTTATTGCATATATTTAAATGCTGTCTGAGAGAATGTCATATGAACACAGCAGCATGAATGTTACAGTCAGTAGCACTCAGCATTCATTAAACCTTGTGTTGGCTTTTAAGCAGTAACCTATGGCCACTGGGCTTCAGATACAGTGTGGTGCCCTCTAAAGGGAAATCTGGGATCCATGTGAACAAGGCAAGCAACAGCCTGCCTCTTCAAGTAATCAGATTGGAGAAATCTTCCTGAGGTGCACAGAACTTAAGCCAGTAAATGCAAGTTATAATATTCACATTGATGTAAAATCATGTGCATAAAGCAAAGTAAACTGATGGAAAGGAACTTCAGGATTAAGGGAGAAAGAGGGATATAATGGAACCTAAAAGCAAAAACAAAGTTTTCATTTTAAAATTATTTTTAACCTTCAACACTAATTAAAATCTGAAGGGATGATACTCTCTGTCTAAAAGTAAATTTTCAGTCATTAAGATTGATCATGGAATTAAAAATGTATTTACACTTGAATGGACAGCAGCAACCGTTTCTAGCTAATGTAGTGGGTATCCAGTGGAGAAACAATGTAATTTTACATGCCTTTGTGTGTTTGAATATTGAGTCTCTCTGCATAGTGAAGTTTAGGGAAATGCAGGGCAAATTGAACAGCAGCTTCCTGATCTGCACATTTACCTGAGCATGTATTGACGTCAGAAGATGCTGTGATTTATTCTGTAATAATGTTAGCTTTACTGTTATTCCTCCTGCAAAATGTGGATGAATAAATCTTCATTCATTCATGGTATCACCACTATTTGTTTGTATGGCAGTAGGCATTTGACTTTAGTCATATAGCAGCAATGTGGAAAAAGTTAACTCTTATAGAATTTTTAAAAACACAATTGTGCAATGTGATTTATTGGAAATAATATCAATAGCAACTCTGCAATCAAATATTAGCTTTAGAAACTTAAGAGGTATATTTGTCATAATTCCCGTGAGGTTACATATGAAAGAAGCAAACAAATTATCTAATTTGTGTATGTATATTAATTGCTAAACAATGCGCTCAGAGTCATAAATCTTTCTGTATGGGCATTGAGTCGAGGAAAGAGAATAAAACAATAAATGATAATACTTGTACTTAATATATTTAGAACTTGCTAGAGGAAGTTGGGGCTTGTTCATTCAAGCATAAATAAAGTTTTAGCTTCACGATAAATTATAATTGCTGCAAAATTATCTCTTGGGCATTGAAAATTTACTTTTGGAAGGGCGGTGTCTCACCCCTTCAGATTTGAAACAGTCTTAGCGATCTTTATTTAACAAAAGTGAAAATCATACCTTTCTGCTACTTTTTCAATGGACTGCGAGATAGAGAGGTTCTTATTTTTGCCATGAAGGAGAGGCTCTAAATTCTGACAAAAATGCTGAAAATTGCCAGAAACCTAAGTCTCTTCCCTGAACACTACATGTTCCATTTTCACATGGGCGGGAATCGAGTCAGATTGCAACTCACGTATATTGTGTGGTGCGCAGAGGCAGCTGGTCATTTAAATCATCAGCTGCCTCCACTGAAGCTAGATTCTGGTATCTAGGTTTGTGAAATCTGTTGTGTGGAGAAGAGGCCTGGACTTGATGGATTTATTTGCATAGCCAGCGTACCCTTTGGAGAGGTACAGTGCTCCTTTGGGTGTGGGCCTGTGATAACTTTGGGGGAGGTAAGGCATCCTATGATTGAGGTAAGACAGTGTTTGGGATTGTTAAATTCAATCACAATTATGCATAAAAAGTGCATAAACTAATTGGAAATATCAAACTTCCAAAGAACTGACAAACAACAGTCAAACTTTCATAGAGCTGTCAAGCTGTCAAAGAACTGTCAAGCTACCAAATTGTCACGGAACTGACAAAAACTGTCAAACCATTAAAGGAACTGTCAAAGCTGTTGGCGAACTGTCAAAGTATACTAGGTGAGTTGGCATGGAGGAGTAAGGGAAAGGGTGGTGAGTGTACACACAGAGTGCCCTTTTCACAAGATAAGTCAGTACTTAGGATTTGGAGAAAGTGAAGTATCTGCACATTTACAAATATCCGGCAATGAGAAACCTATTTTCGATTCCAATTGAATCTACGCAGTGCAGATAGTTGAGGATGATGCAAGAACATTTATGGGAGCTTGGATCTTGATGGATTTTCTGCATGCCAGTTAGAAACACTCAAATTGGTTTAAAAGCATTTCCTGTAATATAATTTTGCAGAAGGACCCTTATGTTAAGGCAGCATTTAATTACACTGAAGAAGCTAGGTGCTTTATTCAGTCAACACAACTGTACACTGAACTCGGGAGATTCTGTAGGTTATGGGACAGCTGAATGTACCATGTAGATGAACATAGTATGGCCAAAATTGTCAATCTTCGTTCATGGCTGGGATTTTCCGGTCTGTCGAAAGTGAATAGCGTTTTGGCTGGAACGCCAAACTCTCCGTTCTCGCTCGCAACAGAGCTGCTATGAACGAGATTGGAGAATCTCGCCCATGTCTCTGTTCACCAAACTTCCAGGAGTGGAATTTTTTTTCCCTCCTGTCTTCTTGTTGTATATTTAAATAGATACAAGCTGAAAATAAGAAGCTGACTCTTTTTCTCTCATGAATGCATGAAAAATGCGACCACAATAGAAAGCATTAACATTTTGTTTCATTCAGCCATATCATTGTTACACCAGGAAACAAGCAATTGGCTCTCCATTGAGAAAAGAAAATTGGTCCAGTGTACAATTTGCAAACTTTCATTTTGCTTCACTCAGAATCATTCAGCAATGTTTGATGCCCATATTGGAATTCACCTTACTTAGTTTTACCCATTGGCACCTAGAGAATGTCTAAATGGTTCTTGCTGCTCAATGTTCCATCAGAAATGCTGATTACCGGTTATAGGAAAAAACAAAGCTGGAAGATTGTTTACCTCACCTTGCCGTAATCATTCTGATGCTGTTCGATGTTGAACAGTGAACTGAACAGTTTAATTGGCAGATCATAGCTGTTTGATGTTACACTACAGCTAACACAACACAACATCCATGATGATGGTTCCAAAGGATTCAGGGTGGTTTAGCATCCATGGCACTTTTGGGGGATTTGGGTTATGGGACATCTCTGCTGATAAATTGAAATAAACCAGAAGTACCTGGACTTGAATGACCTTGAGCACTTGGAAAAAAAATAGTAATTCACATTAATCTATAGAGTATGATAACTTGACCCCCAGCATTTCGAAGTCAAGGACACCAAAGCAGATGGGAACACCACAACCTGGAAATTCCCCTCCAAAGCCAAACACCATTCTGATTAAGTACCATATCGCTGCTCCTTCACTGTCGCTGGGTCAAAATCCTGGAACTCCCTTCCTACCAACACTGAGGGTATACCTACAATAGGTGGACTGACTGCAGCGATTCAAGAGGGTGGCTCACAACCACCTTCTCAAGGGCAATTAGGGAGGGACTACAAATGCTGGTTTAGACAGTGACGTCCACATTTTTTGAACGACTATAAAAAGAACATTCTGCCAGTCACCTTCAATTCCATCTATTTTATATTTACTTGTGTTTTGATGATCTGATTGAATGAACGCAATCAGAGTGCATTTCCTATCTCAAAAAAGTTGGAAGAGTGGAGCACAGTTTGTTGTTCATAGGGGTCAACTTAGTAAAAATAAAATTATTGCACTTAGACTGATTCATGTGATCGTATTTATGAATTCAGATTTAAATGCACTAGGAATCAATTAGAGTCCATGAACATTTCCTACATTAATCAATGTGCCCATTAATAACAATTTAATTAATTATCAGCACTTTGTCCTTTATCATATGAGGGCCATGGAATGAAATCACTAATGGACATTATTACTGAGGGACACCACAGTATTTTAGTTCATTCACATGAAAGATAAGAGAATGCATGTTCCAACACTTGGATAGTTGATCATTTAACTTTCCTGCACCAGAATGTTGTGGGCTGTAGCTCCATCCTTAGAAAAGGAAGAAAGAGTTTAAATCATATAATTCCTGCAGTGCAGAAGGAGACCATTCAGTCCATTGTGTCCCTTATTGATCCCGAAGAAGAGCACACTACCTAGGCCCACTACCCTGTCGTACCGCCGTAGCCCCACCTAACTGCACATTCATAAATACTAAGGAGCAATTTAGCATGGCTCTAACCTAATCTGCACATCTTTTGACTGTGGAAGGAAACTGGAGCACCCGGAAGAAACCGACACAAACATGGAGAGAAAGTGCAAACTCCACACAAACAGTCATCCAAAACAAGAATTGAACCCGGGTCCCTGGCACTGTGAGGTTGTAGTGCTAACCATTGAGTCATCATGCTGCCCCTAAATGCTTAAGATGAACACCTGCAGACTTCAATTTTACAGAACCAATGATGTGTTAAACTGAAACGCCATCTCTCTGCTGTGAGGTATTGATCCCGCGGCAATGAATGCCAAACATATCAGGGCAACTTGAGTGACCCAGTCAACATTCCACGCTTTTCTGAGAACCATCACTATGTCGTAATCTTAGAAAAAGGACTAAACTATTCAGACCTTTGGCCAGTCCTGCCATTCCATTCCATTATGTTCTGATTGTGAATCACATTGTAAACTGGACAAGATAATAAACTTGGGGCGGGGGGGGGGGGAATTTTCTGGCCGTTCTCACTGCGGGATCTTCTGGTGGTCCTGACGACAGTGATCTTCTGCCAGGTTTTTCCTGATGGCGGAACATTGATTCAATGGAAAATCCCATTTAAAACGGTGGCACCAGAAAATACCGCCATCAGCCAAAGCTGGGCCATCAAGAACAGGAGGGGGGGAGAGCGGAGGGCGGAAAATCCCCTCTCCAGCTCCTTGCGTCAACATTTTCCTTCTTTTAAAAATAAATTTAAAGTGCACAATTAATTTCTTTTTCCAATTAAGGGACAATTTAGCATGGCCAATCATCCTACCCTGCACATCTTTGGGTTGTGGGGGTGAGACCCGCAGACACGAGGTAATGTGCAAACTTCTCACTGACAGTGACCCGTGTCCAGGATCGAACCCGGGTCCTCGGTGCCGTGAGGCAGCAGTACTAACCACTGCGCCACTGTGCCACCTGGGGTTGCTTCAAAGTTTTAAATTACTCCTTTGTTTTTAAAAGACCTTTGTATTTTCACTATTATCTTTCATATGAATATTTGTGTTCAGCTTGAAACCTTTAAAGAAGTTTTTTTTCAATCTGATCACTACCATTTAAGATTTTTCTTTCAAGATAGACATGGAAGATTACTAATGAATAACATTATTAAGGGATATCCAAGGCACTTCAATTAATTGTAGAATGTATTTCAGCAATTTTATTACAATATGAAAAGATCAACACAAACAGAAAGAAAAGAAAAGCAACCTTTCCAGCTGACTTCATTTAAATAAGTGTCACTAATCAGAATGGATGCAAATGTAGATCTTAACCATTTTGTACCAGGAAAGTACGACAAAGCATTAAAATGCCATAGCAAGGATTAGGCAGGAACAGATGCCTATAATAAAATGTCTGTTACATTATCTGTGGGGCATTGCAATGTAAAAAGCACTTTTGGCTGTGCTCCGTTGGGTGGAGGAGTCAATTAATTATTTTACGTTCAAGCTTCATTGTGTTCGTGTTGAAGAATAGGACATGTTCTGCCTTTGCTGTTCCCCTGTTGGAAATTTTAGTGAATATGTGTTGGAAGTATGTAGCAAGAGAACAAAAAACAATACAGCACAGAAACAGCTCTTCGGCCCTCCAAGCCTGCACCGATCAAGTGGCCTATCTAGACCAACCACCTGTATCCTTCTATACCGTCTGTTCATGTGCCTATCCAGATAAGTCATAAAGGTCGCTAATGTATCTGCCTCAACCACCTCACTTGGCAGTGCATTCCAGGCCATCATCACCCTCTGTGTAAAATCTTCCCCTGCACATCTCCACTGAACCTTCCCCCCTCACCTTGAACTTGTGCCCCCTTGCAATTTTCAATTGCGCCCTGGGAAAAAGCCTTCAACTGTTCACCCTATCTATATCCCTAATAATTTTATAAACTTCTATCAGGTCGCCCCTCAGCCTCTGTCTCTCTAGGGAGAACAATCCCAGTTTATTCAATCTCTTCTCATTGCTAATACCCTCCAAACCAGGCAACATCCTGGTAAACCTTTTCTGTACACTCTCCAAAGCCTCCACATCTTTCTGGTCATGTGGTGTTGGGCACAGCATTCCAAATGTGGCCAACCAACATTCAATATAACTGTCACATAATTTTTGTGCTTTTATACTCTATACCCTATCCTCTGAAGGCAAGCATGCCATATGCTTTCTTTACCACCATTTTCACCTGTGCTGCCACTTTTAAGGATCTCTGGACCTGCACGCCCAGAAGCTATGATAGATTATTAGAAAAACCTGAGCTTCTATATCTGTAACTTGTTGCTGTCTGCTTTGCAGAACAGAGTTACTTGAAAATATTTTTATCTTATAAATTAGATAATCTTGTGTAATTTCACAAGGATTTGAGGTTTAAAAAAAACAAACCATGATTTTCTATGATGGTGCTCAACTCACTTGAACTTTAGTTCCTACGTAAAGGAACCCTGACTGGAATCCGATATTCACGTGAATTTATATGCATAGCTTTGGTTTCTTTTTGGTTTTAAGTTATTCCGTAGTTGTAAAACTCTTTTCTTTCCTACCTTCTTGTGTGCTTGTGTGTGTTTATATGGTCGCAACACATCCTCGGGTTTGAATGTACGAATAAACAATACTTCAGATTTCACCCTAAAGAGAAATTGCTGCGAGCTGTAGGAATTATATGGTTTTAATTCAAACTAAAGAGACTTTGGGCAGGATTTTTCCCACCCTTCCCACCAGTGGGATCTTCCATTCTCACTCCTCCCACCCACCCGTGGCGGATTCCTTGGTCCCAGGATGGTTGAGCCACACAAAATGCTGTAGGCATTGGCAGGCCATGAAGATCCTGCCGGTGGCCAATAGCAAACTACCTCATGCCACGAGGTAGGCAGACTGTGCTGCAAAATCCACTCCTTTCACTTTCACAAGAAGTGGGAAAGAGGTCATTTTGTAAGACCTGAGCACAGGAGTGATTGTGGGATGACACCCCAGAATTTTCGGTGTCTCCTGAATAAGGTCAACCCAAATACCCGATGTCAAGTTTCCTGATGGTGCTTTTATTGTCTGAATTATCCCTGTCATTTCCTGCATGATCCATCAAGATTTTACCGATGCTTGCACCATGAGCAGAATTTTACGTTCTCCCGTCAGCGGGTTTGTAGCTGTAGTGGGGGAGAGGGTGACCATATTTCTTGCACTGCCTTTACTGCCACATACAATAATTATTTCACAGAGCTTCTCAAGGTTGTACAGTGCTTTATTTCCCTTATGAAATCAGCACAACACAGTACAAGTACATCTTTAATAATCTGAATGCGAAATCTCATATATTATAGGCGGGATTCTTTGCGATCGGCGCGATGGCCTGACGTCGGCGTCTAAAGCGGCGCAAACCACTCCGGTGTTGGGCCGACCAGAAGTAGCGGAATTCTCGGCATTTCCGGGGGCTAGGCCGGCGCCAGAGGGGTTGGCGCTGCGCCAGCCGACGCCAAAGGGACTGCGCGAGTTAGCGCATGCGCAGAACCGCCGGCATGGTTCCGTGCATGCGCAGACCGTCTGCCGTATTCTGGCGCATGCGCAGGGGTGTGTCTTCTCCGCGCAGGCCATGGCGGAGCCCTACAGGGGCCGGTGCAGAAGAAAGAAGTGCCCCCACGGCACAGGCCCGCCCGCAGATCAGTGGACCCGATCGCAGGCCAGGCCACCGTGGGGGCCCGTCCCGGGATCGGATCCCCCTGTGCCCCCGAGGACCGCACCAGCCAACTTACCTGCCAGGTCCCGCCATGTGGGACCATGTTCAATCCAACCGGCATGGCGTGATCTCCCGCCCGAAAACCGGCGCCGGAGAATACTGCAGCCGGCGTCGGAGCGGTGGGGCGGGATTCACGCCGCCCCCTGGGGATTCTCTGACCCAGGGGGGGACACGGAGAATCCCGCCTTATATTTCTGTGAAGCTGTGATCTGTATATTTGCTGCAGCAGTTATGAGTCAGATTTTTACACTCTGCCACCAAAAAAATAAAACGGCGTAAATAGACTTGACATGATGCAGAAATTCGTCACCTCCAAAAGATTCAATTTAGGCACAAGATAGCCACCAAAACTTGGTTGGAATTCTCCGGTCCCACCTGGCAGGAATCATCATGGGCTGGACAGGAATGTTTATACACCTGCATCGATGCCTACTGCTGGCGGGACAGAAAAGTCCTAGCCCTCAATCCCATTTCTAGTGCTGGTGCAAAATATGATTGTGAGGAATCACCATTGTACTGAAATTCTACCTATTCAAAAAGCTATCTAATCTGTGTTTACCTGTTCCAGCCTTGTCACTGCTTGAGAACACTGCACTTCTCTTGTTTATCCACTAGTCCCTTCACCACACCATTGGCGGTGGTACCTTTAGCCGCCTCAACCCAAAGCTCTAAAATTCCCTCCTTAAATCTCTCTATATATCTTCTCTTCTTTGAGGCCCTCTTTAATCAAGTTTTTCAATGTACACATAGATTGGGGGTGGTAGTCAGGCACCTGTCAATAAGGGGGTGAATTTTTGGAATGTGTCTGGGATAGGTTCCTGCAGCAATATGTTCTAGATGAGGGGACAGGCAATGTTAGATTTAGTTATGAGTAATGAACCCAATTAAATTGGTAGCCTAACCGTGCACGAACATCTATCAAATAGTGATCACAACATGATTGAATTCAGTGTAGCGTTTGAAAGTGAAAAGCACGTTTTAGATACTAGAATTTTAGACTTGGGTAAGGCTGACTTTCACGGGGTGAGACAGAAACTGTCCACGGTAAACTAGAAAGTTCTGTGAAAGCGTCAAATGACGGAAGATCAATGGAAAACATTTAAAGATTTAATGAAATACAGAGTCAGTATATACCCCTGAAAGAAAAAGGCTCCGCTTCCCCCAAAAAAACAGCCACGGACAACTAAAGAGGTTAGGGACAGCATAAAATTTAAAGAAAGGGCTTACAAAAATGCAAGACATAGCACAAATCTAGAAGAATGGGATAATATAAAGACCAGCAAAGGGTCACAAAACAGCTTATAAGATCTACTAAAAGGGATGATGAAAGGAAACTTGCAAGGGACGTCAAAAGTAATAAGGAGAAATGTAATAGTTATATAAAAGGAAAGTGGCTGTAAAAAACAATGTGGGCCCACTAAAAGCTGAAAATTGAAGTATTGTCAGTGATAATGGGAAAATGGCAGAAACGTTGTTTGAACAATTACTTTGGCTTAGTATTTACAGTAGAAAAGGAGGATAACTTGCCAGAAGTCAAAAAAATTAAAAATTGATAGAGAACAGGATCTACATAAGTCCAGCATCACTAAGTAGGAAATTAATGGAACTAAAGAGTGACAATTCCGCAGACCTGATGGTTTCCACCCGAGGGTGTTAAAGTATGTAGCTGAGCACATTGTAGATGCACTAACTATAATCTTCCAGAGTTCCCTAGATTCAGGAGTAGTCCCTCTGGATTGTAAAATTGCACATGTCACTCCACCTTTTAAGAAGGGTGAAAGGGGGAAACCAGGAAATTACAGACCAGTTAGCTTAATATCTGTGGTGGGGCAATTGTTGGAGTCTATAATCAGGGATGGGGTAGATGAACACCTTGAAAAAGTTTGATCGATTAGGGATTAGCATGGATTTGTGAAGGGAAGGTCACGTGTGGCGAATCTTAATGAAATTTTTGAGGAGGTGACTTAAGGCAGGAGGCAGGGGAATGTCTATGGATGTCATTCATGTGGACTTTCAGAAGACATTTGATGAAGTTCCGCAGAAGAGACTGTTAACTAAGGTGGAAGCCCATGGAGTTGAGGGCAAATTATTGGCATGGGTAGGAAATTGGCTGCGTGGCAAGCAACAGAGAGTGGGAATAATGGGCAAGTACTCTAATTGGCAGAGTGTGGCTAGTGGTGTATCACGGGGATCTGTGTTGAGACCACAATTATTCACGCTATTCACTAATGACTTGGATGATGGCATAGAAAGTCGTATATCCAAATTTGCTGATGATACAAAGTTAGGTTACATTGTAGACAGCCTAGGTGATAGCATAAAATTGCAAGGAGATATTGGTAGACTAGGTGAATGGGTAAAACTGTGGCAGATGTAATTTAATGTGAGCAAGTATGAGGTTATCCATTTTGGACCAAATAAGGATAGAGCAGAGTACTTTCTAAATGGGAAGAGGTCAGGTGAGGTGGACATCCACTTTGGACATCCACTGTACCTGACCTCTTCCCATTTAGAAAGAGACTTGGGGGTTCCAGTGCATAGATCTTTAAATTGCCTCGAACAAGTGCAGAAAATAATCAGAAAGGCTAAGGGAATGCTTGTCTCTCCATCTAGAGGCTTGGAATATAAAAACATAGGGGTTATGCTGCAGCTATACAAAACTCTGGTTAGACCCCACTTGGAGTACATGAACAGTTCTGGGCACCATACCTTAGGAAGGATATTTTGACCTTGGAGCGAGTGCAACGTAGGTTTACAAAAATGATACCTGAATTACAGGGACTGAGTTACGAGAAGAAATTACTCAAATTCGACATGTTTTCGCCAGAATATGGAAGGCTAAGGGGTGATCTAGTCGAAGTATTCAAGATATTAACAGAGAAAGACAGGGTAGATAAAGATAACCTATTTCCACTGATTGGAGATTCTAAGCCCAGGGAGCATAGTCTAAAAATTAGGGCTAGACCATTCAGGAGAGATGTTTGGAAGAACTTATTCACTCAAAGGGTAGTAGAGGTTTGGAACTTTCTCCCACAAACGGCAGTTGAAGCTTGATCTGTTGTTAATTTTAAATCTGAGATGGATAGATTTTTGTTCAGCAAAGATTATTAAGGGATATGAGCCAAAGGCGGGGTATATGGAGTTAGGTCACAGATCAGCCATGATCTCATTGAGTGGCGGAACAGGCTCAAGGAGCTGAATGGCCTACTCCTGTTCCTATGTTCCTACGTTTTGATCACCTGCCTATTATTTCTGATAACGGTCCTGTAACCTTAAACTTGGGACATTAAGTGTTCTGTATAAATGGAGGTTTTTTTTAATGTGAAGGAGAGTTTTTAATTATTCCATGCAATGTGGTCAGCTCTGGCTGGTTCGCATTTATTGCCCAGCCCAAATTACCCTTGAACTGACTAGCTTGATAGATCATTCCAGGGCATTTAAGGGTCAAGCACATTGTTGTGTACCTGCAGTCACAACAGGCCAGACCAGATAAGGATGACAGATTTCCTTCCCTAAAGGGGCATAGTAGTGAACCAGATGTTTTTTGTTTACAACAATCGACATTATTTTGATGGTCAGCATTAGACTTTTAAAGCCAGATATTTATTGAATTCAAATCTCACCGTCTGCCGTGGTGGGATTTGAACCCAGGTCCCCAGAGCAATACCCTGCTCTCTGGATTATGAGTCCAGCGACAGTACCACTACATCACCGCTTCCCCAAGTGCCAGCAAGGCTCCCCATGGCTTGCCTGTGATGGCATTGTGGCTTCACTCTGCCACGGCTCGATTGAGGCTTCGGAGCCATATTTGGCTTCTGGGGTATTAGCAAATTTTATGGCAGCAGCAAATGATTTACAATTCGAGAATAAATTCCTCATTTGCTGGTGCAGAGGCCCAAGGCAACAGGTGTGGTGTTCAATGTCTTGGATCGACACAGCTCAAGTCCTGAGGAACAAAAAGCATAGCAGGCAAAATTGCATCCATCATCTTTAACAGGGTAAATAGAAAGCCCAAATTGTACCATAGATTGAGGGGCGGCAAGGTGCCACAGTGGTTAGCACTGCTGCTCACAGAACCAGAGATCCGGGTTCAATTCCGGCCTTGGGAGTCTGTGTGGAGTTTGTATGTTTGCCCCATGTCTGCCTGGGTTTCCTCCGGGTGCTCCGTTTCCCTCCTACAGTCCAAAGATATGTGGGTCAGGTGGATTGGCCATGCTAAATTGCCCCTTAATGTCTAAGGATGTGCAGGTTAGTTATGGGATTACGGGGATAGGACCGTTGGACTCTCATCAATGGGTAGAGTGCTCTTTGGAAGGGTCGGTGCAGACTCGATGGGCCAAATGGCCTCCTTCTGCATTGTAGGGATTTTATGGTCCTAGGATTCTATGATATCGCTAGTCCACATTTGCCCTATACAGTGAGTGGGGGTCTAGATCCCTCGGAAATATTCAGTGCCTTGCTAATTTGAATCAACAGGCATCTTGCAATCATGGGCGTCATTCTCCGACCCCCCGCCGGGTCGGAGAATGGCCGTTGGCCGCCGTGAATCCCGCCCCCGCCCCCGCCGAAGTCTCCGCTCCCGGAGATTGGGCGGGGGCGGGAATCCGGCCGCGCCGGTTGGCGGGACCCCCGCTGGATTCTCCGGCCCGGATGGGCCGAAGTCCCGCCCAGGAATTGCCTGTCCCGCCGACGTAAATCAAACCTGGTATTTACCGGCGGGACCAGGCGGCGTGGGCGGGCTCCGGGGTCCTGGGGGGGGGGCGCGGGGCGATCTGACCTCGGGGGGTGCCCCCACGGTGGCCTGGCCCGCGATCGGGGCCCACCGATCCGCGGGCGGGCCTGTGCCGTGGGGGCACTCTTTCCCTTCCGCCTCCGCCACGGTCTCCACCATGGCGGAGGCGGAAGTGACTGTCCCCACTGCGCATGTGCGGGAAACTGACAGCTGACGCTCCCGCGCATGCGCTGGGAAACTGACAGCGGCCGTTGATGCTCCCGCGCATGCGCCGCATTTCCGCGCCAGCTGGTGGGGCAACAATCGCCATTTCCGCCAGCTGGCGGGGCGGAAATCCCTCCGGCGTCGGCCTAGCCCCTCAATGTTGGGGCTAGGCCGCCAAAGATGCTGAGACTTCCGCACCTTTTTGCCGGCGCGATGCCCGTCTGATTAGCTGCCGGCTTTGGCGCCAGTCGGCGGGCATCCCGCCGTTGGGGGAGAATTTCGCCCCAGGTTTTTGATTACGGGCTAATTCCATCTTAGCCGTGTTCTTATTGAGCTCATAATTACCATTCAGTGCCTCCAACTTAGCATTAATATCTTCAAAAACCATTTGGTTCTGCTCTACTTCCTCAGCCAAATAATTCTAAAATCCTTTGTGAGGAGAGGAATGCAGCCTGATTTGTCGGGAGCTGATCATTTCAACAGAAAAATATTGTTTGAATTGTTAGGAACTGACAAGGAGTATTAGATAAACAACAAACCATAACCAACACTCTAATTACTTTGAATTCTCCTGCAGGCATATTTCTGGTGCCAGGTTTATCTGACCACAGCAGGTTGAAGATACCAGAGGCAGTAAATGTCTGGCTGTAATAAAGTAACCTGTGTTCTCATTGACTCTGCTCTGTTTGGCCCAAGACCTCCCCCACCAATATTTGATCGCTAGTTGCAGGGCCCAACAGTGTCCTGTTCAGAGTGCGATTAACAGGAAGCACCGTAGAGCCCCCGGGCAGAATCTTACTGTATTTTTTGAGAATGTCATGCTCAGAGTGAAAACCAGCGTGCAGTTCTCCAGCTTCACAGATCAGTTTTCTCTTCGGATTCCGCCTGTGGCCCAGATCTTGAGCCTCTCTGAATAACAAAAATGAGTAGGCGGGGTTTACGCTGGTGGTGGGGCGGGCTTGACCGCCAGCTGCACATACTCAGTTCACTTACTTCAACATGCGCCACAGAGATCCGGGCGCCATCTTCAAAGGGCATCCCAATCAGCACTGAAGTGGAACTCCCCCACCCCAACTACCACAGAGATATTGGGGGCTCTCCCCTTCTCACATTGCAGGTACCAGGGACTCGCCCACCACGCCGGACAGTCATCATAGGCCCACGCCCGCGGACAAGCATAAGCATCTCCTCCTCCCCCAACCACCTTTGTGACCCCGGAAAAATCCCTTTGATTGACTCTCATCTTTCAAAACCTGCTGTCAACCTTGCCGATCTTACATCACGTCAGTTCGGTTTGAATATTCAGTGGGGGGTGGAATGAAATTAATATTTATCGAAATCCATTAAGATGAGGTTTTCGCCCTGTGTGGACATGCATCTCGTGATGTCACCGGAGAGGAGTGTGGGAAATCAGGAAATTCAATTTGTCCGGAGTGAATTGCATTTCCCGATTCTCTCCAGATTTCCCGCCTGCGAACGTGGGCTGAAAATCACACGCCATGGGCTGAATTCTCCGTTATGCGGCTAAGTGCCGGCACGAACGGAGAATCTGCGGGAGGTTTGCATCAAAAAAATCGGTACAAACCCCTCACCGAATCCGGTACCGGTGAGGGGCTAGCACTGGTGCCAACTGTAACCCCCGCCTCCCACGCTGAAAATGGCCAGAGATTGGTCGGGTCCGGGCCACGCATGCACATGGCTGATGACCTGCAGCCTGACCTGCGGTTAACTGCACGTTGGTTTACCTCTGAGCCTGACGTTCTGAAATATACAGTAAGGTTTTGCCCATGGCCTCTACTGTGCTTCCTGGTATTCACACTCTGAAAAAGACACCACAACATGGTGCTGGCCATATATGGACCCAATCCACAATCAGCAACCCCCCAACTCAGCCCCTGGCCACCCCTCACCAGCCCTCGCCGAGGCCGGGCGGTCAGCGGCACGGGTCCCGGCCGAGTATGGCGGCGCTGGATACAGTCCACAATCGTCATGCCGGGTGCACGATTTGTGTGACCGCACGTGATCCGTGACGTCAGGAACTCAGTCCATTGGGAGGAGCATCGCGAGTGGACAATGCGACTGCGCGTGGCGCTCATCCCGATGATGCCATTTCGGAGGGGGCGCAGCATGGCTGACTGGCATCAAACAGGCGCCGGCCCCGATTTCATTCTCCGCCCAGTCGCCGAACACTATTTTGGCGTCAGGCAACGGAGAATCCCGCCCCACGTTTCCCTTTTGCACCAATTTTTCCTCTCCGTGTTCACCTTTTAGCAGAGGTATTGTGCCTCTATTTCCTCACATAGACATACAATATGCCTTATATTTCCACAGTTATGGAGTTGTAGTATAACCTTCGAGTGTGTTAATTTGCAGCCCCATTTGATTTTTAGTTTCTGCAAAAAATACTTTATTCTTAAATATCTGAAAGAACATTACAAGCATGCAGTAATATTCACACTTTCTACATAAGTCATGCTGCGCTCTGAGCTGTTTCGATACAGTCATAGAAACATTGCAGACATGTCAAAATGGTCATTACATAGGATGCAATGGAATTAAGTTCTCTACAGAGATCAAGTTGCACACCGAGGTGTTTCCATACAATTGTGATACATGTATTATTCACCCGTATATTGACCGCTGTTACTGTGCAGTAATCCTGAAGGATGCTAAATCCAAAATTACCGATCCTCCCTTTTCCCAAATCGGCTGCATTTCAAAGTAATTGTGAACAACTCATCACCAAGATTAATAATAAAGTCTCTTTCTCTCTGCTGCCAAACCACAGATTTGCCAGTGTCTGCAATTAAAAGATTAGGAAGTTACAGCTGTCATACATTAATTCTTTTTTAATGTGTGAGCGGGCCTTGAAATGGAGATTGTAATGAGGCTGAGTCTGTGTTCACAGGTGTCATAACATTAGAATCTGTAGGAGCCTACATGTTCTTGCATAAAAGTGCAACTTTCACATCTTGCCAACATTCATTATTTAGGAAGCTTGTTGTCATTCAGCTAAAGTCAGATCAGATCAGCAGCTATAATACAGTCTCTAAACATGAACATTTGAGCCCTCTTCATAAATAAAAAATATTAACAGGATTCCTACTTTCGCTTGGACACTTAATAATTTTAATTCGACTTTGAGGAAGCAGACTGCAACTTATTCTGATGGTTTCCTTCTAGGTTTTTATATGTGGCTGATGTCTGAGACAAATTTCTTCCCAATTTCTGTAGTTGTTGCAATTTGATTCATAACCTTTCACCACTTCACCAATAATTTTGAGGTGGCTTGTATACTGAGCCACGTTGGGACAGGTTGGGGAATCAATTCCTACCCCGACCCCAAGTTGGAACACAAAATCATAGAATCCATGCAGCACAGAAGCAGAACATTCAGCTGACAAGAGAAGCCCTGCTAGCTCCACTCCTTTGCCCTTTCCCCTTTCACTTACCTCTTCAGCTGCGTAGCAAATTCCCTTTTCAATTTACACTTCCTCTGTAAGCTCCACCCAGCCAGCCGGTTGAGACATGACAAAGCTCTTTGCTTAATGCACTGTCAGATCTGAGCATCAACCACCATTACTTCAAATAGGCAATGATGGCTTGGGCAAAGGATGCAGTTATCCTTTAATGCCCTTTACTCTCTCCTTGTCTCCTTTTATTGAATCATGATGAGCTACACTTTGAGGCTGCATGGTCCATAAAATAGTTTATATGAAGGCAAACCCAAGAATTATGTTGGGGAAATTCTCTGCATTTTAAAAATTTAAATTTAGGAATTGCGATTCACTTAATAAGGGTGTACACATATTTCATCTGCCTCAACTGTCACTACTCATCCCTTCACCTTAAATATGAGAGGAACCATTTGGAGAAGGTTTCCTTGCACTTTCAGAATAATTTTGCGGCGCAATGTCATTTGAGCTACAGTAGATCAAAAAGATGTTGTCATGATGGTGTTCATTTTTTAAAAATACTATGATTTGTCTCCAGCAAAGTGCGAAACATCATTGACAAGGCAAGGAGCAATATTTCACTCTCTCAATTACTACGCCAAGTGTTTCAAAGAAGGTTCCTATTTCTTCTTCACATAAACTCAAGAATGTGCCAAATTGTGATCCACAACAAGTAATTTAGCCCTATAGTTTTCTGAGACTTCGACCATATAAGTGCGGCACAGTGGTTACCACTGCTATCTCACAGCGCCAGAGACGCGTGTTCAATTCAGGTGTCGGGTGACTGTCAGTGTGGAGTTTGCACGTTCTCCCCGTGTCTGCATGAGTTTCTTCCGGGCTCTCCGGTTGCCTTCCACTGTCCAAAGATGTGCAGGTGAGATGGTTTGGCTATGCTAAATGTGTCCAGTGATGTGCGGGGTTGCTGGGATGGGGTGGGGTGAGTGGGGAAGTGGGCCTGGGCAGAGTGCTCTTTCGGAGGGTCGGTGCAGACCCGATGGGCCGAATAGCCTCCTTCTGCACTGTAGGGATTCTGTGGAAGCTCTGCTCTATCTTATTTACCAAAAGAAGTTGAACTAACACAGTGGATCTTTCTAAAGAATACACTCAGATTGCTCTCCAGTATCTTCAATCAAGCAGATTCTCCAGAGGATTGGCACATCCATTTATATCAATCGGCCGTGACAAATTTCATGCAATGAGCCCATTCCTATCTTCCCAACAGAACTGGAATCAAGGTATTCAACAAATATCTATTTATTCCAGTAACTTTCAATCCTATTCCCATCCTTCTGACTCACACTCAAATCATCATCATCACAACAGTAATATCAAGCTAGCATATACATGATAAATAAAATTAAATCACTGCAGATGCTAGAGATCTGAAATAGAAACAGAAAGTCCGAGAAAAAATTAGGTAGAAATGCGATGAGTTTCATGCCATTGCAAAAGGAGGGAGAAAGGGTCAGGTGGAACCCCTTTCTCTTCAGTTCAGAGGAAGAGTCATATTTGATTTGAAATGTTAGCTCTGGGTGCAATCTTCCCAAAATGGCACAGAGCGTTTGTTGGTTCAATTGGAAAAGCTGTGTGAAACTCACCAGGTTCACAGCCACCTTTTCTTTTTTTCTTATAAATTTAGAGTACCTACTTATTTTTTTCCAATTAAGGGGCAATATAGCGTGGCCAATTCACATACTCGGCACATCCTTTTGGATTGTGGGGTTGAGACTCACGCAGACACGGGGACAATGTGCAAACTCCACCCGGAGAGTGAACCAGGGCGGGGGTCGAACTAGGGTCCTCGGTGCCGTGAGGTAGCAGTGCTAACCACTGTGCCACCGTGCTGCCCTACAGCCACCTTTTCCTACCTGTTCCAACAACATTCTGCAATTTCAGGGTACTGGTCAGGGTCACACAGCCGGTCGGAGGGGTGGAGTCAAAGCACACTGGCAAAGCCAGGTTTTTCAGATTTTCAAAGGAACCTCAATCTTAAAGTTAAATCTAAGCCCCCCACGCCAACCCTCACAGACACCAGGACAACTGGGTGGATAACCGGAATGTCCCACCAACCCATATATGCAGACGGGGACATCCTCACCCACATGCAGAACAGGACCCCCGGCCCCCGGACAATTAGAACATAAAACATAGAACATAGAACAATACAGCGCAGTACAGGCCCTTCGGCCCACGATGTTGCACCGAAACAAAAGCCATCTAACCTACACTATGCCATTATCATCCATATGTTTATCCAATAAACTTTTAAATGCCCTCAATGTTGGCGAGTTCACTACTGTAGCAGGTAGGGCATTCCACGGCCTCACTACTCTTTGCGTAAAGAACCTACCTCTGACCTCTGTCCTATATCTATTACCCCTCAGTTTAAAGTTATGTCCCCTCGTGCCAGCCATATCCATCCGCGGGAGAAGGCTCTCACTGTCCACCCTATCCAACCCCCTGATCATTTTGTATGCCTCTATTAAGTCTCCTCTTAACCTTCTTCTCTCCAACGAAAACAACCTCAAGTCCATCAGCCTTTCCTCATAAGATTTTCCCTCCATACCAGGCAACATCCTGGTAAATCTCCTCTGCACCCGCTCCAAAGCCTCCACATCCTTCCTATAATGCGGTGACCAGAACTGTACGCAATACTCCAAATGCGGCCGTACCAGAGTTCTGTACAGCTGCAACATGACCTCCCGACTCCGGAACTCAATCCCTCTACCAATAAAGGCCAACACTCCATAGGCCTTCTTCACAACCCTATCAACCTGGGTGGCAACTTTCAGGGATCTATGTACATGGACACCTAGATCCCTCTGCTCATCCACACTTTCAAGAACTTTACCATTAGCCAAATATTCCGCATTCCTGTTATTCCTTCCAAAATGAATCACCTCACACTTCTCTACATTAAACTCCATTTGCCACCTCTCAGCCCAGCTCTGCAGCTTATCTATATCCCTCTGTAACCTGCTACATCCTTCCACACTGTCGACAACACCACCGACTTTAGTATCGTCTGCAAATTTACTCACCCACCCTTCTGTGCCTTCCTCTTGGTCATTGATAAAAATGACAAACAGCAACGGCCCCAGAACAGATCCTTGTGGTACTCCACTTGTGACTGTACTCCATTCTGAACATTTCCCATCAACCACCACCCTCTGTCTTCTTTCAGCTAGCCAATTTCTGATCCACATCTCTAAATCACCCTCAATCCCCAGCCTCCGTATTTTTTGCAATAGCCTACCGTGGGGAACCTTATCAAACGCTTTGCTGAAATCCATATACACCACATCAACTGCTCTACCCTCGTCTACCTGTTCAGTCACCTTCTCAAAGAACTCAATAAGGTTTGTGAGGCATGACCTACCCTTCACAAAGCCATGCTGACTATCCCTGATCATATTATTCCTATCTAGATAATTGAGTAAGGTAACCCTCCTGGCCCCTGCCAGAGCACGCAGGCATTGCTCCCTGGTGTGAACCTGATTATGTCACCAGTTGGGGCCATGGAGGATCTCAAACTGAGATCTCGTCGGCGCAAATCTCGCTGGTGAAATTTAGTAGCCATTATGGGATTTACGCCCACTGCTAATGGCTGCTGAGCTCTTGCAAGATTTTCTGTTTTTATTCCTGTACATGGTGTTTTTATTTTAGTGAAGTAAAGTACTTCACAGGGGTTTGAGGAAATAAGGTACAGCCCAAGTCAAAGGAGACACTGGGGAGAATCACCAAAAAGTAAATCTTAAGTAGGGTATGAATGGTCTTGTGGGATTAAATTCCAGAGGGAAGGAATTCAACATTAACCCATGTTCTGTTCTCCATTTGTCTTTCATACATTTGTGACAAATGTAAGAATCATAGAATCATAGAAGTTTACAGCATGGAAACAGGCCCTTCGGCCCAACCAGTCCATGCCGCCCAGTTTTTACCAGTAAGCTAGTCCCAGTTGCCCGCACTTGGCCCATAACCCTCTATACCCATCTTACCCATGTAACTATCTAAATGCTTTTTAAAAGACACAATTGTACCCGCCTCTAATACTACCTCTGGCAGCCCATTCCAGACACTCACTACTCTCTGAGTGAAGAAATTGCCCCTCTGGGCCCTTCTGAATCTCTCCCCTCTCACCTTAAACCTATGCCCTCTAGTTTTAGACTCCCCTACCTTTGGGAAAAGATGTTGACTATCTACCTTATCTATACCCCTCATTATTTTATAGACCTCTATAAGATCACCCCTAAGCCTCCTACGCTCCAGGGAAAAAAGTCCCAGTCTATCCGGCCTCTCCTTATAACTCAAACCATCAAGTCCCGGCAACATCCTAGTAAATCTTTTCTGCACTCTTTCTAGTTTAATAATATCCTTTCTACAATAGGGTGACCAGAACTGCACACAGTATTCCAAGTGTGGCCGTACCAATGTCTTGTACAACTTCAACAAGACGTCCCAACTCCTGTATTCAATGTTCTGACCAATGAAACCAAGCATGCCGAATGCCTTCTTCACCACCCTGTCCAACTGCGACTCCACCTTCAAGGAGCTATGAACCTGTACTCCTAGGTCTCTTTGTTCTATAACTCTCCCCAACGCCATACCATTAACTGAGTAGGTCCTGGCCTGATTCGATCTGCCAAAATGCATCACCTCACATTTATTTAAATTAAACTCCATCTGCCATTCATCGGCCCACTGGCCTAATTGATCAAGATCCCGTTGCAATCCTAGATAACCTTCTTCACTATCCACTGTGCCACCAATCTTGGTGTCATCTGCAAACTTACTAACCATGCCTCCTAAATTCTCATCCAAATCATTAATATAAATCACAAATAACAGTGGACCCAGCACCGATCCCTGAGGCACACCACTGGTCACAGGCCTCCAGTTTGAAAAACAACCCTCTGCAACCACCCTCTGTCTTCTGTCGTCCAGCCAATTTTGAATCCAATTGGCAACCTCACCCTGGATCCCGTGAGCTTTAAGCTTCTGCAACAACCTACCATGCAGTACCTTGTCAAAGGCTTTGCTAAAGTCCATGTAGACAACGTCTACTGCACTGCCATCATCTACCTTCTTGGTCACCCCCTCAAAAAACTCAATCAAATTTGTGAGACATGATTTTCCACGCACAAAGCCATGCTGACTGCCCCGAATCAGTCCTTGCCTCTCTAAATGCTTGTAGATCCTGTCTCTCAGAATACCTTCCAGCAACTTACCTACTGCAGACGTTAGGCTCACCGGTCTGTAGTTCCCAGGCTTTTCCCTGCTGCCCTTCTTAAACAAGGGCACAACATTCGCCACTCTCCAATCATCAGGTCCCGGGGATTTATCTACCTTGATGCGCTTTAAGACTTCCAGCACCTCCTCCTCTGTAATATGCACACTTCTCAAGACATCACTATTCATTTCCCTTAGTTTCCTAACATCCATGCCTTTCTCCACCGTGAATACCGATGAGAAATATTCATTCAGGATCTCACCCAACTCTTGTGGCTCTGCACATAGATGTCCTTGTTGATCCTTAAGAGGCCCTACTCTGTCCCTAGTTACTCTTTTCCCCTTTATGTATCTGTAGAATCTCTTTGGATTCTCCTTTGCATTATTTGCCAAAGCAATTTCATGTCCCCTCTTTGCCCTCCTGATTTCCCTCTTAACTCTATTTCGACAATCTCTATACTCTTCAAGGGATCCACTTGATCCCAGTTGCTTATGTACGTCATATGCCTCCTTCTTCTTTTTGACCAGAGTCTTAATATCTCAAGTCATCCAGGGTTCCCTACTTCTACCAGCCTTGCCCTTCACTCTAAAGGGAATGTGCTTACCCTGCACCCTGGTTAACACATTTTTAAAAGCCTCCCATTTACCAGCCGTCCCTTTGCCTGCCAACAGTCTCCCCCAATCTACCTCTGAAAGTTCCTGTCTGATACCATCAAAATTGGCCTTGCCCCAATTAAGAATTTTAACTCTTGGGCCAGACCTATCATTCTCCATAGCTATCTTAAAACTAATGGAGTTATGGTCACTTGTCCCAAAGTGATCCCTCACTAACACTTCTGTCACTTGCCCTTCCTTATTTCCCAAGACGAGGTCAAGTTTTGCCCCCTCTCTAGTCGGTCCATCCACATACTGAATGAGAAATTCCTCCTGAATACACTCAACAAATTTCCCTCCATCCAAGCCCCTAATGCTATGGCTGTCCCAGTCAATGTTGGGAAAGTTAAAGTCCCCTACTATTACCACCCTATTATTCTCCTTACATATTTGCTCCTCAATTTCCCGCTGACTATTTGGGGGCCTGTAGTACAGTCCTACCAAGGTGATCTCTCCCTTCTTATTTTTCAGTTCCACCCATATAGACTCAGTGGGCGAACCCTCGGATATATCCCCTCTAAATACTGTCGTGATGTTCTCCCTAATCAAAAACGCCACTCCCCCTCCTCTCTTACCTCCTGTTCTATCCTTTCTATAGCATCTGTACCCCGGAACATTGAGCTGCCAGTCCTGCCCCTCCCTTAGCTATGTTTCAGTCATAGCTATAATATCCCAGTCCCATGTGCCCGTCCATGCCCGGAGTTCATCCGCTTTGCCCGTCAGGCCCCTTGCATTGAAATAAATGCAGTTTAATGTAGACTTTCCTTGCTCTCTGCCCTGCTTTCTCTGGTCATGCTTTACACACTCTCCCTTCCTGCCTTTTGTTTCTGTCCCCACTGACTTCCTACATCGGTTCCCATCCCCCTGCCACATTAGTTTAAACCCTCCCTAACTGCACTAGCAAACACACCCCCGAGAACATTGGTCCCAGTCCCACCCAGATGCAGACCGTCCGATTTGTACAGGTCTCACCTCCCCCAGAACCGGTCCCAATGTCCCAGGAATTTGAAACCCTCCCTCTTGCACCATCTCTCAAGCCACGTATTCATCCTAGCTATCCTGTCATTCCTACTCTGACTATCACGTGGCACTGGTAGCAATCCTGAGATTACTACCTTTGAGGTCCTACATTTTAGTTTAACTCCTAAATCCCTAAATTCAGCTTGTCGGACCTCATCCCGTTTTTTTACCTATATCGTTGGTGCCTATATGCACCACGACAGCTGGCTGTTCACCCTCCCCCTCCAGAATGCCCTGTAGCCGCTCCGAGACATCCTTGACCCTTGCACCAGGGAGGCAACATACCAACCTGGATTCTTGTTTGCGTCCGCAGAAACGCCTGTCTATTCCCCTTACAATTGAATCCCCTATCGCTATAGCTCTGCCACTCTTTTTCCTGCCCTTCTGTGCAGCAGAGCCAGCCACGGTGCCATGAACCTGGCTGCTGCCACCTTCCCCTGGTGAGCCATCTCCCCCAACAGTTTCCAAAACGGTAAATCTGTTTTGGAGGGAGATGACCGCAGGGGATCCCTGCACTGCCTTCCTACTCTTCCTCTGTCTGTTGGTCACCCATTCCCTATCTGCCTCAGTAATTTTAATCTGCGGTGTGACCAACTCACTGAATGTGCTATCCACAACTTCCTCAGCATCGCGGATGCTCCAAAGTGAGTCCATCCGCAGCTCCAGAGCCGTCAAGCGGTCTAACAGGAGCTGCAGTTGGACTCACTTCTTGCAGATGAAGGACTCAGGGACACCAGAAGGGTCCCTGACTTGCCACATCTCACAAGAGGAGCATGACACGGGTCTGAGCTCTCCTGCCATGACTTAAACCTGAAGTTAAATTTGAACTACACTAAACAGCTAAGAGAAAGTCAAAGAGAGAGAAATCACTTACCAGTCACAAGCCAATCACTTACCTGCTGGCTGTGATGTAATTGCTCCCGAGACTCCCTCGCAGGTCTGCTTCTCTGCACCTCCTTAAGATGAGCACCAAATTCCCTTAACTAGTTAATTAAGAAGTTGGTATATATATTGTACTATATGTATCTGATGCAGTAATAGTTTAGAAGCCTGGGGGGTGTATATATCTGCTATAGGAATATGTTTTTAAATCCATTTTTAAAAGAAAGACACACACTGTGGCTGCAGAAGGTTCAATTAAGATATTGCAGAAACGATATAATTGCTATTTCAAATCATGCTCATGTATATAAGGAAAGGCCTAATCGATTTTTGTTATGATTTCTGGGGAGTAGATAGTTAGAGGCAATGGGGTCAATTCAGCGGCCTTGTCGTACCCGACCTGGTGTTGGAACGAGGCCGTTGATTTTCACAAGAGGCCTCTCATGTGATTTGTGAGGCTCGAAACATCTTGCAACATACAATGGAATCTCATGAGACGTCACAATCTGGATCTCACCATCACTGGGCATGGCCCAGATCAGTATACTTAAAAGAGCCGTATGGTTCATTTAAATACATGTTCGCCAGATTTACCCGGTCCTGGGGACTCAACGGTCGTGCCTGCGAGACCTCGCCAGGGTGTCATTTAGTACTGGTCCGCATAAATGTGGACAAAGCGTAACGGCACCTGGGGGGGTCTCACAGGCCGTTAGAGACCCCGGATGGTTGGAGACCGAGCAGAGACACTCCCCTGGCACCTGAGCACAGCCAGTCTGGCACCTTCGTCAGGGTGCCAAACTGGCAATGCCAGGGTGCCCGGTTGGCAATGTCAGGGATTGGGCGTGGTGGGGTGAGGGGGCGTTCCTGGGCCTCCCCAAGATTGGGAGGAAGGGGGGTTGAAAACAAGGGGGGTGGAAAGGAAGGTAAAGGATCAGGTCAGCGTTCCATAATGCGTCCCGTTCTGTTAGGAGTCTTTCCTGCTGGTCAGCTGAAGCTCACCAGCAGGAAACTATTCTTAAAGTGTGGCCTTGGTGGAGAGAATCTTCCCAAGGTCAAAAGAACAGCAAGGTGCCGTTGAATAGCGAGATGTTCCTCAATGCGCTGCACCAACAAACACCTCGCCAAACTGACCCGAAACTGGACACAGACATTTGCTCAAACTTAAGTGGATTTGAGTGGAATGAGGATAATGTACTTAATGTGAGGAGCCAGGGCTGACACAGTCAGTTTTGACAGAATCTCTCTCTCTCTGTCTGTCTCCAAGCAGTCTTTTAAATGAATTCTTTATTCAGAGGCTGGCAAGTAGTCCTGTGTTTTCTAATTTTATTCAGAAATGGGTTTTGACCTGTGAGATGTGTTGCTTAATTGGAGATGAAAAGTTTATCAGTTGGAAGTTAAAATGTTTCTTTTTATTGTTAAACATTATTTAATTGGTAATTGTAAGCTATATTTCTTTGATATTAAGGTAGTTTAATACTGTGTTAATAAGAAAGATTGTTTTAATGTACCATATTTCTGCATTTGTGTGAAGTCATTCCTGGAGCGAAGTATCCTTTTTTCACAGTTTTACAAATTAAAAAGAAGTGATTGGGGTTCCTATCTGGTATCCCAGCAATTGTTGAGATCCAGTCTGGGATCGCAATCCATTCAATTTATTAAAAATATTTTTTAAATCTAATCCTTCAATATTAATTACCAATGAACTACTGCTACAAAGTAACTGATGAACCTTGATAACCAATCAACTCTTCAATGTTTCAGGCCAGCAGTCTTCATTGATGTTCACTAAGTTATTGAGTTGATCCTAAGATCAAATTGTTCCTTGGTGGAGTCACATGACTATAGATATCCTGATAGTCAGTACAGAATTGCATTGCCAGAACTCAAACATCGCCTTTTTAAGCTGTAACCACAAACAAAGTTATAACAGTAGACACCTTTAACTGCAATAGCACTGGGCGAAGGAACCAATTCCTTTTATGTTATCATTTAATCCAGCGTTGTCCAACATACATTCCACGGGCCGCAATTTGGTCCACAATGCCTCTCTATCTGGTCCACAGAGCCAGTGTTCAACTTGCAGGTAAGTGAAATGAGATGTTCTGCAAGGGTCTGCTCCTCGAATCACAGGCCATTTCCCTCCTGTGTATGCTGCTGATAGGCTCAGTAGTGAGTGTATGTGTTGGAGGGTGGTGTGAGTGTTTGTGTGAGTTTGCATGAGTAAGTGTGTGCATGCATGTGTTTGTGTGTGAGCGAGTGAACTAATATGTGTAGGCATGTGAGTGCACAAGTGTACGTGAGAATGAGTGACATGCTATGTATGTGCACGCACATGAGTGTAAGAGTGAGTTAATGTGAGTGTGTGTGAGAGTGAGTGAGTTAATGTATGTATATGTGTGCGTAAAAGTGTGAGAGTGAATTAATGTGTGTGTGTGAGAGTGAGAGTGAGTGAATTAATGTATGTATATATGTGTGGGCACGTGCGAGTTCATTTTTAGAGTACCCAATTCTTTTTTTTCCAATTAAAGTGCAATTTTAGCATGGACAATATACCTACCCTGCACATCTTTGGGTTTGTGGGGTTGAGACCCACACAGACACCAAGAGAATGTGCAAACTCCACATGGAGAGTAACCCAGGGCCGGGTTCGAAGCAGGATGCTCGGCACCGTGAGGCAGCAGTTCTAACCGCTGCACCACTGTGCCGCCTCATGCACGTGTGAGAGTTAATATGTGTGTGTGTGTGTGTGTGAGTTAATGTGTGTGTGTGTGTGTGTGTGTGTGTGTGTGTGTGTGTGAGAGTTAATGTCTGTGTCTGAGAGTTAATGTCTGTGTGTGAGTTAATGTATGTGTGTGTGAGTCAATGTATGTGTGTGTGTGTGTGTGAGTCAATGTATATGTGTGTGTGTGTGTGAGTCAATGTATGTGTGTGTGTTAATGTATGTGTGTGTGTGAGTTAATGTGTGTGTGTGTTAATGTATGTGTGTGTGCGAGTTAATGTATGTGTGTGTGTGTGTGAGTTAATGTACGTGTGTGTGTGAGTTAATGTATGCGTGTGTTAATGTATGTGTGTGTGTGCGAGTTAATGTATGTGTGTGTTAATATAAGTGTGTGCGTGTGTGTGAGAGAGTTAATGTATGTGTGAGAGAGTGTGAATGAGTTAATGTAGGGGCTGTTTAGCACAGGGCTAAATCGCAGGCTTTGAAAGCAGACCTCGGCAGGCCAGCAGCACGGTTCAATTCCCGTAACAGCCTCCCCGAAGAGGTGCCGGAATGTGGCGACTAGGGGCTTTTCACAGTAACTTCATTTGAAGCCTACTTGTGACATTTCATTTTCATGTAGGTGTGTGGGTGTCTGTGAGAGAGTGAATGAGTTCATGTGTGTATATTTGTGTGCGAGAGAGTGCGTGAGGTGATGTAGGTCTGTGTGTGTGAGAGAGAGTGGATTAATGTATGTGTGTGCATGCATGTGAGAATTAATGTGTGTGAATGAGTTAATTGTGTGTGAGAGAGAGATTGTGTGAGTGTTTGTGAGTTAATGTATGTGTGTGTGAGATTAAGTGAATTAGTGTGTGTGAGTGTGTGTAGGTGAATGTATATATATGTGTTTGCTTGCGTGTGAGAGTTCTCATTTTAGAGTACTCAATTTTCTTTTTTTCCAATTAAGGTGCAATTTTAGCATGGCCAATCTACCGACTCTGCACATATTTGGGTTTGTGTGGTAGAGACCCACACAGACACGGGAAGAATATGAAAACTCAACATGGACAGTGACTGGGACTGGGATCGAACCCGGGTCCTCGGGGTTATGAGGCAGCTGTGCTAATCATTGCACCACCATGCCGCCTCATGCGTAAGGGAGAGTTAATGTGTGTTTGAGAGTGAGTTAATGTATGTGTGTGCGTGCATGTGTGATTGAGTGAGAGGGAGTGAGTTTATGTGTGTGTGTGTGTGAGTTAATGTATTTGTGTGTGTATGAGAGAGTGAGTGAATTAATGTGTGTGTATGTGTGGATGGCTCACATCCAGTCTCCAGGTTCTTACTCATCCACACTCACACCCAGTCACAGGGCAGCACTTTACGGCCCCATCACGGTGGGGACAGGGCCGTAAAATGCGGTGACCCATTCAAAGCCCATTGACTTGACGGGACCAGAAATATGTTGCCCACAACACCATTTTGTCATTTCCTAATGCAATCGGATCTGATCCGATGAAATTCTAAATGAAGCTATGCTCATTATTCCCTGGTCTTACTCAGTGCCATCTTGTACCATGATCATCAATCAAAAAGCATAACATTTGGTATAACAGATTTTTTTAAATAGATTGGAGAAACCGTGGTGCCTTAAAGTAGCCCTGCAGAAGAAGGTGTAAGATATCATTTTAATGTTTTTGAGCTCAAATATATTGCCACTTTTATATTGCCAGAGAGTAGAATTGAGGATATTACTCCTTAGTGGAATGGCATAAGAGCCTATTCTAAAGTTTTACTCATAATGCTTAGGTTTAACATTGACAGAGTACAAAACTAGGTGCATAATGCTGAGGTGCAAGAGCTTTCTCTTGATTTCTTGATAAATTTATAAACCTAAACTGAATTATTTGTGACATCTTATTTGTACTACCCAGTTATTTGGTGACTCCACCGGGACCCGATCTAGAAGTGGAAAACCACTCCGGGAGAACCCAGAATTAAAATTAGAGATCCAATTGGAAACAGAAAACCACAAGTGTTCAAGCAGTCCTGATCAATACTCATAATTCGGAAATGTGTGTATGCCTGCGTAACTAACAGGGCGATAAGGTAAAACTGATAGATTTTTTGTTGCAACAAAACTGTCGGAAGTTTGTACATCGGAAAGTAGCGAAAGCCGTACCCGTATTTACAGCACCGCCTTAATACCCCTGTCCCAAATTTGAAGAGCAGCATTCAGATAGGAAAGATGGCAATGCAGGCAATGCAACGCCTCATGATCCCCGAGGAATTTGCGGTCACAACGACCAGCAGCAGTAGAGTGGGACAATGTCCCATTTGGGAGGAAGAGATCAGGAAATATCTCAAAGGGAAAGGATGGCCCCTTTGGAATGAATTCTGTGACAACGAGGAATCGGGTCCCGGGAGTATAGGACATACTTGGTGGGAGAACCTGAGCGAGATCCACAAAAAGAGCTGAGGGAAAGTTCGCAAGCCGATGGCAATCGTGTCCTGCTTGGCGCAATTGCGAGGCACAGAGGAGGTCGTTAGGATGCTCTGGAAAGAAGTAGAGGGCATACATCAAATGAGTAAGGTCGATGTAAGCGAGGTAGAAAAGGAGAATTTAGAATTGAGAAGGAAGTTGGCAGCAAAAGATGGAGAGGTGGAGGATGCCAAAAGGGCACACCAGTCTTGTCTGACGCACTTAAGCAGCTTCCTGTCTCAATATGAAAAGGCCTATCAGGACACGCAATGCGCAGTCCTGGTACGTGAAGAAACAGAAAAGCAGGTAGAAGCATTGCAGAGACAGTGCAGCGACCTAAAGGCAGCATTAAGAGCACTCCATGCTGCCACCACAGAAAAAAGACAAAGCACGCTTGATCACGCAAAGTGCCGGAAGCAGATTGCAGAGCTGCAATCGCTGCTTTCATTTCAGAAAGGCTTCCAGGAAACCTTTGGAGCTAAATTAGATCAGGAAGACGGCCCTGATTGAGAAGAATTGAATGAAACAGCGCAGAGATATGTTCAGGGAACATGTGCGCAGGGAAAGCCACAAAAGAGGTAAGCGCCCCAACCCCCCACACAGCAGATAGTTCAGGCTCCAATGAACCCAGTCACCACCCACCGCACAGCCACATTGGACGATGCGGAATTTATATATTCCACCCCCTTAACAGTGACCCAATTACGGGACGCGTGCGATAAGATCACACCATTCCTCCCCATCTCAGGCCCCCACCATTTCTTTGCCACCGTAAAGCATCAGGCGACCATGTACAGCCTGGATGAGCGAGAGCATGTAAAGGTCACAGGTTTAAGTTTAGACCCTTCAGCAGCAGCAGCCCTTCCCGACCCACAGAATGTAGGAGGAAGCACCCTTGCAGAAATGCATACCGCGATCCTGGATGCGATCGGGTATAACCAGGGTTATACCAGCGCTCCAAAGGTTTCCTGGAAGCCTTTCTGAAATGAAAGCAGCGATTGCAGCTCTGCAATCTGCTTCCGGCACTTTGCGTGATCCTGCATGCTTTGACTTTTTTCTGTGGTGGCCTCATCAAACGCAGGCAAAAGAAATCCGAGCACCCCACAGCATTTGCTGGATGCCTATGGATCCACTTTGCAGCAGTCTTTGGAGACTTAGGCCGTGCCCATTTGTCCCCAGACAACATGGCCAAATGGACCCGCACCCTTATCTCCCATGCCACAAAAACAGGACAGAAAGATTGCGCGAATTATGATCCATCAGAGGAGGCCCATAACGAGATGTGGGTAGTGAAACGATTGTCCCGCGCTTGGGAGCAATCTATACAAAGCAAACCCGCAGTCAAGAATCCCGCGGAAAAGCAGGCCGCCGAAGATATACAGGCAGTAAAAACACACCAGAACCCCGCATGGGTGAATGAAGGAAAGAACAGCCCCCCACCCAAGTCACAGAAGTGTTACAACTGTGGACAGTTGGGACACTTCGCAAGAGAGTGCAATGCCCCTAGAAAGCCACAGAGAGCCCAGCAGACGGGCACTCTGAGTAAGAAGAAGACAGAACCCATTCATAATGTTAGCGCCCGTTCAGATCAGACGGACTTGACCGGAACGGACTGACGGTATTCGGGCTCCCCCAGTTGGGTCTGCGACACCCTTTGGGATAGGTCCGGATGACCGGTAGTTGCAGCGTAAATTCGGGGACAGCCCATCAAATTTCTCTGGGACACAAGAGGGTCCCGCACCACAATAAATTCCTCCACCATGTTCCAAAAAGACACGTGGCCCACTACAGCCACTATCACCCTCAGCGGCTTTACAGGCCACTCACAGCAGGGACCCA
Source organism: Scyliorhinus torazame (assembly GCF_047496885.1). NCBI lineage: Eukaryota > Metazoa > Chordata > Chondrichthyes > Carcharhiniformes > Scyliorhinidae > Scyliorhinus > Scyliorhinus torazame. The sequence goes on along the minus strand of NC_092707.1, from coordinate 194,091,267 downwards.
TTCAAATCGGTACCATTACCACCAAGCACCCCGTAGTTTTAGTTGACCTGCCCCACACAGCAGAACACATTCTGGGAATCGATTTTATGAATTCCCACAATCTTTTATTTGATCCAGTCAACCAGTGTGTCTGGAAAATGGCAAAATCCGCAAGAGTCCCCGCAACGCTCAACATGGGTGAATACGCGAACAAAATTAGCGCAGTAGGCAAATTTTGGTTCAACCCGACCACGCTTAGTCCGGACAAGCAGGTTAGGGCAGTTCTGCAAAAGAACAGGGCAGCATTCGCGACCCACAAGCACGACTGGGAACGGATGACTGGTTCCGTACAGATTACAGGACCTGACCCTAGACCCCAAAAACAGTATGGATTTCCCCAAGAGGCAGAGGGAGAAATCTCAAAGGTAATAGAAAGTATATTGGAGCAGGGCGTACTTAGATCAGTAGCCTCCACTAATAATGCCCCGATTTGGCCGGTGAGAAAGCCCGATGGATCATGGCGACTGACCATCGATTACCGGGAACTCAACAAAATCACTCCTGCAGCAGCCCCCACTGTAGCAACAAGTCCCGAGACCATGCTCAAGCAGGGACTCAATTCCCGATTCTTTACGGTTTTGGACATCAGAAATGGATTCTGGTCCATTCCATTGACAAAGGCGGCCAGTACAAATTTGCCTTCACCTTTAAAGCACAGCAGTACACGTGGACATGCCTTCCACAAGGCTTCCACAACTCCCCCTCCATTTTCCACCGACAGCTGGCAAATGGTTTAGCCAAATTCTCTCGCCCCGAATGTCTGGTTCAGTACGTAGACGACCTACTACTGCAGACAGACACCAAGAAAGAGCACATTGAGCTTCTGTCCGAACTCCTGGAACTCTTACACTCAATCGGTTGTAAAGTCAACCCCAAAAAGGCCCAGATTTTGGAAGATAAGGTGATATATTTGGGAACAATTATCACACATGGTAAACGCGAGATCGAGCATAAAAGAATTGACTCGATTGCTAAATTGCCCCTTCCCCAGAACGTTTCAGCCCTCCGGTCGTTTTTAGGACTGGTTGGCTACTGCCGAAACCACATTGACGGTTTCTCCAGCAAGGCAGCGCCCCTCTCAGACCTCTTAAAGAAAGGAGCCCCCTGGGAATGGCATCCGCAGCATACGGATGCTGTGGATGCGTTGAAGCAATCACTCATAGCAGCCCCCGCACTACAAGTTCCAGACCCACTTTCCCCTTATGCTAGAGAGGTAGTGACCACAGACCGCACCCTTTCTGCCATGCTCCTCCAGGAATGGCACGACCAGTTAAGGCCCATAGCTTACGCCTCCAGAACTTTAGATGCTGTGGAGCAGGGATTTTCAGCCTGTGAGAGGCACCTGCTCGCAGTATTTTGGGCAGTTCAGTATTTTTCATATATTACCGGACTGAACCCCATCACAATTCTCACCGAACACATCCCCACCCAGCTTTTACTGGACGGACGACTCAAGGACGGTACAGTAAGCCAGATTAGAGCAGCTAGATGGACCCTTCTCTTGCAGGGACGGGACATCACTGTTAAACGGACAAAGACACACACCTTTTTAGCCAACAACTTACAGTACCCCGGAACCCCCCATGAATGTGAAATTATCTCTCCATACCACAACACAGGCCCCTTTATTGCTAAAACACCTCCCAGAAAGATAGGTCGTTCAACCCAGAGCTCCCAGCACACAGACACGTGTGAGCCCATAAAGATCTATGTGGATGGATCTTCCACAGTATTGGATGGGAAGCGCATAACAGGTTGCGGTATATATGCCAAGGATGCGCAGGGACGCGCCCTACAGGAAATATCATTAAAACTTCCAGGCCACTTAGGCGCGCAGGCAGCAGAGCTTGCGGCCATCGCATATATAGTGGACCACCAAGATTCCTTCCCCAGCCCAGCAGACATATACTCGGACAGCCTCTATGTCTGCAACAGCCTTACGGAATTCCTGCCCCTGTGGAAAGCAAGAGGATTTGTTTCCGCAGACGGAAAACACCTCCCCTCAGCCCCATTGCTCCGTCACATTTTAGAGAGAGCACAGAACAGGACCTTTGGGATAGTCAAAGTTCGTAGTCACCATCGTTCCTCCCCCCCCTGGAAATGTGAAAGCCGACGCACTGGCTAAAGCAGGTTCCAGGTACGGATATTTTTGGACACCCCCCGAAGGCGCACCAGTGAATGCAGTTCAGGTCTCGCAGACAAAGATCGAGGATCTAGTGGATGCCCAGAAGCAGGACAGCAATCTCAGGGAGATTGTAAAAGGAAAATATCCAGCACCCTACGAGAGATTAAAAATGCTCTGACCACACACGACGGTGTGGTGTTAAAAGACACCCTTCATGTGGTTCCTGAACAGGACAGGAATCAACTGATTTGTTTGTTCCATGACGGTCATGGCCATCAGGGAATCGATCCCACTACAGCCCATCTCAAGCAGCTTTGTTGGTGGCCTAATTTAAAGGAGGATGTAAATCACTACATCGAGAATTGTCTTATCTGCGCCCAGAATAATCCGGACAGATATGCCAAAAAGGCTGAGCTTAGTCACACCCGACCCGTTAATGGCCCCTGGACTAACCTCCAGATTGATTTTATAGGACCATTGCCCCCTTGCAGGAATGGCTATAAATATGTACTCGTGGTGATAGACATGTTTATGAAATGGGTGGAAGACTTCCCAGCCAGAACAATCACCGCAAAAACCACAGCCAAGATTTTGACCCACCACATCTTTACAAGATGGGGACCCCCCACAGCATTGAATCCGACCAAGGTTCCCATTTTACAGGACGTGTCATGCAGAACGTCCTCACGATATTTGGCATCACCCAAAAAATTCCATAGAGCATACCACCCACAGTCGAGTGGTATCGTGGGGCGCATGAATCGGACCCTAAAATCCACCATCAGAAAAATGGTCCAGCAAAACAACACCACTTGGGACTCAGTCCTCCCTTTTGCACTGATGTTTTTGCGTAATACAATTTCAACTTCCACAGGTTTCACCCTACACACCCTCATGACCGGATGCCCCATGAAAGGCACAGAATTTTTATTAGGTTTAGACTTGACCAGCCCCGAGGTGATGGCCCTCACACACGAGAAAGCAGTAGAGCAATTAGTGGAAAATGTTAAAACGGCTCAGCTAGCAGCCGCAGTAAAATTGGGCACAAGGAAGAAACAGAGCAAGGCTTGTTTCGACAAGACAGTGCATGCGACTGAGTACAGTGTAGGACAGCAAGTCATGCTCTCCGTATACAACCCCAGCACATTCCTGTCACCAAAGTACTCGGGTCCGTACTCCATTGCGGACAAAGTAAGCCCTTCTGTAGACAAGATAAAGTACCCCAACGGTAAGACTGCGTGGTTCCATATCAACCAGCTGAAGGTATATGGAACACAGTCTAACCACTCACACCATGTCATGCTCGACACAGCACACCACACCCCGCCCACAGCCAACGTAACCCTACCATCCCCCAACACGTCCAGCCCAGCCACAGACTCGACCTCGACTCCACCCCCGAAATATACACTCCGCCCTGGAACGCCCACCGACTGCAGCAGCAGAGACAGCGACTGTGACTCAGACAATAGCCACAGCACGCCTCCCTACTATCCCTATGCAACAGGACCCACACCCAGCGAATCCGACTACAATCCGAGTGATCCCTTCATGATCACTTTCCTAAACAAACCCCACCACCGACCACCGAACTAGCATGATGACCCCGATTCCATCCCCACACAACTAAACACCTACTATTGGCACAGGGACAACTCATACAGACTCGTCCGAAACGACGAGCGTGACCCCAAATCACACCATACAGCCCTATCAACCTTAATACATTCAAGAATTTGGCACCCGGGAGAAGATGACGACCTTGAGTCTGACTCCCAAAACAAGAACCCCTTTGCGACCCTGTTCGCAACCGATAACTGAGGTGTCCAGATGATGTTTTAAAGGAACCGCTTGGGAGAAACGGTGCCCTTTCTGATGGAACCTGCCGCATGTTTTATGTTGTTTGTAAGTTTGTTAAATGTTGTTTGTCAGACCACAAATTTTTTTTTCCGGCCCTACGCCCCTTCGGCCGAAACCTCTGAGGACTTGCCCACAGAGACTCGCTATTGGCCAGACGCTAATTCAGAGGAACTAGTTTGTCTGCAGAGACTTGTTAAGGTCCCAGACGCCAGTTCAGTGGAACTCGTCTGTCGACAGAGACCACAGACCCCTGTTCATAACTGCTCTTCTGGTTCAAGGAAGGAACCAATACGGCAGCCCCACCACGATGACTACATTTCTTGCCCGTTCTTGTCGGTTGCTCAGGCAGTGGAGAAACAGCTTGGGACCTGCCCTGCCTGGGAACCCCCCTCTGGTCAACTACGCTCGGGTAGGGGAGACACGGCAGTGGTTGCCGTCCTACACGGGGACTCCATCCAACTCTTGCCCGTCGCGGCCCATACGCACCTCATTTTGGAAATTTTAGTTCAAAAAGTTCTGTTTTGTTTCAGGTGACCCTTAGGTTGCCAACCACATGCTATTTACATCCTGAAGCATTTGGATGGTAAACCGCACAGTCTGCGAGACGGCTCGCACTGGTTCATTATTTGAAAGTGTGTCTTGTCCTAAAATTCGGTTTTTGAAAAAAAAATGAGGGTGTCACACATAGTGACCAATTATAAAGGGAGTAATCGGCACTAAAGGACAGACAGACTATCGTACGAGATGTTAAACCAAGATAGTTACAGACAATATGCTTGTTTCCACAGAACGCCAGAAGCTCCAGGACCGGAGAAGAGAAGAGAAGAGAAGGAAAAGAAGAAGCACCATGAGGACTTCCTTCGGATAGTTCATCATCATGAGAATGGACATTTGGTTGCGAGTGAACGCGAACCCCATGACCTCAAGCCCCCCCCCGCCATTAATGATTCACTTCCCCACAGTACCCAGAGCCCAGTCACCAGCGACACCGCACCATCTTAGTGTGACAGGTTTATAACCTGGTACTCCCTGTCATATGTAATAGAATCCTTGCTGGTATTGACGATACTCTGCTGCATCGTGCAGACTATGCATCTAAGAAAATGGAGAAGGAGAGCCTACCGCGCCCGCACCCCGGTATATAGGGTTAGATCCCCTATTTTCGGATGCGACCAGATACCCGACTCCCGTGATCTATAATAAAGAGCATTCATTTGCGGTTTTATTGTAAATAAAGAAATGTAAAGAATGTTCATGAGCAATTGTACCATCCTGAGCTTGACTGCCAAGCCAGGAAAACTGTGTATAAACTGCTATGAATTTGTTGAATGGTTGAGGAAGTTAGAGTGATGAAATGTTTAAGCAAGTGTAGTGTATTAAGAATAGTTAAAGGTTCCCATTTTTTTTGTTTTGTAATGCATGTCCCTGTTTGACATAGCGCCCCTTAGAGTTGTCAGTTAAAACATTTTTGCATAGTTATGGTCAGTGTCGAGGCCATGAAAGAAGTGCTCCCCAGGCCAGGGAATGGAAAGCAACGTGGTTATGTGATCCTTCACGCTTCGCATTAGGATCACAAGGAGGGTGTGTAGCCACTTAAATTGGCCAACTCACGATTTAAAATGGCGAACGGGAAAGGCTGATGGGAAAATCAGCCAACATAGACAGAAACCAGCAGCTGTAGGTTTGCTGTGTATTTACCTCTGAAAAGGCCAGACAACATCAATACCAGCGACCATCAGCATAACAAAGTAGCAGCCATCTGCACACTGATGAGCAATCCCCGGGAACAATAAGTAACATTTTGGACACACAAAGCAAAGCCAGACTCCTCGGCGCCAGCAGGAGCCAACTCAAAGGAGGTGAACGAGTACCTCAAAACCGCCCATCGATCAGGGAACCGCTCCAGTATTGGGACCAGGTACAGGGTCCACCCCGAAAGGCGGGAAGCCCCTGGGGACTATAAGAGTTGAGCCCCAAGTTCAAATCGCTCTCTCTTCACCTCTGCGTCCTGCCCGGGTCACCCAGCAACATGAACCAACATTGACCGTGACCGGTGCAGTGACTCCCGACAGAAGTAAGTCTTAATTCAACGCTCGCTACGAGATAGGCGCTCCTAGCTACCAATCCGTACCAACTTCGAATCCCACAGACTCAGAACCCGAATGAAAGGCCATTTGTTCCCCTGACCTGGTGGGCCAGTCCGAAGTTAAGTATAGGCCTGTTAGTTTTAGAAATAGCTTAGACGTAGAATTTGTGCATGAGTAGTGATTACTGTGTATAATAAATGTGCTTTGATTTGAATCTTACTAATCGGTGTATTGGTTCATTGATCATTACTCGGACTTGAACCTCGTGGTGGTATCATGAAGATACCTGGCGACTCAAGAGCAAATGTAATAAAACAGAGCAATTGAACCAAGGAGAAAATCAGCAACACCAGCCTTTCAAAATATTTCAAAGTTACTAGTTTAGAATGGAACATGGCATGCATGCAGTGCTCTGCTTTGTACTTGAGTGTTCAAATTGGAAATCATTAGTGTAGTCCATGTCTGACGCTGCTAGTTGGAGTATATAGAAAACCTAAAGAAGACTTGGAGAGGCACACTGCGGGAGTCTCCGTCGGTGGTGTCCTCTGCTTCTCCAGCAGTGCACCCGCACCGCCTGGTTCCCCGATGGCGTGGGATGGCCACAATGGGAAATATCATTGGCCAGCTGCCGGAATGGATGATCCCGCTGCCGGTAGGGATGCACCGTGCCAGGAAACTGGATGGGCGGGACGGTGAATTCCACACCCCACACCCCCGCCCCGCACTGTCTTTAGCAGAAGGTAATTTCAACAAAACTCTTTTTGTTTCTTTAATTGGATGCAGGCATCGTTGGCAAGACCAGCATTTGTTGCCCATCCCTAACTTTCCTCGAGAAGGGCATATTGATAAAATGATGGTGTGAACCAGGTTAAATTGCATCATTTCGGGAAGAGGTTAGCCTGACATAATGTTGCACCACTGCTTTCTTCCCAACAGGAAGGGTGGCAGACTTTTGCCATGAAGATGTTGCCCTATTTTTAAAAATAAATTTAGAGTACCTAATTCATTTTTTCCAATTAAGGGGCAATTTAGCATGTTCAATCCACCTAGCCTGCGCATCTTTGGGAGAATGTGCAAACTCCACACGGACAGCAACACAGAGCCGGGAGGCAGCAGGACTAACCTACTGCGCCACCATGCTGCCCGATGTTGCCCTATTAATAGCTTTCCCATACCTGTTACTCAAACGCTCTGACATAAACCTTCAGCAAAATCATAAAGACATAAGAAAAAGAACATTGAGTGAGAAATGTCATGGGCCCATCAAGAACAATACTTCCAAACCATCACATAAACTCCTCTCTCAAGTGCTTCTCCTAACTTTCTTGATACTCAAAAGAAATGAACAATCATTCGCCCAAGAAGTGTACAAAAATTTTAGAGATGCCAATATTGTAAAACACAGCCCAGTGTGGCTACAGTTTGTTGATCAGACAGGATATGCAAATGTCAAATCAGAAATCAGAGGATCTAGAACTGCAGTCGAACCCTCTGAATTCATACTTGATTTAAAACGATTTAATTTATGCTGTCGGGACATTTTTCTTCTCAAGCCAAAGACTATTTGTGAGCATAACGGTGCAAAATGTTTCCTTATCTGCCAAGGGGCTGGTTGCTGTCATACTCATGAACTGCTCCTGTAAGCAAACCAATTTTCTGTTAGAATACACTTGAATTATTTGCATGTACTGTAAGCATAGAGTTCATTAACCAGAGGCCAGCAACAGTGGTCTCACCCACTCACTGAAGAGCCTCTCTGAGAGGCCCTATGTTATTCCAAGGTAATCAGGCAGTCGCCAGGGCAATATCCGACAAATCCTCCACGAGGGTGGAAATTCCTCCCCTTAAAGCTGCCAGCCAAACAACGGTTGGCAGCACTCATGCATTGGCATTGCCCCCAGCAGTGGTGGCCACTGTCATTACTACAATGGGGGCAGAGATAAGCATCGTAGGGAGAGGGTCACCAGAAATGGGGTGGTAGGCGTGGTCAGGGTGTAGTTTTCTTGGGGGTCCTGCCCCATTCCTGATGCAGACTCACTTGATCGGGAGACAGTGGCCAGGATTCTCTGAGCCTCCACGCCAAAATGGCGCTCGGCGCGGAGTTGGAAAATGGGGCCTCAGACCGGTGATCGTGTCCGACCCTGGGACGCGATTCTCCGGTCCAGTCAGGAGCCGTTGAAAGAGGCCCCCGCGGCGATTCTCCGCGATCGACTGGCAGAGTTCCCGCCAGTGTGGTTCACGTATGGTTCCACCTGCCGGGAGCTTGGCGTCGTGGCTGCAGTGGCCGTCATGGTGGGGGCGGGAGAATCGGTTTCCAGGGGGGGACCTCCACGACAGTCAGGCGCATGATCACGTGCCACCGATCGGCGGGCGTGCGCGATCTGGGGTGGCGCCTATCTTATTCCACGCCGGCCCGCTGTGTGGCTCCGCCATGATGCGCGGCGCCAGCGCGGAAGCGCCCGCCGCGTGCATGCGCGAACCCGCGGCCTGCCGTTGCGCAGACCCACGGCGAGCAGTGCAGGGCCGCGTATGGCATCTGGAGCAGCGCTGAGCATTCCGGCGCCTTGCTGGCCCCCAGTGGGCTACAGAATCGCTGGGCTAAGCGGCCCATTGATGCCGGCGTGAAACACTCCAGTGTTTACACCGGCGTCAAAACCTAGCCTCGTTTTTAGAGAATCCTGGCCCCCATTGACCTGCCCGTGTAATGGAGCATCCCGCAAGCGGGGTGAAATAGAAATTTGGTGGGGCGGAGAATCCAGCCCCTGGATTTTCTTTCAGTCTGATGGAATAAAATAGGGAATTAGCAGCCAACACAAAAATCCTCAACTACTTCCTTAATTAAGTAAAACTTGTATCTCCACTCTTGTAACATTTGACAATTAGTTCATGACAGATCTCTGCAAATTTTGTGAACCATAAGAACGGTTTCTTCCTTATCATAAGCTAAGGCATTTGGCTGCCCAATGGGACACATTTGAGCGAAGCTTTCACACTTTCAGGGCAAGCATTCTAATTGCAGGTGCTCAGGTGATTTATCAGGCTCCAGAGCAGCAGAGCTATCTGATTTCCTTTTTTTTCTCTTTCTTTTCATGTATATCATTTATATTCCTTGGCAATCTTGCCCTATAAAAATAATTCCTTCCTTAATGTGATGTTGAGGTTGTTTTTGCCACCATGAGCATTTTATTAAGCTGCCCACAGAGGCCATCACTTTAACATAGCCAACCTAGATATAAAATTCATGATATTCTTGGTGAACCTTGCTTAGATCGACAACCCTTAATGAAATCTTTAAGGTGTATATTAACCATTTTGATAAAACCTTAAATAAGGTGATATCTTATTAATCCATTGATCAAAGGGCAAGACGATAGCTCTCTTCTACAGTGTGAGCAATACAAGAATATGCCACTGTTACAAGAGGCTATGACTTTACATCCCATCCAATAATAGTTTTCAGAGGGCAGAAAGTTTGGACATTCTGAATTCTCCTTCTGCGTACCCGAACAGACGCCGGAATGAGGCGACTCGGGCTTTTCACAGTAACTTTATTGCAGTGTCAATGTAAGCCTACTTGTGACAAAGATTAATATTACTATTATTAAAAAATGTAATGCCTTCCCCCATAGTGATTTTTGCTGGCGGGGGCAGGTTGGAGGGTGGCAGAGAGAGAGCCCCATCATCAGGAAGGAGGGGAGAGGGTGAGAGTAGGTACTGTGAGCTATTCCCTGCCCTTGCTGCCCACCTACCTCTATCCTGGAAGTTTGAAGCCCACATTAAATTACTTGCCTTCTTCATGTGGGCGGCAAGGTGGCACAATAGTTAGCACTGTTGCTTCATAACGCCAGGGTCCCAGGTTCGATTCCCGGCTTGGGTCACTGTCTGTGTGGAGGCTGCACGTTCTCCCTGTGTCTGCGTGGGTTTCCTCTGGGTGCTCCGGTTTCCTCCCACAAGTTCCGAAAGACGTGCTGTTAGATAATTTGCACATTCTGAATTCTCCCTCGGTGTACACGAACAGGCGCCGGAATGTGGAGACTAGGGGCTTTTCACAGTAACTTCATTGCAGTGTTAATGTAAGCCTACTTGTGACAAGAAAGATTATTATTATTTTCTTCATTTATCTATATTACACACTCCATCTGCCGTGCTCTACTTCTTCCTCAGAGTCCTGAGTTAATTATGTTGCCTCAATTCTGATTTCAGCTAATATTATTTGCCTGTATCCTGTCTGGGCAAGTTTCATTTCAACGTCAGGATCAGCAACATAGGGTACAATTCTCCCATCCTGGGAATATGTCTCGTAATAGGCAGGAAGGTGGAGTGTTTCTCACTACGGATACCGGCAGCAAACATGCACAATCTTCCAACCATGATTCCATTAATTGTGCAAGCGGGTGTTTTGCGCCGTATTCTATGGCAGAGCAGACCGGATGACACATCGTCAGCTGTCCTATGCGGCACCAAATTGAAAAGGCATCCAATATTCCTGATTCACTATCGAAGAAAGAAGGTGGCTATCTTGAAATTGAAAATGGATCTCCGAAAGCACTCTGAGACTGGAAGATAGACCCCTCCAGGACACAGAATCTGGAATCTGGAAGGTCCACCTGCAGATGTTCGTCCTCACCCAGGGCTGTGCTGTTCCAATGTTGCTCACCCCCTCCATCCTTCATCTGCATCCCACTAGTGGGATGCAAATGAATTTCACGCCAGTCTCCAGTTTGCCGATCCGCCATGGCGGGCACCAGCGGAAGATCCCACGGGAAATTCATGCTAACCGAAAACCGATTTTGGGACTCCCACTGAATTCATTCCCCTACCCCACCACCCTTCGCCCACCATTGAATCCCCCGATGGGAGCTTGGGGGAAATTCTGCCCATAGATTGAGGAGGACAATGCTGTGAAATTGGAAGTTTTATTAATGATTGCCGTTCCATATTTTTGATGATTGACATATATCTATGCACAAGCCTGAAGCTCTTTTCATCAGTTGTTGCAGCTTTAAGAGATTTCTCGAGAGACCAGGTTCTAAATTTGAAGAAACCTGACACAGCATACCATAAATGTGAAGCCTGTCCCTTATTTCAGCCATGGCTTTGCGAATAGATGCCAATGTGCAGCCATGCAGTTTCCTTGTTTCGTTCCTGTTTAATTCAAATCCAAACTGAACTACATTTCAAAAGAAATTCACAGGGACTTGTGATGATGAGCTCACTACTTCACCAAATGCATTGAGGCGCAGATCTCCATTGAAACACCTACTGAAATGTCTTTGTCAATGACAGGAAGCCTCACATGTATATCACCACATATGAACTGAATGTGCAATAAGAGATTGCCAGTTATTTTGCATGTTCTTTACAATTCAGGGCAGGCTATGTAACGAACCAAATGTATACATTCCTTTTCAATCAAGCTCTGTATTTCATTAATCAGCAACTGTGGTTCTGTGTATCCACCATCAAGTAAATTAGCATTATCTTTCTTTTAAGTAGAGGGATGTCATTTAAGAGGAATAAATCATTTTTAGCACATAGTCAGTGTCAAGAATCCCTTGGGCCAGATACTGAATCGAACACCATTTTCTGGTGTTCTAACAGTCAGTCTAAATGTTACAGTATTAGGAATCTACCCTGACTGTATCACTGCATCTATTTCTCACACGTGCTATTCTCGCGCCCTCTTACAAATTGACCTTGCTAATTCAGTTATAATTGGTACTTAATTATGGACATTTTTATGCATTCAACTCACACCTACCACAAATTGGATTGAGGGTCACCCAACTGAAGTTCTTGTTTTACTAAACAAACCAGCTCATGACATGTGAGGCAAGGAAGCGATGAAAAAGAATAAATGGAGTACATTGGGAGCCGAGATGGGAGCCGCAGCACATGCGAAACATAAGCTAAGGGCAGCATGTCTGCCAATGGCTTTTTAACAGAGCCACATCATTATCATTTTACTTCCGCGTTCCCACCCAATTAGCATCAGTAGGCATGATGAGTGCGGACATGGTGCGATTGCAACTCCAGAATTTAAAGGGAAAGCCTAAATATGCAAGTTGATGTAAGTTACAGTTGTCTTGGAGAGCCACAAGTCTGTTGCTATGGAGTTGAGGTGGGCAAAGGCTGCAGTCCACTTCAGCGATTGCTCCCTGGATGTGCTGTTCGAGGTCAAAAGAATCCAAAGGGAGACATTCTTTCCTACTGAGGGGGAGAAGAAGGGTGTGACAAAGAAGGCATGATTGAAGCTGGTCAAGAAGGTCAGTAGTTAGTTCCACACTCTTGAATTCCAGAGCAGGAAGTGATTCAATGACTTCAGCAAAGCAAGAAAGGTGAGAATAGTCACATATTGCTTAGCATTTGGATTTGAATGTCCGCATCACTTCAACTACTTCGCTCTCTCCAGTTCTCCCAGTGAGCGAGAGAAGACAGAGCCAGGAGTGAGACACAGCTAAGAGTGAGTTTGGGAATTTGAATCTAGGTGGGAATTCGAAGCTGGGTGGGGAGGAAGTGTTTTTTATCCCTGGTAAGTGACTGGTAAGTAGTGTTTCTGTTTTTCTGTTTCTTTTCATTGGTATATTTATTTATTTTTTCTTTGTTGTTTTTTTTTGTTGAAATTGTAGTTGTTGAAGTTAACCGAAGGTTTAAGACATGGCAGGAGATCTCGGACCCGTGTCATGCTCCTCATGTGCGATGTGGGAGCTCAGGGACACGTCCACTGTCCCTGGCTCCTTCACGTGCAAGAAGTGTGTCCAGTTGCAGCTCCTGTTAGACCGCTTGACGGCTCTCGAGCTGCAGATGGACTCACTTTGGAGCATCCGCGATGCTGAGGACGTCGTGGATAGCACGTTTAGCGAGTTGGTCACACCGCAGGTGAAAGGTACTGAGGGAGATAGAAAATGGGTGACCAAAAGACAGAGCAAGAGTAGGAAGGCAGTGCAGGTGTCCTCTGCGGTCATCTCCCTGCATAACAGATATACCGCTTTGGATACTGTTGAGGGAGATGGCTCACCAGGGGAAGGCAACAGCAGCCAGGTTCATGGCACCGTGGCTGGCTCTGCTGCGCAGCTGGGCAGGACGAAGAATGCAGGGCTATAGTGATAGGGGACTCAATTGTAAGGGGAATAGACAGGCGGTTCTGCGGATGCAATCGAGACTCCAGGATGGTATGTTGCCTCCCTGGTGCAAGGGTCAAGGATGTCTCGGAGCAGCTGCAGGACATTCTGGGGGGGAGGGTGAACAGCCAGCTGTCGTGGTGCACATAGGCACCAACAATATAGGTAAAAAACGGGACGAGGTCCTACAAGCTGAATTTAGGGAGCTAGGAATTAAAGTAAAGAGTAGGACCTCAAAGGTAGTAATATCAGGATTGCTACCAGTGCCACGAGCTAGTCAGAGTAGGAACATCAGGATAGAGAGGATGAGTGCGTGGCTCGACAGATGGTGCAAGAGGGAGGGATTCAAATTCCTGGGACATTGGAACCGGTTCTGGGGGAGGTGGGACCAGTACAAACCGGATGGTCTGCACCTGGGCAGGACTGGAACCGATGTCCTAGCCCGCTGTTGGGGAGAGTTTAAACTAATGTGGCAGGGGGATGGGAACCGATGCAGGAAGTTGGAAGGTAGTAAAACAGGGACAGAAATAAAAGGCAGTAAGGGGGAAAGTGTAAGGCAGAGAAGCCATAGTCAAAAATCAAAAAGGTCGACAGTACAAGGTACAGTGACTGAGGCGAGCTCAGTGAATAGGACCAGGAATACTAAAAGAAATAAAACGGGAAGTGAAAACATTAATGGTAAGCGACGCGGCAGGTTGTTACATGAAGATATGGGTTCAACGACAAGGAAAATTTGGAGAAAGTTTAAGAGGAAATATAACTTAGGAGAGGTTACTGATCGAGGTGTTAAGATTCAGAACAGAGGTAAAAAAGCCAACATAAGTGTACTTTACCTGAATGCTCGTAGTATTCGGAATAAGGTAAATGAGTTGATGGCGCAAATCATCGTGAATGACTATGATTTAGTGGCCATTACTGAAACATGGTTAAAGGATGGCCATGACTGGGAGTTAAATATCCGAGGGTATCAAACTTTTCGGAAGGACAGAGTAGATGGTAAGGTGGTGTAGCTCTGTTATTTAAGGATGACATCCGGGCAACAGTAAGGGATGACATCGGTGCTATGGAGGATAAGGTTGAATCCATTTGGGTGGAAATCAGGAATAGTAAGGCGAAAAGGTCACTGATAGGAGTAATCTATAGGCCACCAAATAGTAACATTATGGTGGGGCAGGCAATAAACAAAGAAATAACAGATGCATGTAGAAATGGTACAGCAGTTATCATGGGGGATTTTAATCTACATGCTGATTGGTTTAACCAGGTCGATCAAGGCAGCCTTGAGGAGGAGTTTCTAGAATGTATCCGCGATAGTTTCCTAGAACAGTATGTAATGGAACCCACGAGGGAACAAGCGGTCCTAGATCTGGTCCTGTGTAATGAGACAGGATTGATTCAGGATCTCATAGTTAGGGATCCTCTCGGAAGGAGCGATCACAATATGGTGGAATTTAAAATACAGATGGAGGGTGAGAAGGTAAAATCAAGCACGAGTGTTATGTGCTTAAACAAAGGAGATTACAATGGGATGAGAGAAGAACTCGCTAAGGTAGACTGTGAGGAAAGACTTGATAGTGAAACAGTTGAGGAACAGTGGAGAACCTTCCAAGTGATTTTTCACAGTGCTCAGCAAAGGTTTATACCAACAAAAAGGAAGGAAGGTAAAAAGAGGGAAAATCGACCGTGGATATCTAAAGAAATAAGGGAGAGTATCAAATTGAAGGAAAAAACATACAAAGTAGCAAAGATCAGTGGGAGACTAGAGGACTAGGAAATCTTTAGGGGGCAATAGAAAGCTACTAAAAAAGCTATAAAGAAGAGTAAGATAGATTATGATAGTAAACTTGCTCAGAATATAAAAACAGATAGTAAAGGTTTCTACAAATACATAAAACAAAAAAGAGTGGCTAAGGTAAATATTGGTCCTTTAGAGGATGAGAAGGGAGATTTAATCATGGCAGATGAGGAAATGGCTGAGGAACTGAACAGGTTTTTTGGGTCGGTCTTCACAGTGGAAGACACATATAACATGCCAGTGACTGATGGAAATGAGGCTATGACAGGTGAGGACCTTCAGAGGATCGTTATCACCAAGGAGGTAGTGATGGGCAAGCTAATGGGGCTAAAGGTAGACAAGTCTCCTGGACCTCATGGAATGCATCCCAGAGTGCTAAAAGAGATGGCTAGGAAAATTGCAAATGCACTCGTGATAATTTACCAAAATTCACTAGACTCTGGAGTGGTCCCGGCAGATTGGAAATTAGCAAACGTGACACCACTGTTTAGAAAAGGAGGTAGGCAGAAAGCGGGTAATTATAGGCCAGTGAGCTTAACTTCGGTAGTAGGGAAGATGCTGGAATCTATCATCAAGGAAGAAATAGCGAGGCACCTGGATGGAAATTGTCCCATTGGGCAGACGCAGGATGGGTTCATAAAGGGCAGGTCATGCCTAACTAATTTAGTGGAATTTTTTGAGGACATTAACAGTGCGGTAGATAACGGGGAGCCAATGGATGTGGTATATCTGGATTTCCAGAAAGCCTTTGACAAGGTGCCACACAAAAGGTTGTTGCATAAGATAAAGATGCATGGCATTAAGGGGAAAGTAGTAGCATGGATAGAGGATTGGTTAATTAATAGAAAGCAAAGAGTGGGGATTAATGGGTGTTTCTCTGGTTGTCAATCAGTAGCTAGTGGTGTCCCTCAGGGATCAGTGTTGGGCCCACAACTGTTCACAATTTACATAGATGATTTGGAGTTGGGGACCAAGGGCAATGTGTCCAAGTTTGCAGACGACACTAAGATAAGTGGTGAAGCAAAAAGTGCAGAGGATACTGGAAGTCTGCAGAGGGATTTGGATAGGCTAAGTGAATGGGCTAGGGTCTGGCAGATGGAATACAATGTTGACAAATGTGAGGTTATCCATTTTGGTAGGAATAACAGCAAAAGGGATTATTATTTAAATGATAAAATATTAAAACATGCTGCTGTGCAGAGAGACCTGGGTGTGCTAGTCACAATGAGTCACAAAGAGTTAGTTTACAGGTGCAACAGGTGATTAAGAAGGCAAATGGAATTTTGTCCTTCATTGCTAGAGGGATGGAGTTTAAGACTAGGGAGGTTATGCTGCAATTGTATAAGGTGTTAGTGAGGCCACACCTGGAGTATTGTGTTCAGTTTTGGTCTCCTTACTTGAGAAAGGAGGTACTGGCACTGGAGGGTGTGCAGAGGAGATTCACTAGGTTAATCCCAGAGCTGAAGGGGTTGGATTACGAGGAGAGGTTGAGTAGACTGGGACTGTACTCGTTAGAATTTAGAAGGATGAGTGGGGATCTTATAGAAACATATAAGATTATGAAGGGAATAGATAGGATAGATGCGGGCAGGTTGTTTCCACTGGCGGGTGAAAGCAGAACTAGGGGGCATAGCCTC
Source organism: Scyliorhinus torazame (assembly GCF_047496885.1). NCBI lineage: Eukaryota > Metazoa > Chordata > Chondrichthyes > Carcharhiniformes > Scyliorhinidae > Scyliorhinus > Scyliorhinus torazame. The sequence goes on along the minus strand of NC_092707.1, from coordinate 194,074,603 downwards.
AAAATAAGGGGAAGTAGATTTAGGACTGAGTTTAGGAGGAACTTTTTCACCCAAAGGGTTGTGAATCTATGGAATTCCTTGCCCAGTGAAGCAGTAGAGACTCCTTCATTAAATGTTTTTAAGATAAAGATAGATAGTTTTTTGAAGAATAATGGGATGAAGGGTTATGGTGTTCGGGCCGGAAAGTGGAGCTGAGTCTACAAAACATCAGCCATGATCTCATTGAATGGTGGAGAAGGCTCGAGGGGCCAGATGGCCTACTCCTGCTCCGAGTTCTTATATTCTCTCTCCCCAAACCTATTCCAGCACATCACTCCTCACAACAACATACTTTGTATGTGCATCCATCTCTCTCTATCTATACACTTCCTCACAATCTATATCGATCGCCTCCAGAGCTGGCAGTACCTCAGCATTACACAATACCGTGGCTCTTCCTCATATTCATCCTCCTTCTGGGAATTGCCAAGGGAGGTTCTGTGCTATATGTGCCTTGTTCGCCCTCCACTTCCAAACCTCTCTGTTGTGAAAAGTTGTGCTGATGGCAGCCCACCGTGATCATTCCAAAGACCCAGGCTTGTACTTATTGAAGGGTGCCTCCCAATCTGCCTGGGTACCTGAAGCACATCATCAACATGGCCATGGCTTGCTTGGTGCTACATCTGGTGTTCATGTGGATTCCACTGTATCACACCTGGACCTCAATCCGCAGGTTACAAAGAGATTGTCTTCAGCCAAGGTTTAATTGGGTATCTCTTGTCTCTGACCAGCCAGCTGGTGTGTCTGCTTCATAGTGTGAAGAGCTCAGGGAATGTTGTCCTGTGGCGCACAATGAAAGCATTGTGGCAGTTGCCTGGGCATTCTGACTCCCGCACAAAGATCATTTTGTGGTCGTACACCAGCTACTCATTGATGGAGTGAAGGCTGTTATGGTTCATGAACACTTCTCAATGATCAATGGGTTGTTTAGTTGTCACACACATTCAATACATAACACTCTTGACCTGCAGGAAGCCAGGCAGAGGTGAAATCCCAAGCACCTACTCGTATTGACCGGCTTTATATGATAAAGTTAACATAATTTGTGGCCCTGAGAAACCAATTACTAGTCTCAAGGATTTGTGTCCTAAAGTGCACATGTCTCCAGAAGATCCCTGGAAAGATATGAAGGCAAGAACAAGGTGAGGCAGGGGGTGACTTTGACAGCTGCTGGAAATCAGATCCAACTGGCAGCCAGGCTCATTCAAATATCTGTCACCCCTGAAATTACACCATGGGACTCCAGAGCCAATAGCTTTCCACATGTTGTGGAATCTTGTCCTCTTTCTGTCAACCATGTATAACAGCTACTGTTATATCCCTTGCCTCTTCCTCCAAGATAGCCAGATATGTAGTGTTGACAAATATAAAAATAAGAAGTTTGAATCAAAACAAATTTATTTTACACTACTAAACTTGATTAGGTTTGCACACTTTACTGAGTAACAGGTACTAAACTAATGATACTGAATCTGTAGTACAGTAATTAATATTCTATCTAACTATTAAACTACACTGTGACTTGACCTCATGCTCTATCTCTACAATCAATTTTCACGCTGCTCTCATCAGCTTCTCATCATGTTCACCCAGAATTCCTAGAGATGCTGCCTTATATACAATAACTTACTAACGCCATCTAGTGTTTGATTTACACATAGTTTCTCATGTTAACCCTTTACTACACGTGCACTGTACATATCATTACAGCTACGACCTCCTGTGAGCTACATCTCTATGCTAATCCATTTCTCCTGAAGATCTGCAGATCAGAGCTACAGTGTACAGATCAGAACTCCAAACATCCAAAGTGTTGAGACACCTTCAAAATGTGGAAGGTAATCTCTCAACAGAAGCACTGTGAACAAATCTTTCACACAGCTGGTAAGAAAGCAGCTGTGGGTACTGAGCACTTACTGGCAATTTTGCCTGTCATAGATTCAACTTCATCAAATGCCACTGTTCTTGCCTTTCAATGAATTTTACTGGCATGCTTTGGGAATCCTGAGAAATCAGTACACCCAAAGTTAAAGTGGAAATCCCATGTCAATAACACTTGAATTAAGCAATTAACACATGTCAATTGGCAATCTGCCTTTCCCGGGAAGTTGCAATCCCGCAGACTTACGTGCTGGAGAGAAATGTGTATGTCAGTGGATAGGAGGGGACCAATCAATGGTGTTGCATTTTTACCCAATTCAACTCCCAACGGGCATTCAGCTCCATTCTCTTTTAAAACATAAAGCGCCATGTTACACCCACATCATATGCCTTTGTACGAATAAGGGTGATGGACATTTTTACCATTAAAAAGAGCATAGAAATGGATAATTTACATTGATAAAATGGAAACCGGGGTGGGGGGAGGGGGTGTCAGATGATCTTTATGTGGTTTGTGTACTGACAGGAACTAACTCATGTTTGGACATGGCTCTGGAAAGTCAATCAAATGTAAGCCCCCTTATGAGTGTTTGCATCTGACAATCTTCAAGAATTATTGAAACTACCTCAACCCAACAAGGCAACAAAATACAGGCCTGCAACATTTCCAGTGACCTTCTTGAAATACTAAAATAATATTGTCTTTGGGACATTTAAAGATTTATGTGCACAATTAAGTGTAAGTATATCTTTAGATATCATCTTTTCCCACGTATGTGTGTCTTGTGTGAATAAGGACTGAGTATTTGTTGTGATTACTTTCTGGGTATTGACAAAAAAAAACATCTTTTCTTTTGATTTAATCTTACAAGAAAGCCTGTTTTGTGTCTCCTGTGGCAGGATCCCGGACGACAATCCAACTATTTGCAACTTTTAAAACTGTGAGGAAATGTTACTGCACCACAGGAATGATAATACTGACCAATTGGTAGCCTTTATGTTAAAACAAACTTTAACTTAAACACAGAATTAACCACATTAGCAACAAAGAAGTAGCTTTACAGTTAACAGTTACAACAGTTCCATATGTCATGAGAATGTCGCTTTAAGAAATGTTTGACTGCTTAAGTTACTGCAGTGATGTCAGAGTGTGGATGGAGCTGAACTCTGGTTCTGCTTTTTAGTTTCACTTTGAGAAAAGCTTGGGTGTGTCTCTCTTTTTGGTTTCATGTTTCAGTGTGTTGCAGCTGAAGTCAGCCAAAGCAGCTGTATTGCTGAGCTCTCTGCTATGAAAGACTGTCTCTTGATCATTTGGTGAATTCAGGAGAATTATAAATGTTTTCAGTCGTGAATGTAAACCCTGATGTGCTTCTGTTAAAAGGTTTGTTAAGTCTTCTGGGTGTTAAAAGAACAGCATACAGATTACTGAGTGTTGTATTCTTTGGGCGGTGTATTTGATTTACTGGTTGCTAAGACATTCACTGTTTGTTTTAAAAAGATTAACTTGAGTTCATAGAATAAACATGGTTTTGCTTTAAAAATGAACTTTTTCATTGCTGAATTACCACTTGGTAGAGTGGGCCATGTGCTCCCCATACCACAATCTATTACTAGTTGTGGGTCAGGTGAACTCCATGATACACTTTGGGGTTCTCTAAACCCTGAGTCATAACAATTGGGGGCTCGAGGGGGATAAAAGTTCATCTATTGGATTGGCTTAGAGAATTTAAAGACAGTGAAGGGTGAGCATATTGTGGTTGCTTTTCAGGTGTGGTATTTTAGTTTAAGTGAGGTGTGTGTTATGGACCACGGCTGTTTCAGAGGCTCAGAGGTTTTTCAGGGTGGAGACGGTCACATGCAGTAGCTTATGGACAGAGATTAAAAGCAGACTGTTAGATTTGGCACAAACATTGCAGTTCACATTACCTGACAAAATGCGAAAAGATGAGGTAATCATGGCGGTGGCTAAGCATTTAAAGTTGCCTGAGATACAGTTTGACTCATTGGAAATGGCAAAAATTCAGTTGCAACTTAAACAAATGTAACATGAGGCAGCACGGTAGCATTGCGGATAGCACAATTGCTTCACAGCTCCAGGGTCCCAGGTTCGATTCCGGCTTGGGTCACTGTCTGTGCGGAGTCTGCACATCCTCGCCGTGTGTGCGTGGGTTTCCTCCGGGTGCTCCGGTTTCCTCCCACAGTCCAAAGATGTGCAGGTTAGGTGGATTGGCCATGATAAATTGCCCTTAGTGTCCAAAATTGCCCTTAGTGTTGGGTGGGGTTACTGGGTTATGGGGATAGGGTGGAGGTGTTGACCTTGGGTAGGGTGCTCTTTCTAAGAGCCGGTGCAGACTCGATGGGCCGAATGGCCTCCTTCTGCACTGTAAATTCTATGATAATTAAAGCAACTTGAATACGAAAGAGATAGAGAGGAAAAAGAAAGAGAAAGGGAGATACAGATCAGGGAAAAAGATAAAGAGAGAGAGGTTGAACTTCAGAAAATGTCCATGAAACATGACAGTCAGTTAAAATTGGCAGGCATAAAGGGAAACGTACAGTTGGATGATAGTGATGAGGATAGTGAGAAAGAGCGTCTAAGTCGAAGGCGTGGTGGAGATAGATTTAAATATGTCCAAGCATTGCCAAGGTTTGTTGAGAATGAGATAGAATCCTTTTTCGTTTCATTTGAGAAGGTGGCCAAACAAATGAAATGGCCACAGGTCATGTGGGTATTACTGATTCAAACAAAGCTGATAGATAGCGCTAGTGAAGTGTTTGCATCACTATCAGAGGAGCTTTCTGAGTCGTGTGAGGAGGTGAAAAAATCCATCTTTGGTGCATATGAACTAGTGCCTGAAGCCTACAAACAAAGGTTTAGAAATTTAAGGAAAGAATTTAGTCAATCATACATGGAGTTTTAAAGGCCAAACAGAGTAATTTTGATAGGTGGACAAGGGCTTTGAAAATAGACCAAACGTATGAAGCTCTCAGAGAAATTATACTTTTGGAGGAGTTTAAAAAATCAATTCCGATGTAGTGAGAACTCATGTGGAAGAACAGAGGGTTAAAACTGCGAGATTAGCAGCAGAAATGGCAGATGATTATGAATTAGATCATAAATCAAAGCTTGCTTTCAGACATCAGTTTCAGCCTGTGAGGGATAGAAACTGGGAATATGAGAAATACACAAGTGGCAAAAGTAAAGGTGATCTGATGGGAGATAATAAGGAGAGAGTACCTCAGATTAAAAAGGATATCCAGGAGGGTGGAAAATAAATGAAAAGTTTCAAATGATTTACTGTAATAAACTAGGCCATGTAAAGTCACGGTGTTGGTGGTTGAAGAAAAGCACTGGGAAGGCTGATGTGGTAAAACAGGATAAGACAGTGGGGTTTGTTAAAGTGGTGAAGGAAAGCCCAAGTGAAGCGAAGGAGGTGCAAAAGATTGTACAGCCTGATCAAGAGGTGATTGATATGAAAGTGCCAGATCTCTTTAAAGAATTTATTTGGGTGGGTAAAGTTTACTCATGTGTTTCAGGAGGAGCAGGTAAAGAAGTCACAATTTTAAGAGATACAGGAGCTAGTCAATCTTTAATGGTAAGAGATGAGGAGTTATGTAGTTTGGGAAAAATGTTGCCAGAAAAGGTGGTAATATGTGGAATTCAGGGTGAGAGGCGTAGCGTTACATTATATAAGGTAAGGTTGGAAAGTCCAGCGAAGAGTGGTGAAGAGGTAGTAGGAGTAATAGAGAAATTATCTTGTCCAGGAATACAGTTTATCTTGGGCAATGATATAGCTGGATCGCAGGAGGGAGTGATGCCTACTGTGGTGGATAAGCCAGTGGAAAATCAGACAACTGAAGTGTTGAAGGACGACTATCCAGGGATTTTTCCGGATTGTGTAGTAACAAGGTCGCAAAGTCAAAGGTTAAGACAAGAGGAGAAATCGAAGAGTGAAGATGAAGTTGAAGTGCAATTATCAGAAACGATTTTTGATCAGATGTTTGAAAAAGAACAAGAACAGGTGGAGGATGAAGCGGATATTTTTAGTTCAGGAAAATTGGCGGAGTTATAACAGAAAGAGATAAAAATAAAACGGATGTATCAGAAAGCATATACGGAAGAGGAATCTGAGAGTATACCAGAGTGTTATTACTGTAAAAGTAATGTTTTGATGAGATAATGGAGACCTTTACATATGCAGGCGGATGAAAGCAGGCAGAAGTTCATCAAGTAGTATTGCCGGTAGAGTATAGAAAGGAGGTGTTGCGAGTTGCACATGAGGTACCAGTGGGAGGTCATTTGGGAATAAGGAAAACTCAAGCTAAAATCCAAAAACATTTTTATTGGCCTGGACTTCATAAAGATGTAGTAAAATTTTGTCAATCATGTCACACATGCCAAGTGATAGGGAAACCTCAAGCAGGAATAAAACCAGCACCCTTAATACCCGTTCCAGCATTTGAAGAACCTTTTACAAGGGTCCTAATTGATTGCGTAGGACCGCTTCCTAAAACAAAAAGTGGGAATCAATATCTTTTGACGATATCTTTTTAGGAATAAAACAATTTAAATCAACTGCGTACCATTCAGAATCGCAGGGTGTGTTAGAAAGGTGGCATCAGACATTAAAGACAATGTTGAGGGCTTATTGTCAAGATTATCCAGAGGATTGGGATAAAGGAATTCCATTCGTTCTGTTTGCAATTAGGAATGCATCTAATGAGTCAACCAAATTTAGTCCTTTTGAACTAATTTCTGGGCATGAGGTAAGATGATCACTGAAGTTGATTAAGGAAAAATTGGTGGGTGAGAAATCGGAAATTACATTATTGGATTACGTGTCAAATGTTAGGGAACGATTAAATAGAGCAGGTGTATTGGCTGGACAACATTTGAAAGTTGCACAAAATGTGATGAAACAGGTCACGGACAAGAAATCCAAAGTTCATCATTTTGCCAGTGGAGATAAAGTTTTAGTATTGTTATCAGTGGTAGGTGAACCTTTAAAAGCAAGGTTTTGTGGACCTTATCAGATTGAAAGGAAATTAAGTGAGGTGAATGATGTGGTAAAAACACCAGATAGAAGGAAGAATCACCGGGTGTGTCATGTGAATATGCTTAAAAGGTACTTTGAAAGGGAAGGAGAGAAAAAGGAGAAGGTTTTAATGATTCTAACTCAAAGTGACAAATCAAATTCAGGTGACTGTGAATTTGACATACCTCAAATTAAATTGGAAAATGAGGATATTCTTAAAAATTGGGATGAGTTTTTGAGTTATCTTCCAGAGGAAAAGCGAACTGACCTGATAGAGTTATTGATATCACATGGGCAAGTTTGTGGGGATAAATTGGGAAGTACTAAAATGGCGATACATGATGTAGTTGTGGGAAATGCTGTTTCAATCAAACAACATCCATACAGATGTAACCCTTTAGAATTGGCACAGGTTAACAAAGAGATTGAGAGTATGCTTAAAAATGGCATAATTGAAGTGGGTTGGAGCCAATGGAGCTTACCCATAGTGATGGTACTAAATCCAGATGGTACCCAATGGTTGTGTGTGGACTATAGAAAGGTTAATGCAGTTACAAGAACGGACTCTTATCCTATCCGATGTTTGGAGGATTGCATTGAGAAAGTGGGACAATCAGCTTTTATTTCCAAATTGGATTTTCTTAAAGGTTACTGGCAGGTATCTTTATCCGAAAGGGCGAAGGAGATTTCAGCTTTTGTGACTCCAGATGGTATATACCAATTCAAAGTTATGCCATTTGGCATGAAAAACGCACCAGCCACATTTCAACGGTTAACTAAGTTGTTTCAGGATTACCCAATTGTGCGGTATGCATCGACGATCTGGTAATTTTCAGCCAGACATGGAAAGGCCATTTAAAACATCTGATGGAGTTATTCGATTGACTTCAGGAGGCAGGTTTGGTGATAAACCTAGCCAAAAGTGAATTTGGAAAAGTTCAAGTCACTTTCCTCGAGGAGTTTCCGATAACTTCAAGACAAAGGGAAATAATGTGATTTCTTGGCATGAGTGAATTTGATCGAACATTTCTGCAAACGCTTTGTAGCGTGATTGCTCTACTGATGGACTTGCTGAAGAAACATCGATAATTTCAATGGACAGCGGACTTTCAACAACATTTGAAAGCCTGAAAGCTGTGATAACCAATGCTCCTGTGTTGGAGAATTGCAAGAGACTCTGTGATCGGGGGCGAAATTCTCCGGAAACGGCGCGATGTCCGCCGACTGGCACCCAAAACGGCGCCAATCAGACGGGCATCGCGCCGCCCCAAAGGTGCGGAATGCTCCGCATCTTTGGGGGCCGAGCCCCAACATTGAGGGGCTAGGCCGACGCCGGAGGAATTTCCACCCCGCCAGCTGGCGGAAACGGCTTTTGTTGCCCCGCCAGCTGGCGCGGAAATGACATCTCCGGGCGGCGCATGCGCGGGAGCGTCAGTGGCCGCTGACAGTTTCCCACGCATGCGCAGTGGACTGAGTCTCTTCCGCCTCTGCCATGGTGGAGACCGTGGTGGAGGCGGAAGGGAAAGAGTGCCCCCACGGCACAGGCCTGCCCGCGGATCGGTGGGCCCCGATCGCGGGCCAGGCCACCGTGGGGGCACACCCCGGGGTCAGATCGCCCCGCACCCTCCCAGGACCCCGGAGCCCGCCCACGCTGTCTTGTCCCACTGGTAAGGTAGGAGATTTAATTTACGCCGACGGGACAGGCAATTTATCAGCGGGACTTCAGCCCAACCGGGCCGGAGATTCGAGCGGGGGGGCCCGCCAACCGGCGCGGCGCGATTCCCGTCCCCGCCGAATATCCGGTGCCGGAGACTTCGACACCGGCGGGGGCGGGTTTCACGCCAGCCCCCGGCGATTCTCCGACCCGGCGGGGGGTTGGAGAATGTCGCCCCCGATTGAACTAAAGTATCTGACTTTAAAGAGAAATGCCGAGGCGTAGAGGAATGGATGGATCGTGCAGAGACCTTCTTGTTCAAAGAGACTGTCAATCATGAAGGATTCCAGTTGGAGGAAAAAGAAGAAAAAAAGAAATGGACTATGTTATTATAACTGTTTGTGTGTGTTGTTTTTGAAATGATAAAGTATATGTATTGTGTGCATTTCTTAAAGGGTGGTGAAAAGGTGAAAAATGAAACCATCTTGAAGTTTATTTCCAATTAAGCAATCGATATATTTCAAATACCACTCATGAATAAAGTTTATCAACCAGGTTTCCACTTGCTTTTCTCAGTGATAAAATATTTGGAGAGAGATCCTTCAGGACCAAACTGAAACACTTGTGTTCCGATGAGAGTTCCAAGACTAATTGCCCTTTCAGACAAATCTGGCTCGTCCCATGAATTCCATAATCTGTACCCAAGGCATAAGGTATTATTTTTTCTCTTCTTACAAAATGTCCCTTAACTTGTTTAGCCAGTACCAAACACAGTACTCTTCATAAATTAACTACACCCCAGGGTCCTTACAATGTAAACAATATGCCATTAACTACCTTTCTGTAAACAGGTAAATGGTTCTCAGGAACACCTCACATGCAATCAATGATCACCTCACTTTTACAACACTTTAATCATAGCTGTCGTACTGTCTGTATTGACCTTAACCCAAGTTTTAATAACATTATTTCAAAAAACATACAACAATTTCTTATATTCATCACACCTATTAAATGTCACAGATTCAAGGGGTTAAAACACTTATTCTCAAATTATATCAATTTGCAGTCAGTCTGGAGATGGAGAAAAAAGAGGAAGATAGCCACATCTTACCCCCGTCTATAATAACCCGCCACCATGACATCAGGCATCTATCCATTCTTAGTGACTATAACTGATTGTGTTTCTTTTCCAGGTACTTGTTCAATATGACCTTGACTGGATTGAAAGCATTGCTCCTGGAAGCACCTATTGCAGAAAATATGCTCCTCTTTATTGAGCAAATGCTTTCTTTTACTCCATCTGTATCTGTCTATTTTTCAGTTTACACATTGGTGTCCCCTTACTCTGCTGTTCAGTCTGAAATAAAATATTCACACTGATTTTGTATCTTCCATACCATTATTAATTTAATTATTTCCATCATATCCCTCCCTCAGTTTTATCCTTTCTTACATAATAAGTGTTTTCATCTGAATGTTTATTATTCTCTAGTCATCTAATAGTTTTAATATCTTCTGAGTGTCTACATATTGAGTGGAGAAGGCCATGCTCATTTGGCTTTGTCAATTCTCAGCATTTGGCTGATGAAAGAATACAACAAATTGAAATGTTTTGCATTAAGACTGAAAATCACATCATCAATTGAACATCAATTTAATCACTAGTGCAGAAACCTTGAATATAAATGTTGACAGGACTCTGGCTATGCAGCTTTATTTTTTAAAAAATCCTCTGTAGCAGCCAAGGAGTGAATGGAGAGGTCAGCAACAAGAGGTTTTGTGATTTGTGGCCAGCACTTTAATAGCCAGGTGATGACCTTTCTTCCCAGCTATCTTCAACTCGACAGCCATGCCATAAAACACTTCATAAACTCTTGGCAATTAAACAAAAGGCATTAGCTTTTTACAGGCCAAAAATCTATGGAATAGCCATAGTATTTCCACAGAATGGAATGGTGTTATTATGTTTTCCAGCACAGGTACAGAATGCCTGCTCACCACAGTTATACAATAGTTACCAGAATGTAGTACACAACAGTGCAATTATTGCTCTCGACTTTATGGTCAGCATGAAGGAGCAGTGCTTGCCATTCGCCTCGTTGTCAGCTGCCCACAGGCTTGCACAAAACCAGCATCTCATCCAACATTGTGCCCTCTACGGGGGATACGTAGCACCCTTGAGCAGAACCAAAAGTAGTGAGGCACTTCATATTGAAGAATCCTCACCGAGACAAGCAGAGCCTAAACCAGGGGATGCATAAATCAGGAAGCATAAACTATATATATATATCTTGTATAGAGAATGGAATTAAGATTGGAAAAGATAGATGGGATTTAAAGAGAGATAAAAGCAATAGGCAGCAAAAGTTTTTTTAAATGTATTTTAAACACTAATTAAGTTCTGAAGGAATGTATTCCACACTTGTAAAATTATATTTTCAAGCCCAAATAACATGTTTGGCTGCAACTATCAATGATCAAGCCTTTAAATATTCACTTATGCCTGAATATACCAACTTATTTTTACTGGCATCTTTCGTAGGTAGCTCATATTTGCTTCTTTTAATACAAAGTCTGTCAGGAATGACTGCAGCAATACTGTTTTAGGGGAAAACTCTAACATCAACTTCCAAATTTCCTTATTTAACTACATGTGTACGAATGTCAAAAATGGCTGTCTGATTTATTCCATCCTCACCAGAAGCACTTGTCGCCTCACTGTTATTCTCCATACAACCTTTGGACCAAAGTTATCGCTCCAGAAGTGAAAATAGTACAAGATGAATTCTTACCCAATGGTTCGTATAGATAATGGGGTGAGCTCCATGTGTGCAGGGATTAGATTTTTCATGTTGTATTTTAACTCAGCATATTTATATTTCTTCTTGTTGATTGTATACCTGTATGCTAGCCTGATTGACAGGCAAGCTTCCTATTGGGCCGAAACACTCTAAAGAATGCACAACAGCCAGATGGAGCCTGCAGTTCTTTAATGTGAATGTGTTGTGTGGATCCGGATGTTGTGAGGGAGGAGGGAAAGGGATTGTGCCTAAATCTCTTGGGGAGGTTCAGTGTCCTGTGGTGTCGTATCTCTGATCCACGGGTCATGGATTAATGAACATCCAAATCCTGAACCCAGGGGAATGGTTCAATATTATACGTTATTGGATGGAAATGGGGGTTGATGGCGGGAGGGATGAATAGTTTGATAACGGTGGAGGGGGCAACTGTTGAGGGGTTCTTTGGATTAAGGTCAGAGTGTAAGGTTGGACAAGGATGATGGTACGCTTGTGGGATGAAAAAGCACTCCTGCTCCTTTGGTCCAGAAGGAGCATTTCCCTAGCATTTCTCACCTCCCTTTTGGATGCGGATATCCTGAGGCCTTGGAAATGATACGAATCCAGAATTAAACTTGGAAGACAGGTTAAATATAAAGCATGTGGATTCATTATAATATTTACATGGTCAACCCACCCCCTGGAGTGGCCTAGCTGCCACCCAACAAACCTCGCCCAACATCTGTCTCACCTCTATTAATACTGGAAAAGGGCAAAGGAGGTTGTCTGGGTTACATTTGAGAATTTAAAAAATCCAGCCGATCCATTTTATTGTGGCTACAATTAGCCCTAATATTTGATACAATATGATGTTTCCATAACAGCGTAAGAATTAGGAGGAGGATTAGACCACAGTCGCTCCAGCCTGTTCTTCTATTCAGTGGGATCATGGCCGCTACGATAGTGCCAATTACTAAGCAGATAATTACAACAATTATATCTGAGGTCATTTGTGTTTGAATTGACCAAATTTATCCCCCCCCAATTTGGGGGAGAAGCTAAAATCAGATTTGAAACAAGAACTAGTGACTCCTTCCATCTATGATTAAGCATTTCTTTCAAAGAAAAAAACAACCATGCAACAATAAACCTTCATGTTGCTGTTTGATTGACCTTGCTGTGTGCAAATTGGTTCTGCCATTCCTATATTATGACAGTGACTCCAACATTTTTTAATTGGCTAAGTGTTTTGGGATAGCCTGAAGCTATGAAAGATGCTGTCTAAATGCACGTCTTTATTTGCCCTTTTCTTTTAATATAGAAAAAATAGCAGTTATAGTCCTATTAATGAATACTTGAAAGCAGATGGCACCAGAATAATTAGTGTTCATATCTGAATGGCTGTAATGAATCTTTAAAGGATCATCTTCAAATGTAAGAGATTTGCCTGCTGCACTGGCACTGTTGGTTGTTGCTTCAATGCCACCAATAGCGAGAGCCATGTAACACAAAGCATCTCTGACAAACTGTGTCCCTGAGCTGAATGGAAGAGGGGTGCGATTGGAGCTGGAGAGGTGTAAGTACAGAGCTGATCGAAAAGAGAAAGCACCTCGACATTCTCCTCAGTATGCCCCTCTAGCAGTCAGACATTTATTGATCCTAGATGCTGTGGGAGTGGATTGTGTGTCTATTCCCCTGTGCTGCACCACGTCTTTCCTGACCCTGATATATTCGGACCAGAGAACTTTCAGACTCTCCCACTTTGTAGTTTACTTTACCAACAACAGCAGCATTTATGTGGAGCCTTTAATGTGGGGAAAACATTCCAATATATTTCATAGCAGTGCAAGAATTGCAATTGAGCCAAAGAGAAAACATTGGGACAAGTGTGATCAATAGTTTGAGGCCAAGGGGCAGCACGGTAGCACAGTGGTTAGCATTGCTGCCTCACGGCGCCGAGGTCCCAGGTCCGATCCCGGCTCTGGGTCACTGTCCGTGTGAAGTTTGCACATTCTCCCCGTGTTTGCGTGGGTTTCGCCCCCACAACCCAACATGTGCAGGGTAGGTGGATTGGCCACACTAAATTGCCCTTTAATTGGGAAAAAATAATTGGGTACTCTAAGTTTATTTTTAAAAAATAATTTGAGGCCAAAGAGGGAGATTTTGAGGATGATCTTAAAGGAGTTGCAAAAGGTAAAGAGGCAAAGAGGCTGAAGGAGGGAATTCCTGAGTTTGGACCAAAGGGGTTGAAAGCATGACTTGATTTTGGTGTGAAGGAAGAACATAGATGAATAAAAAGCCAGAATTGCTGGCATGCATGGTTCTTGGACGCACGTACTGCTTGAGGAGGTCACAACTGATGCTACCCCTCATTTGATACCATACAATCTCACCAAATAGTAGAGCGACATACAGGCTATCTTTTTTTTACCAAGCTATAATAAAAACCATACATAACAACAGGATATCTTATAGGAATAGAAATTACTGTGGACCATGGTAAAAGTGGTTTTGTCTCAATGCCTGATATACTCAGCTTGATGCTGACTGCAAGGCTCTACATATTGAAACTGCAGGAAAGAAAACAGCAAGCTGCAAATATAAAATGTTGCTTACAGCAAGATCCAAATGTAAGTAACCATTATACCAGGGGACAAGATATCAATAGCTTTCATTTTAATGGTGTTGGCATCTTAAAAACATAATGTAATTTTCAACCTTCAGTGTAACATATTTGTTCCAGAAAAAGGCAATTTAAAAGCATTTGGTTTGAATCTAGAATAAAATTATTTTCCCAGTTAAAAACAATTTTAATTGTTCTCACTACAGTAGGGTGAAGCAAGTGGACATTCAATGATCAAGACCTTTAGCCGCTTTTAATTGTGTAATTGCAATAAAGAATTATATTACAAGTAAGATGTAGATAGCCTGGGTCACATTGTGATCCAAAAAGACGAGGTGTTGGGTGTCTTAAAAAATATTAAGGTAGATAAGTCCCCAGGGCCTGATGGGATCTACCCCAGAATACTGAAGGAGGGTGGAGAGGAAATTGCTGAGGCCTTGACAGAAATCTTTGGATCCTCGCTGTCTTCAGGGGATGTCCCGGAGGACTGGAGAATAGCCAATGTTGTTCCTCTGTTTAAGAAGGGTAGCAAGGATAATCCCGGGAACTACAGGCCGGTGAGCCTTACTTCAGTGGTAGGGAAATTACTGGAGAGAATTCTTCGAGACAGGATCTACTCCCATTTGGAAGCAAATGGACGTATTAGTGAGAGGCAGCACGGTTTTGTGAAGGGGAGGTCGTGTCTCACTAACTTGATAGAGTTTTTCGAGGAGGTCACTAAGATGATTGATGCAGGTAGGGCAGTAGATGTTGTCTATATGGACTTCAGTAAGGCCTTTGACAAGGTCCCTCATGGTAGACTAGTACAAAAGGTGAAGTCACACGGGATCAGGGGTGAGCTGGCAAGGTGGATACAGAACTGGCTAGGCCATAGAAGGCAGAGAGTAGCAATGGAGGGATGCTTTTCTAATTGGAGGGCTGTGACCAGTGGTGTTCCACAGGGATCAGTGCTGGGACCTTTTCTCTTTGTAGTATATATAAATGATTTGGAGGAAAATGTAACTGGTCTGATTAGTAAGTTTGCAGACGACACAAAGGTTGGTGGAATTGCGGATAGCGATGAGGACTGTCGGAGGATACAGCAGGATTTAGATTGTCTGGAGACTTGGGCGGAGAGATGGCAGATGGAGTTTAATCCGGACAAATGTGAGGTAATGCATTTTGGAAGGTCTAATGCAGGTAGGGAATATATAGTGAATGGTAGAACCCTCAAGAGTATTGAAAGTCAAAGAGATCTAGGAGTACAGGTCCACAGGTCATTGAAAGGGGCAACACAGGTGGAGAAGGTAGTCAAGAAGGCATACGGCATGCTTGCCTTCATTGGCCGGGGCATTGAGTATAAGAATTGGCAAGTCATGTTGCAGCTGTATAGAACCTTAGTTCGGCCACACTTGGAGTATAGTGTTCAATTCTGGTCGCCACACTACCAGAAGGATGTGGAGGCTTTAGAGAGGGTGCAGAAGAGATTTACCAGAATGTTGCCTGGTATGGAGGGCATTAGCTATGAGGAGCGATTGAATAAACTTGGTTTGTTCTCACTGGAACGAAGGAGGTTGAGGGGAGACCTGATAGAGGTATATAAAATTATGAGGGGCATAGACAGAGTGGATAGTCAGAGACTTTTCCCCAGGGTAGAGGGGTCAATTACTAGGGGGCATAGGTTTAAGGTGAGAGGGACAAGGTTTAGAGTAGATGTACGAGGCAAGTTTTTTACGCAGAGGGTAGTGGGTGCCTGGAACTCGCTCCCGGAGGAGGTAGTGGAAGCAGGGACGATAGGGATATTTAAGGGGCATCTTGACAAATATATGAATAGGATGGGAATAGAAGGATACGGACCCAGGAAGTGTAGAAGATTGTAGTTTAGTCGGGCAGCATGGTCAGCATGGGCTTGGAGGGCCGAAGGGCCTTTTCCTGTGCTGTACATTTCTTTGTTCTTTTGTTTGTTCTTTGTAAGCTCAGGTTTTGATTTCCCACTGATAGTGTTTTATTTCTGGTGGAGATACTCTGGTGGTAAGGTGAAAAATGGGAAAAATTTACTCATTCACATTTTAAATGCCTCTGTTTCTATTGACATCAATTGAAAGGAAAATCGGGCAGGGTGTATAACAGGCAGCCAATTCAATATTACCAGCTGGCACTATCACACAAAACTAACATTACCCTCAGTCATTTCAGGCCTCAGGATATGAATGACAGACAGATAAAAACCTTCTTTATCCAACCTGTCAGACATAACTATAATATTGGTATCACAATATATACTCAATCCACTCCAACCCCA
This sequence comes from Scyliorhinus torazame, assembly GCF_047496885.1. Taxonomy (NCBI): domain Eukaryota; kingdom Metazoa; phylum Chordata; class Chondrichthyes; order Carcharhiniformes; family Scyliorhinidae; genus Scyliorhinus; species Scyliorhinus torazame. The sequence goes on along the minus strand of NC_092707.1, from coordinate 194,058,309 downwards.
GGATAGGAAAAAAAGACAAACACCCTGTTTAATGTAGGGGAACAAATTCAGGAAATTGCTCTCCAACACACCTTAGGAGATTGAAACTAGTCCAGGAGATTATTCTAACACTCAGCACCCTTTGTGAGATGGAATGTCCACCCTCAAGAACAAAATTAAACTAGAGTGTCGGATAGTTAAATCATGTCACTATTAGCACTCTTCAGTCCTTAGTGGCACCATTAACATCCTCCTTTGTCTTATACCCATGACACCTTTGTCAATCTTTCCTTTTTCCGCCCTATTCCTGCCCTTCAATTCTGCCTCACCTCCTCCATCCACCTCTCCAACCATATAATTCATCACATTCCTACCTCGCTTCAGTTCTGTAGAAGGGTCATAATAGAACATTACAGCGCAGTACAGGCCCTTCGGCCCTCGATGTTGCGCCGACCTGTGAAACCACTCTAAAGCCCATCTATACTCTTCCCTTATCATCCATATGTCTATCCAATGACCATTTGAATGCCCTTAGTGTTGGCGAGTCCACTACTGAAACTTTTACCTTGTTTCTCCCTCTGAAGATGCTGCCAGACCTGCTGGGTTTTTATTTTCTATTTTTATTTTGCATTTCCAGCATCTGTAGTCTTTTGCTTTTATTTGTTGGATTATTGTTTTCCTCGTTGCAGATGTTTTCCTTTCTAACTGTATTCTAGCTTTATAAACCAAACCGCACAGTGCGACTGGATTGTTGCTAAGGTAGCCTGAATTATTTTTGTGGTCAGTGGTACATTGTGCCATGTCCGTATGATGAATAAATATATGTATACAAAGTAGTTTCATATCTGACCCACGGAAGATCTGTTGCTTTCCTTACTTTTCTTCATTGTGCTATGTCCCACAGCTAACTTTTTGCTGCTACTGGTTTGATCAAGAGCACACACTTAAAAAGTTAGTCTATCCTTTCGCTCTTCACTCACGAACAGACTTCTTTTTATTTCCTATATTTTCTGATACTTTCCAGATTTGCAGGGTTTTCTGTTTTTAATCTCTTTACATATTGAAGCAATAATAATAATAGCTAATGCTGACACATTTTGAGTCCTGTTTGAAAGTCTGATATAAGAAATTGTGAATGCCTCTGGATTGTTGCACTGACAGTTTGAGTTAGATTAATCACTTCAGATGGTTATTCATCACAGGGATAATCTCAGCGCTGGTCTTTAGGATCAAAAAGCAAATAAATGCTGTACAATCGACCAGCAACGTAGGATTCGTATGAGAAGGAGGAACATTTCCAAAGCCTCCTGGAGGGGAGGGGGACGTTATAATGATGTGTGACAGATCCATCACAGTCAGTGTCCAAACAATTTAATCATACCGAACAAGTATCTCCTGTTATTTCTTTTTAAATCACCACACATCAAGCCTGCAGCTTTTACTCGGGTTCTCCATTGAAATGACTGCCATTAAAGAACAGTAGACACAGCAGGTTATGTAGTCTGTCAGGGCTGGAGACAGGTAGAAAGAATATTTGTTATGTTTTCAGCATTGGGAAGTTTGACTGATTTTGATGATCAAAGGTGAAGGAGCACTAAAATCAGCATGAATGCAGTAAGTTTGTTGTTTTCTGTAAGACCAATAATGCCCTGTGGTTTTTGAACCTTTGCTGAGGCACTAGTATCCTTCTAATATGCTGTTGGTTCCTTTTTGTATTTTCTTGGATATTGCAGATGTTGTGCGCTGTTCCCTCATACAATTACATGGTTGAAACTGTTAGGCTTGTGCAAATCAGATGATCTGATCATTGTACCACCACCGTTTGTGGGACTTCTGCGTACAGGTTAGCTGCCCCATTTTCCACATTATAACTGATCAAGCATCAAAAGCATTTTGGGACATCCTGAGATCAGGAAAGTCATTAAACAAATATAAGTTATTTCTTCTTTATTTTTTATATGTCAACTTTAATTGGACCATTATTCACTGAATTAAAAATTTCAAAACATATCTTCTCCTTGAGGATAGGTTAGAAACGCTTTTGTTTTAATCATCGTCCCGCACTATAAATAACACCATGTCATTCTGGATACATTAATGGTCTTTTAGTGTATTTCTTATTGGGCAAAGTCACCTGGCATCAATATTCTGAATAAAGCAGAGCCAGAATTTTACTGCAAATAGCTTTTTAAGTAATTGCTCCACAAACAAATCTTATCATAAATGCCTCCAGCATTGTCACAAGCATTCACAATGGACTCTCAATCATGTATTCTGAAACATGCTCTTGAGACCACCCGCCCCCACCAGAAACGTCAAATGATCCATCTGTAAAACTGGGGCAAGGGGAAAGATGGTAGGATTGTTACTGAGACATTCAGGATGACTGATCCACCAGGCTTTCCAATGAAAACCAGCTTGCCGAGAGAATTGTGTGGGTTGGATCGGAAACTGAACCAAAGAGTGCTTTCCCCCTGCTGAAAAACAGTGCATGAGAGTAGATGCTGCATGATGATAAGATCAATTTGGTTGTGATACCCTTCATGGTTCACAGGCACTTCCCCAGAGTGACTGTGATTATGGCTTACTGTTCCACCGGAAGCACAGACTTCACTTCCAGTATATCACAGCTATGAAGTAGTTTTGTTTCACTTAAAGATTTTGTAGAAATACCTATCAATCACTTTGGTGCAATTGAACCTTTTCCGCTCGTAATAATTTGAACAGATTTTTTTATCCTCTTGTACATTCTGGTGTATTTCTGTGGCCTGCAATTGAGGGAGCCTGTTTATTGTCTTCAGCTACTCAGGAACTTCAGGGAAAGTTAAGCCTGTTCTCCAAACTGTGTAGTCCTAGGACAGTTTCTATGTTGTTAGGATCCCAGTCGAGAAATCAACTATTTTCACTTTGTAAAACTGTGAGGAAATGTTACTGCACTGACCAATATATATCTTTTATGTTAAAGCAAACTTTAATTTAATCATATAATTAACCATATTAGCAACAAATAAATTACTTTCCAGCTAACAGTTACAAAAGTTCTTAATTAAAAAGGAAATCTTAACTTGCTTCTTAAACCTGCCACTATATTCCAATTAATCAAACCAATATATATTAAATACCACTCATGAATAAAGTTAACAACCAGGGTTTTACTTGCTTTTCTCATTAAGGTTTCTCCTTATACTCAAGAACTTTTGTAAAGCAATTTCTTTGTTACTAATATCATCCATTCTGTGTTTAAATTAAAGTTTATTTTAACATAAAAGATACCTCTTGGCCAGTGTTCTCACTCCTGGGGTGCAGTAACATTTCCTCACAGTTTTACAAAATAAAAATAGTAGGGTTCTCAACTGCAATCCTAAGAGAATCCTTGTTGTAAATGGTAGGACATGTTAACAAAATTCACAAAAAGGTAGGATCACACAATGATAATTCCTTGTACAAAGTCTCCAGTTTGGACATTTATTAAGTTTGCCACTGCCAATTTCTCAGCCACCCTGTAGTTCAACAAATTAACAAGATGTTACTCATCAAAGAACAAAGAAAAGTACAGCACAGGAACAGGCCCTTCGGCCCTCCAGGCCTGTGCTGACCATGCTGCCCGTCTAAACTAAAATCTTCTGCATTTCCAGGGTCCGTATCCCTCTATTCCCATCCTATTCATGTATTTGTCAATTTGTCCCTTAAACGTCACTATCATTCCTGCTTCCACCACCTCCTCCAGCAGCGAATTCCAGGCACCCACTACCCTCTGCGTAAAAAACTTGCCTGGTACATCTACTCTAAACCTTACCCCTTACACCTTAAACCTATGCCTCCTAGTAATTGACCCCTCTACCCTAGGAAAAAGCCTCTGACTATCCACCCTGCCTATGCCCCTCATAATTTTGTAGACCTCAAGCAGGTCACCCCTCAACCTCCGTTGTTCCAGTGAGAACAAACCACGTTTATTCAACCTCTCCTCATAGCTAATGCCCTCCATACCTGGCAACATCCTAGTAAATCTCTTCTGCACCCTGTCTAAAGCCTCCACATCCTTCTGGTAGTGTGGCGACCAGAATTTAACACTACACTCTAAGTGTGGCCTAACTAAGGTTCTATACAGCTGCAACATGACTTGCCAATTTTTATACTCAATGCCCCGGCCAATGAATGCCGTAGCCTTCTTTACTACCTTCCCTACTTGTGTTGCCCCTTTCAGTGACCTGTGTTGCCCCTTTCAGTGACCTGTGCACCTGTACACCTAGATCTCTCTGACTGTCAATACTCTTGAGGGTTCTACCATTCCCTGTATATTCCCTACCTGCATTAGAGCTTCCAAAATGCATTACCTCACATTTGTCCAGATTAAACTCCATCTGTCATCTCTCCGCCCAAGTCTCCAAATGATCTAGATCCTGCTGTATCCTCTGACAGTCCTCATCGCTATCCGCAATTCCACCAACCTTTGTGTCATCTGCAAATTTACTAATCAGACCAGTTACATTTTCCTCCAAATCATTTATATATACTATCATCTTCCTTGCCCTGGAAGCTAAAGAAATTTGGCACGTCTGCATCGACTCTCACAAACTTCCCCAGATGTGCGATAGAGAGCATCCTATCCGGTTGCATCACAGGCTGGTTTGACAACTGCTTGATCCAAGATTGCAAGAAATGGCAGAGTGTGGTGAACTCATCCCAGCGCATCACACAAGCTTGCCACACTCACGTTGATTCTGTATATACATCTCCTGCTGCCTCAGGAAGGCAGACAGCATTATCAGAGACCCCTCCCACCCAGGCATTGCCTTCTTCCAGACCCTTCCATTAGGCAGAAGGTACCGAAGTCATCCAGACATCGGAACAGCTTCTTCCCACAGCTACAAGACTCCTCAACGACTCCCCTCGGACTGATCTGTTCCCTGTAAAAACACTATTCACGACGCCCTATGCTGATCTTGCTCATGTTTTTTTTTTGTTTGGTCCCTTGTTCTGCACTGTAACCAATCACTGTTTGTCGATGTACCATTTGTCAATGTTCTCTGTTGATTATTCTTTTGTCTACTATGTGCGTACTGTGTACGTTCCCTCGGCCGCAGAAAAATACTTTCCACTGCACTTTGGTACATGTGACAATAAATCAAATCACTAGCTCAATCAATCAATCAATAACTCAATGTACGACCAGAACTTCGGAGGTACATGAAGAATCTTCAGTAGGACATGGCTGCAAGCAGCCTAATGCTCTCACTTTAGGATGGCATTCATTTACCATAGCTTCATTCCACCTGATTTTTCAGTCACAACAATGATAACAGCCTGAGGTTATTTGGTGCCTTTGATGTGGCAAAACATCCCAAATGTTTCACAGGAACTTCAGCAAACCACGAGAGCGATATTAGGATAGATATCCAAAACCTTCATCAACGAGGTAGGTTTAAAGGGGGTTCTTGAAGGAAACGAGAGAAATAGGCAGGTGGAGAGGGTCAGGGAAACAATTCCATAGCTTAGGCGCTGATGTAGCTAAAGGCATGGAGCCAATGGTGGACATAATAATAATAATCGGTAATTGTCACAAGTAAACTTCAATTAAGTTACTGTGAAAAGCCCCTAGTCACCACATTCCAGCGCCTGTTTGGGGAGGCCGGTACGGAAATTGAACCCACTGCTGCCTTGTTCTGCATCACATGCCAGCTGTTTAGCCCACTGTGCTAAACCAGCCCATGAATGATGCGATCCCAAAACACATTCAATGTGCCTTTACAAGTTTCCTAAAAATGTTGCCTTTGAATTTTCTTCCCACCTCCTCCACACCCCGGCCCCAGCATACGGTGCCTACCTTCCATTCTATTAGATACATAGGCATGTTTGCTTTCGATGAAGCATTCCTTACAATTGCAAATTACTGGTATGTTACCCAACATGCAGACCGCAAATCTCTACTAGAATCAGGGTAGCCCACTGAACAAGTGTCATATTCAACGGATGCCATGTTTCTGTCAATGCAATCCAGGAACATGAAGTGTTACCATTGGAAAATAAATATATAATCATTTGACAGATGAATAAGTGGTTGACGAGACAGAAAACAAATTGTTCAGGGCACAGTCCTTTCATCAATGGAGATCGGATTGAACTTGAATGCTGCCTAGACTGCATCCCCTCGACCTGATGCCTCAAAAGATCCATATGTGAAAAGGATTTGGGCAACCCCAACCCAGTTTCTTGTGGACACACCTGCCTACAAGTCTAAAACTGGCACTGTCCCCCAGTAAATCAACAGATTCGTACTGGGAAGCCACAAGAAAGGTGCCACACTGACATAATGGAAAACAGTTCCCTGTGCCCACAGTCATGATTCATTGTTGAGACAGTGAAGTGAACATTTTACTGTGCTTTTGCTGGGTCAGAGTATTTGACAGTACCACTGGGTGCCATAATAATCCAAATCCCTGGAGTAACATCCCTTACTGTGACAGGTACAAAAGCTCATTAAACGTGACCCATTCAGAAAAGCCGAACTTCGTAACAAAGTAATCCCGTTAGACTAATGTTGTACCTTTAATACCACTCATTCTGACATTGTTTGACATTGGTGTCAGCAAATTGCATGGCCCAGTGTCATCCTGGGAAGACCTGTCACATTTGTCTGCTGATTAAAATGGACAAGTTTAACCCAATGAGAACAAGCAAGTTTTGTGACTCCATTAAAACACCAAATGAAAGAATGCGATATGAAATGGGAAAGCACAGAATTCGCAGATTCCCATGTTTGTGCTAATTCTAAATTAATTTACCCCACAGTCTGAGCTGGGTGATGATTCTTTTTCCAAACGATTTGGAAGCACCACAGCCGTCACTGATCCATAAGGAACCACTTGCGAAAGGGTTAAAATTCCAACATTGCTCGACAGGATTTAGGATTATTCAGTAAATTATTTTGAACAGGAGAGACGATATACGTTCCGCGGCATTTTTCGATAAATGAAGGAAGTAGACATTGAGGATTACACGTAGACATTACATTATAGTCCAGCCGATTCTTTTCAATGGATCGGCCTAATGACGGTGTTTAATCCACCCATTGCACTCCAATGATACTGCCGTTGAGGGCCAGCAGCTTCTAATATTGCCAGTTTCAGACCATTGACCTGCAGAAATTAATTTTAGCCACTCAAGTTACAATCATTCGCTATTGAGGTGGCAGTTCGCACGTTATCACCCTAATAACTATGATTCAATAAATATTCCCTAGCATTGAAGCACTTTTAACATTCTGCCTAGCTCGCGAGAGTACCCAAAACAAATTTAATAGCTGGCTTGCCCTTTTAAAGGCTGCTAATCAAGAATAAAGCCGTGAACAGGTATTAAAATAGAGTTACCAAATTCAAAGTAGACTGCAGGTTTATTACTGATGAGACGTGTTGTAAAATTGCACTGTGCCCCTTAAATGTCACAATTCTCTTTCAAAATAAACAGGAATTATCTTGTTCTCTGCTCACTTTAAACATGATTCTACAGGGCGACAATACAATAATCTCTCTAACTGCAGTCAGTGCATCATAGGCTCTGTTTTTAACATTCATGAGCATCACTTCATTTTTTTGAGACAGTAATACATACATTGATAGAAAGACACAAGATTATTTTAGGTGTTGTAGTGAAAGGTGGAAGACTGCAGCGATACACTTCCCTTTCAGCCCTGGCTATTTGAATTCCTATCCAACTCAAATTGATGAGAGAAATAAACTTCAACCATATCCCTGGTGGCCACGTTAAATGCCCACAGGTTGGCACTAATTAGCTCTACACTGGCAGTCTCACTCAGAGGCCACGGAGATGACTGCAATGCTAAATGGAAAAGACAAACCGACACGGTATGGGTGTGATATGGTGTGACAGGAACAGAGGCGCATTTTGTGGGACAACTTAAGAGAGTTTTATTCCACATTACCTGCAGCAACATTAAGCTGGCTTTCCGATTCTGTTTTAACTCCCATACTTTTCCAAGTTTTGCTTAAATTTTCAGTGTGTGTAGTTTTTTTTTAAGATTCATGGGTCACTAATGGCCAGACCAAACAATGTAACAGCTCTGCACAATGTCAGTAAATTCATAGACATTTTTATTTACATTTTCCTGTTTTATGCAAGGTTAATTAGTTGATGCCATGCTAATCCAAACAGAATGCTCAATATCTCCCAGTAAGTAATTGGAAGTAATTACAATAATAAATAGGCGCATTAACTTATAGGATTATGGTATAAAGAGTAAAGAAATAGCTGGCAGAGATGCAAGGCAATAATTGAATCTTGAGTTTCTGGTGGCTTTCAATTCAATTACTGCCTTCTATCACACTGCCTGACACCTATCATCCTGTATGTACTGTACTTTAACGATACTTGGCACTTGCTGAATACTTGCTGAATCTCGCACCTCTCCATCTCCACATTTCTCTCATGTCTGGTGTTCATTAAAAGGATCATGCTGCTTTATTCAGTTAAAAAAAACTTTTTGAAAGCCTGTACTTTGTGACAGAGAACCAGAAGCAGTCTGTGTGCACTCCTGCTGTAATGCATTATTTATAAAACACTCATGTCACCAGCAATTTCTGGAAATCATGTTTAGCGAGAAAAAAAACACATGCGTTTCACGTCATGGAGTCAGAAGGTCCATTTCCGAGCGGGAACTTGGTTTCATGAAAGGATGGTTGAGGACTGGCCGTCAGAACGTCCCACAAATTAAGGATGTCACGCTTGACTGCAATGGAAACACGCCTCAATTTGGTGACCGCAAGTTTACTTTTTGTAATATTCAAAAATATCCATTCAAGTAATCTAACCCACGAAGAAGTAATTGGGGCTAATTTTGACTTTATGCCGGAGAAATGTGCAACGGGCTGTCAATTTGCCATTAATCATTTTATACTGTTGCACAATGACCTTTGATTTCTATCTTTCCTTTTGTAACAATGCTGGCTTTAATTTGCCCTCTACTTGTCTCCAGTACATAAACCTGTCACTGCTGCTGTGTCTTCAACCATTGGGAGGTTTAAGAGATGATACACTCGCCAGTGTCCACTAGCCTCACTAACATCTGTTCAGTTTCCTCACAGTAGTCGAGGTCAAGGACTGGCCGTTTGGAGAATCACGAATATGGGACAGGCTGTTCTGCAGAAGCCGCAATGGATCGAATGGATTTCTTCTGTGCTATACCGTTCTATAATTATGTTTATGGTGTCACGTGCTCGTGTGATATCTGGGATAGGTTTAATATTTTGATTGTCATCCTTTTTGATATATTTTATTTCAACCTCTCTTCCATTACCTGCTAATACATCAAAATGTCTACTTTAAAATGTTCCCAATATCTTTACTTAATTCTGACCAAGTCACTTAGCAAAGGTTTTTGCCTCAGAAACTATCCAGAAACATGGGGCACGATTTTCCATTTGGGAGACTACTACCTAGATTTTGCAGAGTCCCCGATGCAGCGTAGAATCCAGGGTATGGGGAGAAAAGGGGGCAGGATTCCCTGTTGCCCGACGCTGATATCGTAATCGGGGATCAGGCGGAGAATCCCTGTTTACGACCGAATCAGGTCGACGCATGTTTTCGGGTGCTCCGCCCCCTCCAAAACGGCATCATCGAGGAGTACGCCGCGCACCATTGGGACGGCCTCAGGGCGTTACCTGAAGGCCTTTCACTGATGCTCTTACCCCAATGGCGCGGGGGTCGCCAAAAGTTCCCAAAGGCGCGGAGGTCGTGTGCCCTCAGTTTTCGTGAACCCGTCGTAGTGGCTGCAAACTGTGTCCAGCACCACCACAGTCAGGGGGAAGCTGTCCGGGAGGGGGGGGGGGGGGGCGCTTCGGCGAGAACTGGGGGGACTGGTGTGGGATGGCCCGGGGATGGGGAGGGAGTGTTCAAGGGGGCACTATCTGGCAGGACGGGTCCGCGTGCGGCCGGCGCCTTGTAGTATGGCGCGACCGCTGCAGGTCGTCACCGTGCGCATGCACAGCCATCGACCCGGCAATCCTCCAAGTGTTTATATCAGGAAGGATGTCCATTTTACGTGGATTGGCTGCTAGCCCCTCATCAGTTGGAGCATCGGTGCGTGGGTGGCGCCAACTTTATCATCATAAAACCAGACATGTCCTCCGGACATAGCCTCAAAATCAGAGAATCCAGCCCAGGGGATCTGCGACAGTCACCAATCTGTACCCAATGCTGATGCTCTGGTCCCCGCTGGCATCAGGATCGAGGTTCCAATTACCAGGCTGGCATTATATTATCTAGGCCCCCGTGATTCTCTGATCCTCGGTGCAGGCAATCACTTGGCGGAGAATTGATGCTGGTCCTGAGAAGTGTGTAATTGACGCGGTGGACCTCACGGTGTGCCAAAAGACTAACTCTTTAAGGGTGATCACCAAAGTCCATTAGAGGGCCATCCACTCCCCACAATGCAAGATCAGCCTAATCCACCCTCACCAGATCCTCCCACCACCCCCCACCAGAGACACCCTGAGTAAAGAGACCCCCACAGCGACCCACAAAATAAAGTGACATCCCCTCACAGAGCCCCTAAAGAGACCCCCACAGCTCTTACTGATGATCAGCATTGGATTTAAATAAGAAAATTCATAATAATAACACTCTATAACAGCAACCAATGGAGTGCATTCACTAATATGTAGGAAAGTCCAGCAGCCAGCATGCCCTCAACAATTCATTCATTTTTTTTGTGGTGTTGGATAAGGGAGAAAAGTTGGCCAAAAATACAGTGTCTCAAATTAGTGTGTACGTGCAGATTTGTCTATACTTCTCTATTTGCTCTGCAAATTTACCAAATATCCCTGGGCCCTGAGTGGAATATACTCATGATTCACCACATGGTAAATTTCAGAGCTTAACTACATGTTTATTCCTGGACGAACAGAAATTTCCTCCAATTCAATAATGGAAATACTAAAGCCATTGATTTCAGACCCTGCTCCAAACTTTGTTCCCCAGCTACCAATTCCATTCCTCTCCCTGGAGGACTTGTAGCTCTTATGTCAACATAGGAACTACGAGACAGAGAAAAAAACCAAGATCTATTTTGTTTGCCTGCTGTCATCCTGCTAGTCACATGGTACAATATTAATGGATGTTATTGACTAATCATAGCAATAAATCTCTAATAATTCCTCTATAACTGACCAAGAAATGGTACAGGACAAACCTGTGGTAGAGAACTTTGGGGACAATATGTCCAATCCTTTCGTTTTACAAAAATCATGTGGAATAATTTCCAATTATTTTATTTATTTATTTGTTCACTCGATGTGGGCATCGCTGGCTGGGGCAGAATTTATTGACCATCCCTAATTACTCTTGGGAAGATGGTGGTGAACTGTTTCTTGAACCACTATAGTCCATGTAGTGTAAGTATGTCTGCAGAGCTGTTAGGGAGGGAATTCCTGGATTTTGACCCAGCAACAATGAAGGAATGGCAATATAGTTTCAGGTTAGAAAGGTGTGTGTTCTGGAGGTGAACTTGATGGTGGTGTTGTTCCCATACATCTTCTGCCCTGTCCTTCTAGGTGGTAGAGGTCACGAGTTTGGAAGATGCTGTCACAGTAGTCTTGATGAGTTACTGCAGTGCATCTTGTAGATGGCACAGATTGCTGCCACATTGCATTGTTGGTTGAGGAAGTAAGTGTTTAAAGTGGTGGATGTCAATCGAATGAGCTGCTTTGTCCTGGGTAGCATTGAGCTTCCTGCATGTTGATGGAGCTGCACTCATCCAAGAAAGTGGATGGTATTCCATTACAATCTTGGCTTGTGCCTTGTAGATGGTGGACAGGATTTAGGGAGCCAGGACCTGAGTTAATTCTTTCGGAATTCCCAGTCTCTGAGCTGCCTTGTAGCCACTGTATTTACATGACTGGCCCAGTTCAGTTTCTGGTGGATGGTAACTCTCAGGATGTGGATAGGGGGGCTGGCAGAGGAAATTTAGCACCTCTTCCCAAAGAGGCACTCTGGGATATCTCCTTCAACACTTCTGGAGCGTAGAGTGCAAGGTCATTTTAAAATAATTACTGGAAACAATACAGCTCTATTAATTTAGTTCAGTATCACAGAGCTACCTCAACCTCTGATAAATGTCAGACAGAGCAGTTTCCTATTGCTATAGGTATTAGCTATTTGTATTCAAAACCAATCAAGTAGACATATTTATGTTTCGAGCAATTGTGTAGGCCACTCTTAATCACCATATTATACTCTCCTTATTGATAGGTTTACCTCAGTCCTTGCAATTTAAAACCAAAATCAAATCATTTGAATTTTTGCATGACATGGCTTCTTATTTATTCAGCACTTTCTCATGTTCCATTTTAACCTAATCATTCCTCCAATGAAGCGGGCACTTTGTATACAGTGAGCAAATTTAATGTTACGATGGCAGCGTTGACAGATAAAGAAAACATTCAGGCAAATGACATGCATAACTCAGTAGATATTCTACCCTTAGCAAAGGATCAGTTGCAGACTCCAAGGGAAGTCTCCCCTGGTCAGTCTGCTTCCTACAATCGCAGCAAGAGATACGTGTCCCACGTTTGTAATTACCAAATTAAGATTGCATACTTCAAACAAAGGAAGTATGTAATATCTGCAAATGGAGCAGTCAGCAGTAAGTGTTATCTCTGAATATCATTGGGCACTATCAGAGATTTTGTTTTAAGCACCAAAATTTGTTCATTATTGTTTAATGCAAAGGTTTAAAATTGAGTAAACAGTCAAGAATTCTACTGACTGCATGTCTGCAGGTAATTTCTACAATGACTGCGCCTGATGAAGTTTTAATGCCCCTTCCCCAAAAATATTCAAAGGAATCTCACTGACTGCTCTCAAGCATACAGCACACAATGGGCCTTCTTTAGTACCATAAATCTTTCTGTGTTTCTTTGACTCTAGAGATACAAGTTAGGTGTGTGGCCTGATTCTGGCAATGTAATAAACCTGAAGCACAGTCAAGTCACAAAGGTGTAATCTTCTGTGATATGAAACTTGCAGGTAACATGGCTAACTCCTGCTGTGCTAATCCCTTCTGAGTCTGGGCTCTGCAATGCAGGTGTTGTAGCCACCTGAGTTGGCCACTTCCCGACTTAAAATGGAGAACCGCAAAGGCTGAAGGGAAATTCAGCCAACACAGGCAAAAACTAGCAAATACAGAAATCATGTGTATTGAAACCTGGAAGGAACCAGACAGCACTGAAACCAGCAGCCATCTGCATAGTAATACAGCAGCCATCAGCATAGTAATGAGCGATTCCAAGGCACAATCGCAACAGTTAAGGTGAATAAAGCCAAGCCAGACTCCTCGGCGCCAGCAGGAGCCAAGACAAAGGGAGGCCAACGGACATTTAGGGACCGCCCAACGATCAGGGAACAACTGCAATATTGGAGAAATCGATCCAAGTGATCGGAAAGTAGTCCAATCACTTGGAATCAGGTACAGGGTCCGCTCCGAAGGGCGGGAAGCCCCTGGGGACTGTAAAGTAAAGCCCCCAAGTTCAAATCGTCCTTCTTTGGTAGGGTCACTCAGCAACTTGAACCAACCCTTGACAGTGACCTGCCTCGCTGCCTCCAACCAAGTAAGTCTCGAGTCAACGCTCGCTATGAGATAGGCACTCGTAGCTACCAGTCCATACCAGCTTTTGAATGCTGCAGACTCAGGACCTGAACGGAAGGCCATTTGTTCCCCTGACCTGATGGGCCAGTCTGAAGTTAAGTATAGGCCTTTTAGTGATAGGAATAGCCTAGAAAGTAGAGTTTATGCATGAGTAGTGATTTACTGTGTACAATAAATGTGTTTTGATTTGAGTCTTACTAATTGGTGTGTCGAGTTACTGATCAGTACTTGAACTTTAACCTCGTGGCGGTATCTAAGATACCTGGCGACTCTAGAGAAAAGCTTGAACAAACTGAGCAAATTACGAATTAAGAGCCAACCAAATGTTAGCAACAGTGTTGCTCAGGGTTAGGTTGTGTACTGGGTGTTCTGGATGAGGTGGTTTGTGGAAAAGCTGATCCTGTAATACTGAGACAAATTGTCACATATTGGCCAAGTGAATCCAAACCTGCTCTGGCTCTCTAGTCTCACTTTGATTTCACTGAAATCTTGAGGTCTCTCTTGACTCGGAGAAACCCATAGGAGTATGAACAGCATAGTTCTATCGCAAAATTCTTCTTGCTTGGAGCATGGAGAAGAATGCGAAGATCATTAATCATTTTAGCAATATGGCATCACACACAAAATAAAACATGTTGATATGCAGGAACATGGAGAGACAATATAAAATAAAGGGGGTGCAGGAGCAGAGGGATCGAGGTGCATTTGTGCATAAATCATTGAAGATGGCAGGACAGGCTGAGAGAGCTATTAATAAATCATACAGTACCCTGTTTTTTAAAAATAGTGACAAAGAGTACAAGAGCAAGGAGATTAAGTTCAAGTTGTTGAAGACACTAGTTCAGACATACCTAAGGTATTACATCCAGTTCTGAGTGCCGTACTGTAAAGACATTGGAGAAGTTGCGATAATGAATCATGAGAATGTTCCGGGGGTGAGGGATTTCAGTGACAAATATAGATTGGTGAAGTTGGGACTGTTTTCCTTGGATAAGAGAAGACTGAGAGGAGATTTGACAGAGGCATTCAAAATCATATGGGGCCTGGACAGAGTAGACAGAGAGAAATTACTCCCACTTGTGAAAGAATGGAGAACAAGGGGACATAGATTTAAAGACCTATAACTTTCTGGCTTCCCCGCGTCAGATTTGGCTGACTTCCACTAACTTCCACTGGATAATTGCGCTGCGACGGGAACCATCCGACAAAGCGATTTAAATCGTTAACTTCGGATGGTTCTGCCAGTTTTACTTTCATAGTTTCCTGGGAAGACCTAGAAGAAATAAAAGCACTTCTAACTTCAGCACATCTATTTTTAAAGACTCAGACCAGTCGCCACACGGGACACACCCCACACTCCCAAGCCCAGAGGAGCTTTCCCAAACCCCCTCGCAGGAAGCACACTACCCGCCATGGTATTCCCCACTCCCTACCGTCCACTTGGGGGGCGGGGGGGGGGGGGGGGGGGGGGAATTCTCTATATACCACAACATGACCCCATGATCCAAACGACTTGGAACATCACCTCCCCCTCCGACCTGGCCCGACTTCCACCTCCGCAGCCCTAACCTCAATTCCCCCAACCCCCACCTGCTTTCCAGCAGCCGTTAAAAAAGGGGGTTGTCCTCCTTCACTCCACTTCTCTTACATTTGGATCCTTGAGCCAGGAACTTGCTGCACTGCCTGATCTCACGTAACCTGAGTTGGGAACGTTGGGTGAGGCAGGCACTTAAGAATATAAATGCAAGTAAGTGGGTATGGAGTGACAACCCAGTGGCTAACTGCCACTCCAAGGAAGTTATCGCACATAAGTAATTGGCAAAAGGTGCAAAAGCAACATGAGGGAAACCTTTTTCACGCTGCAAGTGGTTAGAGTCTGGGATGTTCTGCCTGAGAATGTGGCGGGTGGCAGGCAGATTCAATCGGAGCATTGAAAAGGGATTGTTTTCTTAATTGTTCAGGGTACTGACCCGCTGGCTGGGTCAGTAATTATTTCCCATCCCTAAATGCCCTTTCAGGTGGCTTTTAAGTGTTACTCACATTGCTGTGGGTGTGGAATCACATATAGGCCAGACCAAGTAAGGCAGATTTCCTTCTCCAAAGGGCATCAGAGAACCAGATAGGTTTCGACGACAATTGTTTCATCATTGAATTCAAATTTCACCTTCTGCCATGCTGGAATTTGAATGGGTGGCACAGTGGTTAGCACTGCTGCCTGACAGTGCCGAGGCCCCTTGTTGAATTCCAGCCTTGGGTGACTGTGTGGAGTTTGCATGTTCTCCCAGTGTCTGCGTGGATTTCCTTCGGGTGTTCTGTTTCTCCCTTCAGACCAAAGAAATACAGGTCAGGTGGTTTGGCCATGGTAAAATTGCCCCTTAGTATCCAAAAATGTGCCGTTTAGGTGGGGCTATGGAGCTACAGGGCTAGGGAGGGGAAGGGGTCAAGGCAGGGTGCTCTTTCATAGGGTTGGTGCAGACCCAGTGGGTCAAATGGTCTCCTTCTGCACTGTAGGAATTCTATGGAACTCTGGTCCCCAGAGCATTACTCTGGGTCTCTGTATTACTAGTCCAGTGAAAATACCACTATGCTACCACCTCCCAATTAGATTGCTACCTGAAAAGAAAGAATGTGCTAGATTACAGGGAGAAGGAGGGGAGATGAGATGAGGAAAATTGGGAGAACGACTGCCCCGCACTTTGAACCAATCCTGAAGCCTGTTAAATTCCGCAGCAATGTATTTGTATCAAACTCTAATCGTTGATTCTTTCTGTACTGAACACAAGTTTGACGCTGGGTATCTGACATTTAACATTCCTGAACATTCTACCATGGCTCATAGGGGGTCAGTATCCCGTATGCTGAGTGGTAATGTGCAGTAGCAGTTGTACAGTGCATGAAACAATAAAGTCCATAGGCTGTCTTAATTACAGAGTTATCAACTTGTTCAGTGCATTCTCATTTCAGTTTGTTTTGGCTAGCAGAGGGCTGGATTCGCCGATTTTAAGACTAAGTGCTGATGCCATCGTGAAAACTGTGGTCTTTTATGGCAGGAAAATTGCCATCAAAAGGCCACCGATACCCCGTTTTGCTGGGGGCTAGCAGGGAGCCGACATAGAGCTCGCAGCTCTAGCTGCCGATATGGCCCCAGCACTTCCGGTTCTGAGCACATGCGCACGGCGGCAGCCTGCAGCGGCCGCGCCGTGCTCCATGGCAGACTCAGCCCGCGGACCTGGGCTACCAAAGTAATGTCCCGCATCGGCCGCTCGTGCACCCTGGTCCACCCGCCCACATTGCCCCCAGCCCCAAATGAAGGCCCCCCCTTTCCCGCCAATTGGCCCTCTACCCCGACTGTGGCAGCCCCGGACTGAGTCCGCAGCCGCCACATGAGGATCCCGGACGCTGTGAGCACACGTAAGCCACGCTGTCAGGAATTCAGCCGATTGGCAACAGAGCATCGTTGTGCGGGCCTCAGGCAATGGCCTGAGGCGGTAGATACTCGGCTCGGCGTACACCTTGAGTATACCAATTTTCAGGGGGTGGAGAATTGAAAAGCAGGCGCCGCTCCCGATTTCGGCGCCAAAACGGATTCTCCACCCCGTTGCCAAATGCGATTTTGCTGTCGGGGGGCGGAGAATCCAGCCCAGAATTTTTTCTCTCCAGGTTGAGTTGGGTAGAATTGATGAAACTGTTCAAGGTCCATTGGTTGTGTTCGTGCCAAATCCCTACCGGTAACGTCAAGTAATATTGGCTCAGAAAGCAGCGAGACTGCTGCCTTTCAAGTCCAAAGCACAGTTCACCAACACAGATAAATGGAGTAGGTTCGCAAACCCCTGGACACCCCCCACCACCATGCAGAATTATTTATCTGTCGCTTCCATACTGTCAACCTGCTCTGGAATTGGTGCAAGGCAGAGTTACCACTATTCTCATGCCAGGTGCTGCAACCAGCCTGTTGCAACAGCACCATGAATGTGTCAGACTCATTGGCCCGTTCCTCTGAGTGCGGGTCCTTTGCCAATTTACACTGACAGAGTTTAACTCCACTGGTGCTGCTGCCAACTGGGGTGAGTAAGACCCACCTATTGGAAACTGCTAACAGCAACTGAACGTAAAAACTGCCACCTGCAAATATTCTGCACCACCAAAATTCTCAGGCCAAAGGTCCTTTAACCCAATTCCTGATACAAGCAAGCCAGTACTCAGCGATAGGTCTTGCGAATAATTGGAGGTGGTGTTAGAATTAGAAAGGTTTCATTCCAACCTGTGCTCAGGGTGCAATACGCTGTTGGCTACATAAACAAGCTGGGATGGTATCAGACCATAGATTCATAGAATCCTTAGAATGAAGAAGGAGGCCATTTGGCCTATCAAGTCTGCTCCGAACCTCTGAAAGAGCACCCTCCTAGGCATTCGTCCTCACCCTAGCCCCATAAACCAGTAACCCCACCTAATCTCTTTGACACTAAGGAGCAATTTAGCATGATCAATCCACTTAATCTGTACATCTTTGGACTGGGGGAGGATACTGGAGCAGCCAAACGAAACCCATGCAGGCACGTGGAGAACGTACAAACTCCACACAGATAGGCTGGAATTGAACTCAGGTCCCTGTCGCTTTGAGGCAACAGTGTTAACTACTGTGCCACCGTGCCGCCCTATACTTTTCTTTGCGAACACCCCCATATCTGACCTTATGATGAAGGCTGATGCCTGGGCCTCAAACACTATTCTATTCTTTAATTCTTTCCAAATAAGGGGAAATTTACCATGGCATATCCATCAATCCTGCACATCTTTGGATTGTGGGGATGAGACCCAGGTAGACACGGGAGAATGTGCAAACTCCACACGGACAGTGACCCGGGGCCGGGATCGAACCCGGGTCCTCAGCGCCATGAGGCAGCAGTGCTAACCATTTTGCCACTGTGCTTCCCTCGTCCATCGACAATTCCAAGTCCATTCCACACAATGCCAGACATTGAAGTCAATTGACTGAAAGGGAACGGGGTGTCAGACTGGTCTCATACCGCCTGATTTGAGCCGTTGCCTGGAAGGAATTTCTATCTGCGCCTGACCAAATACTAATGGGTCCAAGGCAACCAATTGACCAGAAACTAATAAACCTCAAATTAAGTAATTACTTGGCCACACTCATTGTAATTTATATGAAGGTTGGATTACTCAGTAAGGAAGATTAAAAATATGCCACCATCAGCACTCTTCTTAGTCATTATCACCACAATTTACATTCCCTTTGCCCATCATATCTTTATCAATCTGCCTCTATCCATCCCTCACTGCCACAACCACCCCCCCTTCCCCCACAACAGTATAAATCTGACACCATTTCCAGTTCTCTCTAGCTTTGACAAAAGTTAGCCCCCTTCTCTCTCCAGAGATGCTGTCAGACCTGATGAGATTGTCCCGCATTTTTCTGTTTCTGTTTCACATTGCAGTGAGCAACACAGTAGCACAAGTGGATAGCACTGTGGCTTCACAGCGCCAGGGTCCCAGGTTCAATTCCCTGCTGGGTCACTGTCTGTGCAGAGTCTGCACGTTCTCCCCGTGTCCGCGTGGGTTTCCTCCGGGTGCTCCGGTTTCCTCCCACAGTCCAAACACGTGCAGGTTAGGTGGATTGGCCATGATAAATAGCCCTTAGTGTCCAAAAAGGTTAGGTGGAGTTATTGGGTTACGGGGATAGGGTGGAAGTGAGGGCTTAAGTGGGTCGGGGCAGACTCGATGGGCCGAATGGCCTTCTTCTGCACTGTATGTTCTATGTCTATTTGCTTGCAATTTACTGATATCAGAAGAGTCAATAATCAGTTCCACTTGAAACTTCAGTGTTACAGACCATCCTTCCCCACACAAATCCAGAAAGCAGCCCCCCCCCCCTCGACATATCCAATTTCGTTACCCCAAATCTTAAACTATCCCCTTTTTCAGATGGCGATGGACTTGTCCTGTGCTTTCTGCATCGTTTTGATTTCCGATGCCACTTCCATTGAGCACCTTGAACGAGAAAAATAATGAATCCCTCCGAGTTCCTCTTCCCCGCTCCCAGCATGTTTTCACACGCTCAGGCTGATTCCATTCACCCGTAACTGCAGTCGGCATCTGTGAGCATTGACCCCACCCCATAAAGCGAACGGTATGACCCCTTTCTCATGCTGATAACTAACTCAAAACTCTGAACTCGCCCGCAATGCTGCAATAAAGCAAGTCCCTGCACCGCCATGGGGTGATATCTTTACCAGCCTTTAGCGTTCCTGGTGCTGGGCGCGCGAACTCTCTCAGACTGGATAGCATTCAGTTACAAAAGGCTGGAAAGGATTGTGCTGGGGAAATGCTGGGAAATAGCACTGCTGTCTAAAACGATATGCTATTGCTGCTGAAGAAGCCCGCGGCTGCCGGCATTCGCCTCAACCTGCACAAGGCAACAGTGGCATGTGCAACTGAATTGTAAATGTTCCTTAAATCCCCCGTCCAAAGAATAGAAACGATTTCACACCGCTGTGAAAAATGATAGCTCTAATAATTATAGTGTGACAATCAATCAGGGCTGTCTTGGGTGCACTCCCCGGGCTGTGCCAACCCCTTGGTGTGGTAACTGTGAAAACGAAATTGTTATTTTGGCGGAGCAAGATTTAAAGTTGCTGACAACCAATCAGTCGAGGGGGGTGGGGAGAGAAGGACAGCAATGTTGGCAGTTGTGTTTTATCCTTTCACGGGATATGAGCCTCCCTGTTGCCCATTCGGTGCAGACGCGATGGGCCGAATGGCCTCCTTCTGTATTGTAGGGATTCCCTGGAAATTCCTAATTGTCCTTGAGTAGGGTGCTAAACCTCCTTCTTGAACAGCGACAGTCCCCGAGGCGTAGGTACACCCGCAGCGCTGATAGGAGGGGGTTACCGGCTTTTAACCCAGTGATAGCAAAGGGACTGCGATATAATAATAAAAACCTTTATTCGTGTCACAACTGGGCTTACATTAACACTGCAATGTTTCCAAGTCAGGGTGGAGTGTGTGGTTTGTGAGGGGAGATTTGCAGGTGGCGTGTCCTTCTCGGTGGCAGAGGTCATGGGTTTGAAAGGTGCTGTCCAAGGAGCCTTGGTGAGTTGCTGCAGTACAAATTTACAATGATGCCTGCAGACACCATGACCAGGAGCTGAAATGGGACATGGACAGGGGAGCAAAACGTGCAGCGTGCTCCTAGTCATTTTTTTCACTATATTGTTCGATAGTGAGATAGGGACATCAGGAGGGTGCAGGAGAGTGGCATTGAGTAGATGATCAGCTAATGATCTAACTGAATGACTGAGCATGCTTGATGTGCCGAATGGACCACTCTTGTCCCGATGTTCCTATTCATTGGCTTCAGTTGGACTGAGTCTCAAACATGACCTGATACTGGAGGTCAATGCCTCAAGGAGGGCTGGTTTTGCTCAGTGAGCTGGTTTGTGATGCAGAACAAGGCCAGCAGCGCAGGTTCAATTCCCGTACCAGTTGATAATTCTGAATTCTCCCTCTGTGCACCTGAACAGGGGCTGGAATGTGGCGACTTGGGGCTTTTCACAGTAACTTCATTGCAATGTTAATGTAAGCCTACTTGTGACAACAAAGATTATGTACATTTACAATGCAATTCTCCCAGTTCTGTGTCCCCGTTCGATTTCAGCTCCAGACTGATTCGCAGAACTGAACTGGGACCCTCAGGCTCACCGCTAAAGCCCAAATATTCACGAAATTATGACTGACGTTCAGAGCACGAGCGAAAAGCAAATGTGCAGTGGGGAAAGTCTTCAGCTCAGGGTTAGATAAGTCCTTGAAAGAAAACATGTTACTGCAACATGGGGAAAGATTGGAACTAATTGGATTTTTCTGAGTTAACAGGTCAGGCTCAGTGGAGCAAATAACCTTCTTCTGTGCTGTACGACCATGTGATTCTATGGGTCCAAAGTTAACTCTATTAATTGATGGGGCAGGGTGGGACTCATTAGGAATGTCATGGAGAACGTCTTGTGGATTGAAGGGACATGGCTGGGGTACTAAACAAGTACTTTGCATTTTTCAGATTCAAAGAGGAGGATTCTGTCAATGTCTTCAAAAAGGAGGAAATCGGAGATAGAATGTCATAACTAAAATCAACAAATAACATAGATTCACAGGAGATACAAAAATGATTGGCAGCGCTCAAAGTAGAAAAGGTATATAGTCTGGGGGGGATGTATCACTGGTTGCTGAGGAAAGTAATGAGGGAAATTGTGGATGTTCTAGTCACAATCTTCCAATTCTCTTTCAACATGAAAGAGGTGCCAGAGGACAGAAGAATTGCAAATGTTACATTCTGTTTTTTTCAAAAATGAAGAGAGGAATAAAGCAAGCAACTACAAGTTAGTTGGTTTATGATACATGTTAAGATATACTTTTAGAGTCATTAATCCCGAGAAAATTAATCGCCACTTAGAAAAATATGTGTTGCTAAATTAAATCCAGCACGTATTTGTTCACGGGAAATTGTGTTTGACTAACTTGATTGAACTCTTTGGTGAATAAATGGAGAGGGTTGTTGAGGGTGCTGTGGTTGATGTCGTGCACATTGACTTGCAAAGGCAATTTGATGAAGTACCACGTAAGCGATATGCTACTAAAGTAAAGCTCTGGGATTGAAGCATGGACACCAAATTGGCTGATGGACAGAACACAGAGTGTGGTAGTGATCAGTGACCAGTTGCTTTCCAGGCTGCATGGAATTGTACACTGGTGCATTCCTCGTGCTTGGTACCTTAGCTACTACTCGTTTTGAACTATATTAATTGAATTTGGCACACAGTGTACAATTCAGAAACTCTGAAATGGAGGGAAAAGTGGTGAGGATAGTAACATATTTTAGGAGGACATAGACACAGATGCAAACAAGTGTGAAATGATTGGGAAAATTGATGAGAATTACCTAAACTAAATGATGCAATTTTAAAAGAGGTGCGGGAACAGTGAGACTTGGGGATGTACAAATACAAGTCTTTGAAAGTGGCACGAGTAGGCTATTAAATAGACGTGCAGTATCCTTGGCGCTATAAGTAGAGATACATAGTGCAAAAGGAAGGGAGATGTGCTAAATATTTCTTAGAAGTTGATTCGACTCCAGCCCAAATATTGCCTTTGAGTATCAAAGCTGAAAAACTTCAGCTCAGTGCATAGAATGGAAAGTATGGACTGTTCTCATGGAGCATCAAAGGTTAAGGTGAGATTAGGTAGAGGAATTCACAATCATGAAAGGTTTGGCTAAAGTATGTCAGGAAAGCATGTTTCCACTGGCAGGAATGTGGGTAACTAGACGAATAGATTTAAGGTGGCTGGCAAAAGAGCCAGAGGTTTCTCAAGCCAGGTAAAAATGACAGGATGGTGGAAGCTGGCCCAATGATAGCTTTCAAAAGGGAATAGGTTAAACACTTGGAGTGGGAAAATGTTGAGCGCAATGGGAAAGTTCTTCCAATGAGCTGACTTTGGCTTAATGGGCCTAATATACTTCTTCTATGCAGTATGATTCATCATTCTATTATCGTCCATCCATCTGGGTCACACCTGGTGCAAGCTTTAGAGAGCCCAGAGGAAATGGAAAGTGAAATCAGAAGTGTGTTCATGCAGACAGGTCTTTTTTTAGGAAATATGTTCACCATATAATCTAATCCAGATAAAGCCATGGTTCCGCCAAACACAGAATCCACATTTATTAAATCACTTATTTTGCATAGAACACCTGACAATGGTTTACTATGTATCGCGGACAACATTGATATATCAGGGTGCTAAATATATACAATTTGATGCCATCTTTCTGCTGGAAATAGCAATTACTCTGCATAAAATATATATTTCACCCAAAGTGTACTTTTGGTGTTCGCGAGATTGAGTTGCTGAATGAGTAGCCTGTAGGTGGAAGATTTGTCAGCAGATGCTTTTGCTGCGATTTTCTTAGAATTCTTCCTGACAGTACTGTGTATCAATCCTTGACAGAACATGACCTCTTTAATTTCTAGCTAGTAGTGAAGGGTATATTTTGCCTGTGACTTGAAATGGCTGAACATGAATACTCCTTATATCACTTCCATTTATAAACGCCTTTCTTATGCCATTGTGTGGACCTGCAATGGCCTCGCACCCACCTCCCTGCGCCCCCCTCAACCCCCCCCCCCCCCCCCCCCCCCACACACACACACACCACCAGGTCCAGGCGTAGTTTCATGAAACCGATGGTGTAAGGTGCAGGCTCGAGAACCTAGTGACAGCTTGATCTAACTGGTACCATCAGGTCATTCATTGCAGTGATGGCCGTAGTTCTCCCCCACTCCCGATAATCGGGAGCAACACAATCAATCACACGTGTTAAAATGACAGTCTTCCTGAAAGCTCCCGGGTGAGGCTTTTACTGTGCAAAACAACGCATATTTTGATCTTGTTCCGCATTTTAATTTAACTTAAGTCTGCCACTACATATAATTTATCTTTTCACACAGGTAATGGCCTGTCTGTTTCAGTCTCGATCTTTGACACTGAGTCTCGCTCGAAAACAACGGTGCCTGTCCCACAGCAGGTAAGTCAAAATAAATGCGATTTCTTTTACAACCAACACGCCTCAAAAGTACTCAGGGTTCCATTGACCAGCCGCTCCTATACATTGTGCAGCATCTGCCTGTTCCGTTACATAACTCCATGCTTCATTATCTCGGTCCAATGATCAAACATCCCAAGTCTTCTCCAAAGCAACAACAACAAATAGGACATGTCAGCTGCACCTCAGAATGAATAGACCCACACGATCCTCACTCCACTGATTGACTGACATGGGGCGGAGGAGGAACGTGTGTGTGTGTGTGGGGGGGAGGGATACACACCGACAGAATGAATTTAACAAAAGCAGAAAAAACTGGACAACCTCAGCAGGTCTGTCAGCATCTGTGAAGAGAGAAGGGAGCTAACGTTTCGAGTCTGGATGACTCTTTGTCACAGCTGAATGAATTGAAGGGCGCCCAACGGGATCATAGAATCATTACGATCCCTACTGTGCATTTGGCCCATCTAGACTGCACCGACCCTCCGAAAGAGCATCCTACCCAGGTCCAATGTCCCACCCTGTCCGTCACCCCACCAAACCATTTGGGGCAATTTAACATGGCCAATCCACCAAGCCTGCGCATCTTTGGACTGTGGGAGGAAACCGGAGCACCCAGGGGAAGCCCACGCAGACCACGGGCAGAACGTGCAGACTCCGCACAGACAGTGACCCAAGGTTGGAATTGAACCTGGCCTGTGAGGCAGCAGTGCTAAACACTGTGCCGGCCTTCTTGACAATAGAACTTCTTGTCAAGCCACTTCGGCGCTTGGATGTTACCTGACCCGCGGTATCATTGTTCCAACTCCACCAAGCAAATATTAAGCCTGTCAGTGTGAAGATTTGAACCGTGATTCATGAGTGTGGGGGCATTTCTCCTGTCTTTCTGCTTTGAAACCACAGCTGCGGCGCTAACAGGCTAAAAGTTCCCTTCTATAATTTCATGCGTTCACTGTGTACATTTCCGATTGGCCGGGTAGACATAACCATCCACTTAGCTGTTAAAAATATAACTCGCGCAGACACAGTAATCCCCAGTTTGAATACACATCACTGGAATAATAAAGTGTGATGTTATGTACAAACAGAGAGTGAGAGTACTGGACAGTACATGTGTCAGCCACAAAGTAGGATAAGCCATAAGGTGATTCCACGCCGACAGAAGTCAAAATAACACCCAATATTCCAATTTGACCAAGGCTGCGTTTTCTGCTCAGTTATTTTTTTTTACTTAACTGCTGTAACTTTAGAACGGTTTTATTGCCGGATCTCCTGCCTGGGATTGCGTTGAAAATGTCTGTGATTATCTTTATACAGTGATTTCTCGAGTTCAATCTGATTCCTTTCTGTGTCCAAATCCGTCCTCTACCTGTCACAGAGCACTCGTTTAATTGCGATGGAAAGTCAGTAACTGAGAGCGGGGTTGAACCTCTGCCCTCGCCACTCCCCCACTCCCTGTTCTCCCAACACCCCCACCGCCCGTGGGTTTGAACATTAATTCCATTTTCAGACGGCGGGTTACCAACTGGGATCATTGACCCTGGCAAAGAACTACAGGCGAATCAACACCGGGAGGAGGAGGATATTTTGGGTGTGAAGTTTAAATCATGAGAGTTCTCTCAGGCAGTCTCCATCTCAAATATGAACACATCAATTTTCTTGCCAGCTGGCGGACTTCATGTTTCCAGGAATTTCGGTCTTCAGTTTGCCCACTTCATGTTCTTGATATTTTCAAACTCCCAACTGTCGCCCCCTCAACGTCTGCTAAATTAATAAACTCTCTCCCGAGATGTTTCCTGACGGGTTATACCAGGGCGGATTCTGCTGACAGACCAACCTTTCAAATTGACTGGTATCCAACACTTGGCAATTTCCTAAATCATTTTGCCAACTTATCCAGTGCGTGCACAAGTCAATTCCGGAGCTGAATCGTTGGAATGTATCAAAAACGGAGACATTAATATCACAATGCAAGCTAGTGGGCCCGGTGTTAATACAGTGAAGTTACATTGCGATGCAAGCATGTGTGTGCGTATCTGTGTGTGTGTGTATCTATGTGTGTGAGCATGTGTGTATGAGTAAGCATGTGTGTATCTATGTGTGTATATATGTGTGTGTGAGTGTATATATATATATATATACACACATATATGTGTGTGTGTGTCTCTGAACGTATCTGTGTGTGTATGTGTGTGTTTATCTCGGTGTGTGAGTATGTGCGTATGTATATGTGTGTGTGCATATCTGTGTGAGTGTGAGTACGTGTGTGTATCTTTGTGTGTCTGTGTATATGTGTGTATATCTATGTGTGTGAGTATGGGTGTGTGTTTCTGTGTGTGTGTGTATTTGTTTGTATATCTGTGTGAGTATGTGCATGTGTGTATATCTATGTGTATGAGAGTATGTGTACATGTGTGTGAATATCTATGTGTGTGTGAACGTGTGTATATCTGTGTGTGAATATGTTTATCTGTGTGTGTATATTTATGTGTGTATATTATGTGTGTGAATGTGTGCATATATGTGTGTACATCTATGTATGTGAGTGTGTGTATCTATGTGTGTGAATATCTGTGTGTGTATATGTGTGTGTATATTTATGTGTGTATATTATGTGTGTGAATGTGTGCATGTGTGTGTACATCTATGTATGTGAGTGTGTGTATCTATGTGTGTGAGTATGTTTTTTTGTGTGTAGATATCTATGTGAGAGTGTATGCGTGGTTTAATCGCCAGACCCAGAGCTGACAGGGAATCGGGATTCAGGATTAGCGAGAGTAAAAGTCATTATTTGAAAGCATGGATGTCAGAGAGCTCTGCGATTTCGGAATTGTCTTTCAGTCTTTATGAATGGGCAAGTTGAAGTGGAAGATATATTCTCCCTTAAAATAATTAGCACTATAGATTATAGCGAAGCTAGTTCATTTCTTGGTGTGATGTACTGGACTACATCTAGATTTCTGTCTGTGGAATGTTCCCTTCTCATTTCTGTCATGTAGGAAGATAGGATTTTGTTTGGGTCGCATTAATTTCTGCACGGTTAGGAAATGAACAACTAGATTTAAAGCGTTCACGTGTCGAGGAATATTCAAAGTTACTTCCGACCCCTTTGTAGAGGAGGGTTTTTTGTTCATTTACATCCTTGCGATTTATTTGCACCCAATGGACAACGGAGAGGGAATCTGCCCATGATTTTCCTCAGCAACGTCCTTCTCTTGACGACATCGAACTTCTTGCTGGGTCCGCCCAGGGAGCTATCACCCTCCAGACCCAACCCCAATTCTGCACGGTTCGTGGGCGAGTCTTGATACAGGCTGCTGGCGGGCATCGGAAGTGACCACAGCCAATCATATCCTGCACATACCGCCCCCCCCCCCCACCACCACCACCACCACACACGCAATTTGACTTTCAATTTCGATTATAATTGGCAGCAGGAATGCCGCTCCCCAACCAGTCAACCCTCCTAGTAAGGAGGGGCTAAGTGCGGGCGAGTGTCCTTGTCAGCCAGACCATGCAGAAAACAAGGGCAAAGCACAACTCTGGGG
The DNA here is from genome assembly GCF_047496885.1 of Scyliorhinus torazame. Classification (NCBI taxonomy): domain Eukaryota; kingdom Metazoa; phylum Chordata; class Chondrichthyes; order Carcharhiniformes; family Scyliorhinidae; genus Scyliorhinus; species Scyliorhinus torazame. The sequence goes on along the minus strand of NC_092707.1, from coordinate 194,030,516 downwards.
CAATGCGTGGAGGTACACGGTCCCCAATGTCCTCTTAGGGCGTGGTAGCTGAAGACAGAGAGAAGGATGAAATCGGAGGAGAGCAGGAACATGCCTTTGGGAAGAACAAGGGCGAGTTAGGGAGAGTGGGACAGTGAGATGAGGGGGGATAAGCAGAGGGACCAATGATTAACCCAAGTGCAAAAAATAGGATAAAATGAATGAAAGAGAGAATGTGTGTGTTCAGGTAAAACCCATTGTAGATTGGGCAGGAGGAACCCTCACTGCGTGTTTAAACAACACCCGGAGTGCCGTATTGTACACTATTCAATCCCATTGTATAAAACCACAAGGAACTGGCATCATCAGGTTGAAGTGTACGATTGCATTTTGAGAATTGAAGGGTTCCCCGGATTTCAAGGGAGGGCGATAAGAAAGCATTCGGACTGTATCTTCAGCATTGGGGAACATGAATGAGGAAAGGCCAATGTGATATCCCAGCGAACACAAAACTGCCACCTGTATCCCTACATCACCAAGGCCTCAAGTCTGAATGCGAGAGACAGGGGGATTGACCTTGCAGAATGACCCTGAGTTGAATGAATTAAACGTAAGCGAGAGGGTGTGGACGGGGAGGTGGAGAACATTCCACGGGCCCCTTGAGCTCTCAGTAGGATCCCGACTGCCCAGCACCCAGATCAGAGACTCCTTCCCACCTCCATACGAACAAAGCCTTTGTGCTTTCCACTGGCTGACCGATCGAGGCTAACCTGGGGCACCTTATGGAATAGAACTGGACTGGGGACTGTGGGCAAGGCAGATACACCCACTAAATCCCAGAGCGTTTGACGCGAACGACTAAGAGATATCTCCCTGGTAACAACTTCATCTCAGTTTTGTTTTCACCCAGTGAGTTTAAAATGTTCCTGTCCTAACTCTAGTCGATTAGATCCAGAAATCAGAGGAAGCAATTGATTTGCTCACTCAATAATTGTCCAAGTTTGATTTCCACGCAGTTCGAAAGTTAGCTGATGTGAATCTGTCCCAACCCTGGTTCAAACCGAAACGAAATGCTCTTAAGTGTGTCTGAAATTAAACTCAGGGTATAAGAGTCAGACGGGAGCTCAGAGCGACCGCGTTATCATCCCATTGCTGCCTCTGGGGTGGTATTCCCGCTTAAGTAGAGGGGACTTTGGGAGTTATGTGATGCGGATTTACATCCTGAAGGAATCCGATCGCCTTGGGTTGGAACCAATGGAGAGAGAGAGAGATCAAAGCCGGATTGGGGACCCACATCAGTGACACGGTCCCGTCCGCGCTTTGATCCATTCAACTAGAAGAAATCTATCTAACACAATAAATAACCTGATGACTCCACGCTCTCCCTACTCTTGGAAGTCGATTATTAAAATGGAGATGGTTTCCTTGTCTACCACAACAAGCGTTCAAGCGATCCTGCCTCCCAATATGTATTACCCAGCCACTTTAATGAATTCTAAACTGTCTATTTGTGTTAATCAGTCAGTGCATCCAGTCAATCTGAAAACCTTTGCCGCTAATTTTAAACTCTAGTGAGTCCTTGTGTCTAGCACTTGCTCGGACAATTTCTCCTCCTGATTCTCACAATGCTGAACCCCCGGGAGTGAGCAGTGTCCCCCACTGGGCAGGCTCAGACCAGGACAAGCTCACTCCCTCTGTCAACCTTATGTAAAGGCTGGTTCTGCCCAAATGCAAGGGGCGAAGCATTCAATGTGACATGTGCTCCCGGAGGATGAGGGGATGGAGTTGGGCCGAGTCGGAGAATGAGCGGCGGGGGTATGCCCGCGGTTCCCAGACGGACAGTACCTGCTCCGTTTTGCGTTTCCCTTTTCCAAATTGAGTGGGGTTAGACCTTGTTTTATACTTTTCGAATTGTTTCCTCCATTAAGAATGCTGTCTCGCCTAACACAGTTCCGGCTCCACCAACCTTCGTCAAGGTCACATTGCGGCCACTCTGTGTGATGGAGAGGAGTTTTACTTTGTGAGCATATGGGTTTTTAAAAGAGATGGCCCAAATCCTGGGAATTGGGGACGGAAGTTATTTCACATCCTGCCCATTACAATCGCCCCCACAGCTCTTTGTGGCCATCTATTACAAGCCAACATTTTTTTGGAGGGTTAGGGTTGGGGGTCCTGCTGCCCTTCGAGGGTCATGGCAAGGTACAGATCAACTCCCCATGGTCCCTGAAGCACTTCCTAAGCCTTGTGTTCTAAATTCCAATGTAACAATATTTTAACTTCATCACTCCAGAAATTGTAGTTCTTCAGAAAAATGGGAGGATCTCGCGGGAAATGATCACATTTGCTGCAGGCTGAAGCTTAACGACACTGTTTTGACATTTACCTTAGATTCCCAATCCCTCCATTGTCCCATCTGGATGTGATGCCCAAGCTGAATCTCCAGACTTTTCCTGGTCAGGGATGTTTGGACCTCTGTCTGTGCACCTTCACTTACTATTTCTGGATGAGCGGGCGGATGGGTGGTGGTGGTGGTGGTGGTGGGGGGGGGGGGGGGGGGGGGGCTGGTGGTGATAGAGTCGAGGATGTATCTCACCTCCTAGCCCTTGTTTCACTGAATCCTGCCTGGGGGCACATTTCATGCATTCGGAGCAGCCTCAACAAATTTCGGTCAGAACTGTTTCCAACCTTGAGTCGGGTTCTTACAGAGCAAGCAAAGCCCCTCGCTTGATAACTGCTCCCATTGACCATATACACAAAACAACTGATTCATTCCAGGTTACATGTGCGCACAGCGCCTGATCAAATACTAATTATCACCTATCATTGAGGTAGAATCTTAAACGAATGATAATCGCAACCAATGAGCCCCCTGTTTAAGCGAGCAACCTGAATAAGTGTGAACAACGGTACAGTTCCACATGTTAATGTCCACTACTTCAGGTTTTTCTGTGTGTCTGCTTGATGGTTCCAGGTGGCGGTCAGCCACTTGCTTGTTTGCAAAGTTATTTGCAAATAGACACAATCGTATTGATCTTCATTCAAGCTGTCAGAATCGGTAGCAGTGTTGGAATCGCCTTGTCAGTCACCGAAAGGACCAAACTGCACCTCCCCCAGTTCCCCTATCTCTTTTTTGTTGTTGTTAACTTTCAATAGCGAGTCGGCACAGACAGGTAACAAGAATTTGAGAGACAGCAACCTCCAAGTCAAGTATGTGGGTGATTAAACCACACCGATCCGCCAGGAGCTCCAGCGCGGTGCTGGCATATTTACCCTGCTCTCATGCTCTCGGTGTAACTGTCTATCTAAACAAGGCACACACAACAAAGACAGAGAGCACTGCCATCCCTCTGCACTCACCCTGTCCATCTATCATGCTGTCTGCGTATGCCTCTCTCTAGCCCAATACCTACCTGCATCTCTGATAGCCACCCCGTGTGCTATAAATACATTTAATCATTAGAACTATGATTCATAAGTGTCGCCAGTCCATTCCACCCATCTCTCTGCTTATACTCCCCTCCTGTAAACCGTATATGTGCAATTTATAGTCAGGGGTGTGCAGCCACGGCGTCCTTTATTGTCGCCTGTCACTCTGATTTTTACACATGGAGATGTGCCGATACCTCTTTATGCTCCAGCCTCGCGGGCTCAGCATACTTATATATAAGCACCCGACAACAATCTCATTGATTTACCATTCAACCAAAATGTACAACTTTAGTCATCCCTGTCCGTCCCCCCCCCCCCCCCCCCCCCCGCTTGCAGCAGTAATCACATCCTCAAACGCCCAATGTTAGATTGGAGCACAAAGTGTGGCTCTGGAACAGATCCCGGAGTTGAATTCAGAATACAGAAGTCGAATCTCCCTCGACCCAAGTTTCTCAGTGAGCCAGAAAACTTGCAGGATCCTTCTGCTTTGCAGATTCATTTGCACGCTTCCCGTTTAAACTGTGCCCATCGTTACCCAATCTCGGCGACGAACCCTCAGATGGCCTTCAGCCACGCTCATGAAGACCTGTTTTTTGTCAATGACCGCCTGACAATTAAAGAATTACTTCTGCTGTATGATGTTCGCGCCGAACGACCCTGATACTTGGTGGCTTTTCTTAAGTTGCCGCATGCGTAAACTTGCCAGGATCCATCTCATTCACTGCTTCCTCCTCTCCCCGACCCAGCCCTCGCAGCACCCCCCCTCCCCCCCCCCCACCCCCACTACCCCGGCTGAAGATTCACTGCAAGACAGACCTGGATGAACATTCTGCACCCGAAGCAGGGAGTACAGTCACAGTATCTCACAATCAAACAAAGCTCTCGTGTGCAGAGAGTAGTCCTTACCAATGCGAATGACATGAGGCATCCCATGAGAATATCGTATCCAAAACAAGTAAAAAATAAGTCCCGTCCTGTATTCCAAAATCATGCTTAAGACAGAGAGGGGGGCAGCCAGCGCTTTCTCGTGGTCACAGATCTGAACGAGCTGGATTTCATACAGGTTCCGCCGGGACTCGAACGTTCCGCCCGCCGCTTTGTCCAGAGATGAGCAGCTAGAAACAAAACTGGGATTTTTTTTTGTTTTTGTTTTGTTTTTGGTGGCGGTGGGGGGGGAGGGGGAGGGGGGTGGGGGGGAGGCAAGGGAAGAGAAGCGCGGGTTCAAACTCTTCAGGTGCCTGGAGTGAGCAGGTGCCTCCCAATGCAATGCAGAAATCTCAACATGATCTTCACGTCTCTCATCGGCTCACTCCAGTAAAGCAGTGAGTGGAGAGAGTGAGAGAGGCACAACTCTGCAAGGGATCGTGGGAGATACACGTTCAGGCACAAAGTAGCCAGCACCAAACCAATCCAAACAACAATTCACTTCCAAATGAGCAGCAGACACACACAGGCGGCGGGGGGGGGGGGGGGGGGGAGGGGACGATTCCCAAGTTAGGAAATCAAGGAGGCGACACAACGTGAACAATGATGTTAGCAAAAACGCTCCCACTGACTACAACACTGTGAGAAACAAGTGGATTCAGCAATATTAACCGTTTCTGGCCACTTGGTGTAATATTGCGTTTAACACATATCCGTGTTGATGCCCTCCAAAGTGTTCCGCTCTCTGACTCTTAACTTGCCAGCATTTATATAACGGGAGTTCGCCCAGAGTGCGCCAATGAGCCCCCCCTCCCGATGTCTGATCACTGTCTCTATCTCAGGGCAGATTTCCAAGGGTCACACTTGACCCGAGACCGACTCCCCGCCTCCCCCCCCCCCCCCCCCCTCCGCCCCCGCCGGCACGGAAGACTTCACTTTTTTCCATTTATTCCCTTGCAGCAAAAAAAATAATGATTTTTTTTCAAAAATGAGCTTAAACAGTGACGGGGCGGGGAACCAGTTTCTGCGTCCTCTGGCGGCGGCGGGGGGGGGGGTGGGGGTCCATGTTCCGGTTAATCCGGTGTGCGGTTTGTTTTGGCTCTGGAATGAGAAGAGCCCAGTGTTACTCTAACCCCCTGCACCCCCCCGCCCCTCTGTGCGGGACTTAAAGAGCCTTGTCCTGCCCACCAAAGGACTCAGTGCGGGACCTAAAGAGCCTTGTCGTGCCCTCTAACAGGACTCACAGTGCAGGACTTAAAGAGCCTTGTCCTGCCCTCTAACAGGACTCACAGTGCGGGACTTAAAGAGCCTTGTCCTGCCCACCAACAGGACTCAGTGCGGGACCTAAAGAGCCTTGTCCTGCCCACCAACAGGACTCAGTGCGGGACCTAAAGAGCCTTGTCGTGCCCTCTAACAGGACTCACAGTGCAGGACTTAAAGAGCCTTGTCCTGCCCACCAACTGACTCACAGTGCGGAACTTAAAGAGCCTTGTTCTGTCCACCAACAGGACTCACAGTGCGGGACTTAAAGAGCCTTTTCCCGCCCACCAACTGACTCACAGTGCGGGACTTAAAGAGTCTTGTTCTGTCCACCAACATGACTCACAGTGCAGGACTTAAAGAGCCTTTTCCCGCCCTCTAACAGGACTCACAGTGCGGGACTTAAGGAGCCTTGTTCTGCCCACCAACAGGACTCACAGTGCGGGACTTAAGGAGCCTTGTTCTGCCCACCAACAGGACTCTGTGCGGGACTTAAAGAGCCTTGTCCTGCCCACCAACAGGACTCAGTGCGGGACTTAAAGAGCCTTGTCCTGCCCACCAACAGGACTCACAGTGCAGGACTAAAAGAGCCTTGTTCTGCCCACCAACAGAACTCTGTGCGGGACTTAAAGAACCTTATTCTGCCCTCTAATAGGACTCACAGTGCAGGACTTAAAGAGCCTTGTCCTGCCCTCTAACAGGACTCACAGTGCGGGACTTAAAGAGCCTTGTCCTGCCCTCTAACAGGACTCACAGTGCAGGACTTAAAGAGCCTTGTCCTGCCCACCAACTGACTCACAGTGCGGGACTTAAAGAGCCTTGTTCTGTCCACCAACAGGACTCACAGTGCGGAACTTAAAGAGCCTTTTCCCGCCCACCAACTGACTCACAGTGCGGGACTTAAAGAGCCTTGTTCTGCCCACCAACAGGACTCAGTGCGGGACTTAAAGAGCCTTTTCCCGCCCATCAACAGGACTCAGTGCGGGACTTAAAGAACCTTATTCTGCCCTCTAATAGGACTCACAGTGCAGGACTTCAAGAGCCTTGTCCTGCCCACCAACTGGACTCACAGTGCGGGACTTAAAGAGCCTTGTCCTGCCCACCAACTGACTCACAGTGCGGGACTTAAAGAGCCTTTTCCCGCCCACCAACAGGACTCACAGTGCGGGACTTAAAGAGCCTTTTCCCGCCCATCAACAGGACTCAGTGCGGGACTTAAAGAACCTTATTCTGCCCTCTAATAGGACTCACAGTGCAGGACTTCAAGAGCCTTGTCCTGCCCACCAACTGGACTCACAGTGCGGGACTTAAAGAGCCTTGTCCTGCCCACCAACTGACTCACAGTGCGGGACTTAAAGAGCCTTGTCCTGCCCACCAACTGACTCACAGTGCGGGACTTAAAGAGCCTTTTCCCGCCCACCAACAGGACTCACAGTGCAGGACTTAAAGAGCCTTGTCCTGCCCACCAACAGGACTCACAATGCAGGACGTAAAGAACCTTGACCTGCCCTTTAACAGGACTCACTGTGCGGGATACAATGCAAAATTACTCAAACAATTCTGCCATACAACAAACCGAGTTGTGATCACTAAAGTTTCCTCGCTCTTTGAATCGGCCAATTTTCTGTCGTTTCGCGCACTTTCCTCACCTTGAATTCTATCCTGCCCCTTCCCCATTCTCTTTTTTCAATCCCCCTTTTCGCTCGCTCTGCTTCATACTTTTTCCACGCATGAATCTCGAATATTTCTCACTGTTTATCCACCACCCCCCCTCCGGCCTCCATCACCCTCGCTCTCGGCTTGAACTGAAACACGGTCAGTGGAATCTGTTAATTTGATTATTTCCGCCCCTTCCCACTCATTCAGTCCCTGAGCAATCGGGCTGGTGAATTAAGACAGTCTCCGCTTTCTAAACGAAGAGAAGATTGAATTCGTTTCATTTGTATCTGCTCCATATTCATGCCATGAGTTCAGATTTATGGACCCACCGCGCAATATAAAGAGAATCAGTGTGAAATATGAAGCCCCAGAGCTCACATTACAGAGATTCATGGGTTACAGTTCAGAGTAGATCTCGCCCTCCTTGGCGAACACAGATTCTTGTTTTAGAGCGCCCTCTCTTGAATAAATTGTGGAGCGAGCAATGATAAAATCCACGAGAGTCAGTAAAACCCACTGGTGTTGTCATGGAGCCGGCTGGTGTACTCTTGTACCCCCACATACTAACACACTGGTGACCTAGCTGGTAGCACTTTCGCCTCCGATTTGGGAGGTTATAGACTACTGGACCGAGTATTGCAGACCGGCACATTCCAAAGCCCAGGACAAAGCTTGGGCAGGCGCCACTGAGACGCAATGGGGAAAGGGCTAAGACCTCTCAGCCATTGTGAACTGAGGGGCTGAGAATTGTATAGGACCCTTTTGGCTGTGTGATTCGCATTGAACAGTACACAATTCTATGGAAGCACCACAGAATACAATTTGTTCCTTTAATACATGATGTGGAGATGCCGGTGTTGGACTGGGGTGGGCACAGTAAGAAGTCTTACAACATTAGGTTAAAGTCCAACAGGTTTGTTTTGAATCACTAGCTTTCGGAGCGCGGCTCCTTCCTCAGGTGAATCTGTGGAGGGTCTAGACTAAAATGGCAGGGTGATGGGAACCTATCCAAGGAATCAGAGGAGGGGGAAAGAAGGACAAGAACAAAAGACAGAAAGGGGAATAAGAAAAGCGATAGGCAGAGAAATCAAGGACCAGATTCAAGCAGGCCACAATGAAAAATAATGGGAACGGGACAAGTAATGTTCTAAAGGCAGTTCTTAAATGCTTTGTGTCTTAATTTAGAAAAAAACAGATTCACCTGAGGAAGGAGCTGCGCTTCGATGACTAGTGATTCGAAACAAACCGTTGAACTGAAATTTTTTTTTTAAGAGTACCCAATTATTTTTTTTCCAATTAAGGGGCAATTTAGCATGGCCAATCCACCTAGCCTGCACATCTTTGGATTGTGGGGGTGAAACCCACGCAGACATGGGAAGAATGTGCAAACTCCACACACACAGTGACCCAGAGCCGGGATCAAACCTGGGACCTCAGCGCCGCATCCCAGTGCTATCCACTGCACCACATGCCGCCCAAACCTGTTGAACTTTAAACTGGCATTGTAAGTGATGCACGATCAATTAACACAAAGACGAGAGTGGTGGAATAATCGAGGCTTTATTGAGCAAAGATGTTGTGCCTCCTGTAGCTGGAACCAGAATGGCTGCAGCACCGGCGAGCACACACATTTATACACCGCCTACTGGGTGGAGCAAGCAGGCAGGGATTTACCCATGTACCTCTATTATACGGGCACTGCCGTATTACATGTAATATACTACTAGTGGTGACTACCACATTCACCCCCTGTTAATAAAGCGTCCGGCGGGGGTGGTGGAAAACATTACAAGTTAAGTCTGTTGGGGGCCTTGACCCTCCTCTGCGATCGCCTCAGTCCTGGTGGTGATGTGGGCGCCGACTTGGTCACTTGCAACTCTGGGAGCGTGTTGTCCTCATCTTCGTCACCCCTGAGTGGATCCAGTGGGAGGACGGATCATACTGGGGCGGGAGCTGCGGTGAGGTTCGCTGGAGGGAGGGTGAGTGGCGCAGGGGTTAATGAGGCAACCGGGGGGGGGGGCAGTGTCAGGTCAGGGGTTGTGGGTGGGGAACCAGCGGGTGCCAGGCCCCGGAGGGAGACTGTGCCCTGGCACCCGTCGGGGTGTGCCATGTAGGCGTACTGCGGGGTCGCATGTAGGAGGTGGACTTTTGCGAGCAAGGGGTCCAACTTATGGGTCCGCACATGCTTCCGAAGGAGGACGGGTCCAGGAACTGTCAGCCATGTTGTGAGCGAGACCCCAGAGCTGGACTTCCTGGGGAAGGCAAGCACACGTTTGTGAGGGGTCTCGTTAGTCACTGTGAAGAGGAGCAATCGGATGGAGTGGAGCAGGTCGGGGAGGACGTCCTGCCAGCGGGAGACCAGGAGATTTTGAGACCACAGGGCCAGCAGGACGGCCTTCCAGACTGACCCATTCTCCATCTCCACCTGCCCATTTCCCCGGGGGTTGTAGCTGGCCTTCCTGCTCGAGGCAATGCCTTTGCTGAGCAGCAACTGACGCAGCTCATCAGTCATGAAAGAGGATCCCCGATCACTGTGGCTGTAGATGGGGAAACCGAACAGAGTGAAGATGCTGTGGAGGGCTTTAATTACCGTGGCAGAAGTCATATCGGGGCATGGGATGGCGAAAGGGAACCGGGAGTACTCATAAATCATGTTCAGAAAGTATGTGTTGCGGTCAGTGGAGGAGAGGGGCTCTTTGAAGTCCATGCTGAGGCGTACAAAGGGGTGGGAGGCCTTCACCAGGTGCGCTCGATCTGGCCGGTAGAAGTGCGGCTTGCACTCTGCGCAGACTTGGCAGTCTCTGGTAACGGTCCTGACCTCCTTAATGGAGTAGGGCAGGTTGCTGGCCTTGATGAAATGGAAGAACCGGGTGAATCCCGGTCATAGTGGAGAGCCCGGAGTCATGGCACATTAACCGCGAAATAGGGCATCAGGGGTGTCATGTGTGAGTACCTATAAGAAATGGATGTTTAAGCAATGTACCTTTAAGAAATGGAGCTGATCATATTACTAAAGTGATGTCAGAGGGTGGGGGGGAGCTGAGCTCACTTCTGCTTTTCTGAGTTTCAGTTTGAGAAAGCAGCTGGGAGTGTCTGTGCGTTTTTGCTATGAGCTGCATGAAGAAACACAGAGCTGGTCTGTTGATGTCTACAATCCAAAGAGTATAAATATATTGAATGTAACCTCATGTCTGTTTTTGAAGGTTTGAAGTATTTTTGATGTTTAAAGGAACAGTTAGAAGGATTATTTAGTGTTGTAACCTTTTGGGTTTATCTTTGAAGTAATGGGTGTTAAGATATTCAATATTTGTTTTTAAAAGGTTCACTTGAGTTCATAGAATAAACAATGTTCTGCTTTGAAAACGATTTGTCCATAATTGCTGTATCACACCTGGAGAGTACGCTAAGTGCTTCCCACAACACAATCTATTAAAAGTTGTGGGTCGGTTGAACTCCATGAAATACTTTGGGGTTCTGTAAACCCGGACCCATAACAATTGGGGGCTCGATGGGGATAAAAGTCAATCTATTGGATTGGCTTAGTGAACTTCAAGACAGTGAGGGGTGAGCATATTGTGGTTGCTTTTCAGGTGTGGTATTTCAGTTAAGTAGGGAGTGTGTTGTGGACAATGGCTCTTTCAGAGGCTCAGAAGTTTTTGGGGATGGAGACGGTCACACGCAGTACCTTACGGACAGAGACTAAAAGCAGTCAGTTAGATTTGGCAAAAACATTGCAGTTAACATTACCTGACAAAATGTGAAAAGTTCAGGTAATTATGGTGGTGGTTAAGCATTTAACGTTGCCTGAGATACAGTTTGATTAATTGGAAATGGCAAAAATTCAGTTGCAAATTAAACAAATGGAACATGAGAAAGAATTAAAGCAGCTTGAATATGAAAGAGGTAGAGCGGAAAAAGAAAGAGAGAGAACGGAAAAAGAAAGAGCGAGAGAGGAAAAAGAAAAGGAGAGAGACGAAACGAGAAAAGAAAGAATAGGCCTCGCAGAACAAAAAGAAAGAGAAAGGGAGATACAGATCAGGGAAAAAGATAAAGAGCGAGAGTTTGAACTTCAGAAAATGGCCATGAAACGTGACAGCCAGTTAAAATTGGCTGACATAAAGGGAAACATACAGTTTCCCAGGCAGCACGGTAGCATTGTGGATAGCACAATTGCTTCACAGCTCCAGGGTCCTAGGTTCGATTCCGGCTTGGGTCACTGTCTGTGTGGAGTCTGCACATCCTCCCCATGTGTGCGTGGGTTTCCTCCGGGTGCTCCGGTTTTCTTCCACAGTCCAAAGATGTGCAGGTTAGGTGGATTGGCCATGATAAATTGCCCTTAGTGTCCAAAATTGCCCTTAGTGTTGGATGGCGTTACTGGGTCAAGTGGATAGGGGGGAGGTGTTGACCTTGGGTAGGGTGCTCTTTCCAAGAGCCGGTGCAGACTCAATGGGTCGAATGGCCTCCTTCTACACTGTAAATTCTATGATAATCTATGAGTTGGATGATAGTGATGAGGATAGTGAGAAAGTGCGTCAAAGTCGAAGGCTTGGTGGGGATCTATTTAAATATGTCCAAGCATTGCCAAGGTTTGACGAGAAGGAGGTAGAAGCCTTTTTCATTTCATTTGAGAAGGTAGCTAAACAAATGAAATGGCCACAGGACATGTGGGTATTACTGATTCAAACAAAGCTGGTAGGTAGAGCGCGTGAAGTGTTTGCGTCACTATCGGAGGAGGTATCTGGGACGTATGAGGAGGTGAAAAAAATCAATCTTAGGTGCTTGTGCCTGAAGCTTACAGACAAAGGTTTAGAAATTTAAGGAAAGAATTTGGTCAAACATACATGGAGTTTGAAAGGCTCAAACAGAGTAATTTTGATAGGTGGATAAGGGCTTTGAAAATAGACAAAACGTATGAAGCTCTCAGATAAATTATAATTTTGGAGAAGTTTAAAAATTCAATTCCTGATATCGTGAGAACTCATGTGGAAGAACAGTGGGTTAAAACTGCGAGAGTAGCAGCAGAAATGGCAGATGATTATGAATTAGTTCATAAATCAAAGCTTGGTTTCCAACATCAGTTTCAGCCTGTGAGGGATAGAAACTGGGGACATGAGAAATAATCAAGTGGTAAAGGTAAAGGTGATCTGATGGGAGATAATAAGGAGAGTGTACCTCAGATTAAAATAGATATCCAGGAGGGTGGAAAATAAATAAAAAGTTTCAAATGTTTTCACTGTAATAAACTAGGCCATGGAAAGTCACAGTGTTGGTGGTTGAAGAAAAGCACTGGGAAGACTGATGTGGTAAAACAGGATAAGACAGTGGGGTCTGTGAACGTGGTAAAGGAAAGCCCAAGGGAAGCGAAGGAGGTGCAAAAGATTGGACAGACTGATCAAGAGGTGATTGATAAGAAGGTGCCAGATGTCTTTAAAGAATTTACTTGTGTGGGTAAAGTTTACTCATGTGTATCAGGAGGAGCACGTAATAAAGTCATGTTGCTCTTATTAGCCTTAGTTTTATTAGCTCTAATTCTGTCACCTTTGCTCACGAGTCGCCAGGTATCTTTCTGATACCGGCACGTGGTTGAAGCTCAAGTAATGATTAATAATGCAGCACACCACTTCGTAAAAGTTAAATCAATGATCATTTATTATATACAGCAATAAATACTTATACAATAAACCTACTTCTAGACTACTACCTACCACTAAAGGCCAATACTTAACTTTGGAAATGGCCCACCAGGTCAGGGAAATGAATGGTCTATCAAATTGGTTCTGGCCTGCGGGATTCAAAGGCTGGTACAAGTCGATAGTCAGGAGTGCCTATCTGGTAGCGATCGCTGGAGTGAGACTTACTGTTTTCTTTGTCGAAGGGTCTTGAAGGTTGCGAGCAAGAAGAGAAGGGTCGATCTGAACTTGGCCCCTATTCTTATAGTTCCCAGGGGCTTCCCGCCTCTCGGGGCGGATCTCGTACCTGGCTCCAAGTGATTGGACTTGGTCCCAATCACTTGGTTCGATATGCTCCAATAATGGGGCGATTCCTTGATCGGGGGGTGGTCGTCTACCTTCCTTTGTCACAGCCCCTGCTGGAGCCGAAAGGTCTGGATCGGCTTTATGTTGCTAATGTGTAGCAATTGTTCCCGGGAATGGCTGCTTAATATGCAGATGGCTGGGTTGTTGTGATGTAGATGGCTGCAGGTATCGGTCTGGGCTGACTTATCCAGAGCCGAATACACTGTTTTACCTGCAGTTGTCCGTTTGAGTCCTGTTGGCTGATTTTCCCATCAGCCTCTTTCGTTTGCCATTTTAGATCGGGGTGTGACCATTCTAATCGGGAATCAGCCATGTTAGGTGACTACAGTCACAATATTAAGAGATACAGGAGCTAGTCACTCTTTTATGGTAAGAGATGAGGAATTATGTAGTTTGGGAAGAATGTTGCCAGAAAAGGTGGTAACATGTGGAATTCAGGGTGAGAGGAGTAGCGTTCCATTATATAAGGTAAGGTTTGAAAGTCCAGTGAAGAGTGGTGAAGTGGTAGTAGGAGTAATAGAGAAACTATCTTGTCCAGGAATACAGTTTATCTTGGGTAATGATATAGCTGGATCGCAAGTGGGAGTGATGCCTACTGTGGTTGATAAGCCAGTGGAAAATCAGACAACTGAAGTGTTGAAGGACGAAAAACATTGGATTTTTCTGGATTGTGTAGTAACAAGGTCGCAAAGTCACAGGTTAAGACAAGAGGAGAAATCAAAGAGTGAAGATGAAGTGGAAGTGCAATTATCAGAAACGATTTTTGATCAGATGGTTGAAAAAGAACAAGAACAGGTGGAGGATGAGGCGGATATTTTTAAATCAGGAAAATTGGCGGAGTTACAACAGAAAGATATAGAAATGAAATGGATATATCAGAAAGCATCTGCGGAAGAGGAATCTGAGAGTATACCAGAGTGTTATTACCGTAAATGTGATGTCTTGATGAGAAAATGGAGACCTTTACATATGTAGGCGGGAGAAAAGTGGGCAGAAGTTCATCAAATAGTATTGCCGGTAGGGTATGAAAAGGAGGTGTTGCGAGTGGCACATGAGGTACCAGTGGGAGGTCATTTGGGGATAATGAAAACTCAAGCTAAAGTCCAAAAACATTTTTATTGGCCTGGACAACATAAAGATATACTTAAATGTTGTCAATCATGTCATACATGTCAAGTGATAGGGAAACCTCAAGCAGTGATAAAACCAGCACCCTTAATACCCATTCCAGCATTTGAGGAACCTTTTACAAGGGTCCTAATTGATTGTGTAGGCCCGCCTCCTAAAACAAAAAGTGGGAATCAATATCTTTTGACAATAATGGATGTGTCTGCTAGGTTTCCAGAAGCAATTCCAGTACGTAATATTACAGCTAAAAAGATTGTGGAGGAGTTACTTAAATTCTTTACTAGGTATGGACTACCCACAGAAATTCAATCAGATCAAGGATTAAATTTTACCTCAAAGTTATTCAAACGAGTTATGGATAGTTTAGGAATAAAACAATTTAAATCAACAGCGTACCATCCAGAATTGCAGGGAGCGTTAGAAAGGTGGCATCAGACATTAAAGACAATGTTGAGGGCTTATTTTCAAGACTATCCAGAGGATTGGGATAAAGGAATTCCATTTGTACTGTTTGCAATGAGGCTTGCACCTAATGAGTCAACCAAATGTAGTCCTTTTGAACTAATGTTTGGTCATGAGGCAAGAGGACCATTAAATTGATTAAAGAAAAATTGTTGGGTGAGGAATCAGAAATTACCTTATTGGATTACGTGTCAAATTTCAGGGAACGATTAAATAGAGCAGGTGAATTGGCTAGACAACATTTGAAAGTTGCACAAAATATGATGAAACGGGTAGCGGACAAGAACTCCAAAGTTCGTAGTTTTGCCAGTGGAGACAAAGTTTTAGTGTTGTTACAAGTAGTAGGTGAACCTTTAAAAGCTAGGTTTTGTGGATCGTATCAGATTCAAAGGAAATTAAGTGAGGTGAATTATGTGGTAAAAACACCAGATAGAAGGAAGACTCACCGAGTGTGTCATGTGAATATGCTTAAAAGGTACTTTGAAAGGGAAGGAGAGAAAAAGGAGATTTTAATAATTCTGACTCAAAGTGACAAACCAAATCCAGATGACTGTGAATTTGACATACCTCAAATTAAATTGGAAAATGAGGATGTCCTTAAAAATTGTGATAAATTGTTGAGTTATCTTTCTGAGAAAAAACAAAGTGACCTGAAAGAGTTATTGATATCACATGGGCAAGTTTGTAGAGATACATTGGGAAGTACTAAAATGTCTATACATGATGTAGATGTGGGAAATGCTATTCCGATCAAACAACATCCATATAGACTTAACCCTTTAAAATTGGCACAGGTTAACAAAGAGATTGAGAGTATGCTTAAAAATGGCATAATTGAAGTGGGTTGTAGCCAATGGAGCTCACCCATAGTGATGGTACATAAACCAGACGTTACCCAACGGTTGTGTGTGGACTATAGAAAGGTGAATGCAGTTACAAGATCGGACTCTTATCCTATCCCAGGTTTGGAGGATTGCATTGAGAAAGTGGAACAATCCGCTTTTATTTCCAAATTGGATTTACTTAAAGGTTACTGGCAGGTACCTTTATCCAAAAGGCGAAGGAGATTTCAGCTTCTGTGACTCCAGATGGTATATACATCAGCGATCTGGTAATTTTCGGCCAGGCATGTACAGAACATTTGAAACATCTGATGGGGTTATTCGATCGACTTCATGAGGTGGGGTTTGGTGATAAACCTAGCCAGACGTGAATTTGGAAAAGCCCAAATCACTTTCCTTGAGGAGTTTCTGATACCCTCAAGACAAAGGGAAATAATGCGATTTCTTGGCCTGAGTGGATTTGATTAAACCTTTGTGCAAAAGATTTGTAGCGTGTTTGCTCCACTGACAGTCTTGCTGAAGAAACGTATTTTAAAAATTTCAATGGACAGCGGACTTTCAACAGGCATTTGACGGCCTGAAAGCTGTGGTAACCGATGCTCCTGTATTGGAGAATTACAAGGAACTCTGTGATCAGATTGAACTGGAGTATCTAACTTTAAAGAGAAATGCCGAGGCGTAGAGGAATGGATGGATCGTGCAGAGACTTTCTTGTTCAAAGAGACTGTGAATCGGGAAGGATTTTGGTTGGAGGAAGAAGAACAAAAAAAAAAAATGGACTATATTATTATACCTGTTTGCGTGTGTTGTTTATTTGAACCGGTAAAATACTTTTACTGTGTGCAATTCTCAATTGATGGTGCAAAGGTGAAAAATGAAACCATCTTGAAGTTGATGGGGTTTTTTTTCTTTGGGGGGGAGGTGTCACGTGAGAGTAACTTTAAGAAATGGATGTTTAAGCAATGTACCTTTAAGAAATGGAGCTGAACATATTACTGAAGTGAAGTCAGAGGGTGGGTGGGAGCTGAGCTCACTTCTGCTTTTCTGAGTTTCAGTTTGAGAAAGCAGCTGTGAGTGTCTGTGTGTTTTTGCTGTGAGCTGCAGGAAGAAACACAGAGCTGGTCTGTTGATGTCTACAATCCAAAGAGTATAAAGATATTGAATGTAACCTCATGTCTATTTTTGATGGTTTGAAGTCTTTTGGATGTTTAAAGGAACAGTTTGAAGGATTATTTAGTGTTGTAGTCTTTTGGGGTTATCATTGAAGTAAAGGGTGTTAAGATATTCAATGTTTGTTTTTAAAAGGTTAACTTGAGTTCATAGAATAAACATTGTTTTGTTTTAAAAAACATTTGTCCATAATTACTGTATCATACCTGCAGAGTAGGCCGTGTGCTTCCCACACCACAATCTATTAAAAGTTGTGGGTCGGCTGAACTCCATGAAACACTTTGGGGTTCTGTAAACCCGGACCCATAACAGAGGGCTCATTGAGCTTCCCCGGGTGATACAAGATCTCATAGTTATAGGTGGAGAGCTCGTTCCTCCACCTCAAGACCTTGCCGTTTTTGATCATGCCCTGCTGTGTATTATTAAACATGAAGGCAACCGACCGTTGGTCAGTGAGGAGAGTGAATCTCCTGCCAGCCAGGTAATGCCTCCAATGCTGCACAGCTTCAACAATGGCTTGGACCTCCTTTTCGACAGAGGAGTGCCGAATTTCAGAGGCATGGAGGGTGCGAGAAAAGAAGGCCACATCCCTGCCCGCCTCATTGAGGGTGGCAGCCAGAGCTATGTCTGATGCATCGCTCTCCACCTGGAAGGGGAGGGGCTCGTCGACCGTGTGCATCGTGGGCTTTGGCGATGTCTGCCTTGATACGGTTGAAGGCCTGGCGGGCCTCAGCCGTCAGGGGATAAACTGTGGACTGAATGAGTGGGCAGGCCTTGTCCACATAATTAGGGACCCACTGGGCATAGTAGGAGAAAACCCCCAGGCATCATTTCAGGGCCTTGGGGCAGTAGGGGAGTGGGAGTTCCATGAGGGGGAGCATGCAGTCGGGGTCGGGCCCTAGGACTCCATTTTCCACGACATAGCCAAGGATGGCTAAGCGGTTGGTGCGGAACACACATTTCTCCTTATTGTATGTGAGGTTAAGGAGTTTGGCGGTCTGGAGGAATCTTTGGAGATTTGCGTCGTGATCCTGCTGATCGTGGCCGCAGATGGTGACGGTATCTAGGTACGGGAAGGTGGCCCGCAGTCCGTACCGATCAACCATTCGGTCCATCTGTTGCTGAAAGACCGAGACCCGATGAGTAACACCGAAGGGAACCCTAAGGAAGTGATAGAGGCGGCCATCTGCTTCGAACACAGTGTATCGCCGGTCCTCTGGGCGGATGGGGAGCTGGTGGTAGGCGGACGTCAGGTCCACTGTGGAAAAGACTCGATACTGCCCAATCTGATTGACCATGTCCAATATGCGCGGGAGGGGGTATGCGTCGAGCTGCGTGTACCAATTGATGGTCTGACTGTAGTCAATGACCATCCTGTGCTTCTCCCCAGTCTTTACTACTATCACTTGAGCTCTCCAGGGGCTGTTGCTGGCCTCAATGACCCCTTCCAGCAGAAGCCGTTGGACCTCCGACCTGACGAAGGTCCTGTCCTGGGCACTGTACCGTCTGCTCCTAGTGGCGACGGGTTTGCAATCTGGGGTGAGGTTTGCAAACAGGGAAGGTGGATCGTGAGGCCGCAGACAGTGAGGGAGGGTAGGGGTCACCCGAATTTTAAGGTTAGGCTTTGGAGATGGCACTGAAAGTCCAGGCCGATTAACAGGGCAGCGCAGAAGTGGAGAAGGACGTAGAGCCGGAAGTTGCTGAACTCTACGCCTTGGACGGTGAGGGTCGCGATGCAGTACCCCCGGATTTCCACAGAATGGGATCCGGAGGCCAGGGATATTTTCTGGGTGACGGGGTGTACCGAGAGGGAGCAGCGCCTTATCGTAGTGGGGTGGATGAAGCTCTCTGTGTTCCTGGAGTCAGAAAAGTAGGTTGTCTCGTGCCCATCGATCTTCACTGTCGCCGTCGCGGCCGCGAGGTTGCGGGGCCGGGACTGATCCAGGGTGATAGAGGCGAGCTGTGGCAGATGCTGGGAGGTCCCAGGCTGGTCAGCGGTGATGGACGTAGCGGCCGGCGATGAATGGCCAGACGAGCAGGGGTCCTGAGGCACCGTCCAATATGGTGCCGAAGATAGCGGCGTCCATGGGCCGCAAGTGGCTTGCGGTGAAGAAGTTGGTAGCGCCCATGGGCTGCACGTGGCTTGCAAAGGGGAAAATGGTGGTGCCACTGGGTCGCACATGTGGGGTGTAGGAACGCCGGGCCTGGAAACAGCGGCGACCGACCGGGCCTAGCAAACAGAAACATAGTGACCCTTCTTCCCACAGCCGTTGCAGGTCGCGCTCCGCGCCGGGCAACGCTGCCTGGGGTGTTTGTTTTGCCCGCAAAATTAGCACTTGGGCCCCCCAGAGTTGGCTGGCTGCCACTCGGCGCAGGCTTGCAGTGAGCTGGAGTCGGCAGCTGGTGGGGCCCATGATGCCCACGAGGGTGCCGAGCAGTCGGGGGCATAGGACTGGACAGTAGGGGAGGCCACTTCTAATGAATAAGCGAGCTGCCTAGTTCCCGCAAGATCAAGCGTACCCCCTTCCAGCAGTCGCTGGCGGACATACGCAGACTTCTTACCCGTAACGTAAGCGTCTCAAATTAAACGTTCGGTGTGCTGGACTACCGAAACTGCCTGGCAGTCGCAGTTCCTACCTAGGATGTGCAGGGCACGCCAGAAATCGTCCAGAGATTCCCCGGGGAGTTGCTGTCTCATGGCCAGGAGGTGCCTGGCGTATACTTGATTGACTGGTCGAATGTAATGTCCTTTCAGGAGCTCCATCGCTTCGGAGTAGGTGGGCGCATCCCGGACGAGAGGAAAAATGTCAGGGCTCATCCTTGAATAGAGGACTTGGAGCTTCTGCGAGTCCGAGGGTTCCTCAGTGGCTGTTCAGAGGTAGCTTTCGAAGCAGGCTAGCCAGTGGTCAAAGGCGGACGTAGTGTTAGCTGCTTGAGGGCTGAACTGCAGACGATCAGGCTTGATGCGGAGATCCATCGTTTTAAAAATCTTGCTCAATAAATTGATGCACTATCAATTACCACAAATACGAGAGTAGTGGAATAATCACGGCTTTATTGAGCAAGATGAGGTGCCTTCTGTAGCTGGAACCAGAATGGCTGCAGCACTGGTGAGCACGCACATTTATACGCCGCCTACTGGGCGGAGCCAGCAGGCAGGGATTTACTCATGTACCTCTACTTTACGGGCAGTGCCGTAATACATGTAATATACTACTAGTGGTGACTACCTGTAGCGCACAAAGACTCCGAGAGACGAATAGAGTGAAGTCGATGAAGCTTTATTAAGCGTGACTGTTCCCCCGCAGTTCAGTAGTAGACTGCCTGCGGGGGAGGACTCCAGGTACTTATACTCCGCCTTCAGGGCGGAGCTAGAGGTCAACGTCCAACCAGGACCCGGGATCTGTCAGCCAATGACATCACGGATTCACAGTCCCACATGACCCCTAATGCATACTACCACATTCACCCCTTGTTAAAAATGAACCCGGCGCGGTGATGCTTCGCATGGTGGTAAGGGTTTACAAGGCTGGTCCTGGGAGGAAAACTTTCGCATGTTATTACAGTATGTACAAGGGTTTTTTTGTTTCAACTATTTACAGTAATCGTCAGGAAAAGACAAAATGTTCTCATTAAAAGTCCACATAATGTACTGTTAGATCGACGCCACGAGTCGGTCGGGCGGTCTGGTCGTCCGTGTCGATCGCCTCGGCCCCGGTAGTGGTGGTGCTTGTTCCGGTGTTGTCGTCTCCGGGAGCCTTACGGTTTCAGCTTGGGCTTCATTCCTGGTCGGGCCTGGGAGGAGGACCGATCCTCCTGGGACGGGGGTGGTTGCGGGGTGCGGCGGTGGCAGGAAGGGGGGGGGGTTGGGTGATTGGTGTCGGGGGTGTGTGTGTGTGTCCGGCGGGCGCCAGATCTCGCAGGGAGACCGTGTCCTGTCGGCCGTCGGAGTACTCCACGTAAGCGTACTGCGGGTTCGCGTGAAGGAGGTGAACCCTTTCGACCAACGGGTCCGACTTGTGCGCCCGCACATGTTTTCGGAGCAAGATGGGTCCTGGGGCCGCCAGCCAGGTCGGCAGCGACGTTCCAGAGGAGGACTTCCTGGGGAAGACAAGGAGGCGATCATGAGGCGTTTGGTTAGTGCGAGTACACAGTAGTGACCGGATGGAGTGGAGGGCGTCCAGGAGGACCTCCTGCCACCGTGAAACTGGGAGGTCCCTGGACCGTAGGGCCAGTACGATGGTCTTCCAGACCGTGCCGTTCTCCCTCTCTACTTGCCCGTTCCCCTGGGGGTTGTAGCTGGTCGTCCTGCTTGAGGCTATACCGTTGCTGAGCAGGAACTGGCGCAGCTCGTCACTCATGAAGGAGGACCCCCTGTTGCTGTGGACGTATGCGGGGCAACCAAATTTGAAGGTTAGGCTCTGTAGATTGCACTGGAAGTCTAATCCCAGTAATGTGGGGGCGCAGAGTTGGGGAAGGACGTAAAGCCTGTAGTTTTTGAACTCCCTCCCTTGCACCGTTAGGGTAACTATGCAGAAGCCTTTGATCCTGCGGGGGAGGACTCCAGGTACTTATACTCCGCCTTCAGGGCGGAGCTAGAGGTCAACGTCCAACCAGGACCCGGGATCTGTCAGCCAATGACATCACGGCTTCACAGTCCCACATGACCCCGAATGCATACTACCACACTACCACAGTAAGATTTCTTACTGCGCCCACCCCAGTCCAACGGCGACAGATCCACACCATAGCTTTCGGAGCACAGCTCCTTCCTTAGGTGAATGAAGAGGTGGGTTCCACAAACATATATACAGACAAATTCAATGATGCAAGATGGTACTTTGATTGCGAGTCTTTGCAGGTAATTAAGTCTTTACAGGTCCAGACGGAGCAACTGGAGAGAGGGATAGTCACAGGTTAAAGAGGTGTGAATTTTCTCAAGCCAGGACAGTTGGTAGGATTTTGCAAGCCCAGGCCAGGTTGTGGGGGATATATGTAATGAGACATGAATCCAAGGTTCCAGTTGAGGCCATACTCATGTGTGCGAAACTTGGCTATCAGTTTCTGCTTGGCAATTCTGCGTTCTGCGTTGTCGCTCGTCCTGAAGGCCGCCTTGGAGAATGTTTAACCGAAGATCAGAGGTTGAATGCCCTTGACTGCTGAAGTGTTTCCTGACTGGAAGGGAACATTCCTGCCTAGTGCTTGTCGCGTGATGTCCGTTCGTCCATTGTCGCAGCATCTGTATGGTCTCGCCAATGTACCATGTATCGGGCCATTCCTGCAACGTTGGCCGAGTCGCACGAGTATGTACTGCGTACCTGCTAGGTGGTGTTCTCACGTGTAATGGTAGTACCCATGTCAATGATCTGGCATGTCTTGCAGAGGTAGCCATGGAAGTGTTGTGTGGTGTCGTAGTCACTGTTCTGAAGGCTGGGCAGTTTGCTGCCAACAATGGTCTGTTTGAGGTTGCTCGTTTGTTTGAAGGCAAGTAGTGGGGGTGTGGGGATGGCCTTGGCAAGATATTCATCTTCAACAATGATGTGCTGAAGGCTGCAAAGAAGATGTCGTAGTTTCTCCACTCCAGGGAAGTACTGGACGACGAAAGGTACTCTGTCGTGTTTGTCTTCTGAGGCGGTCGGTGCAGTTTTTTGCTGTGCTGCGTTGGAACTGACGATCGATGAGTCGAGCGCCATATCACATTCTTACGAGGGCGTCTTTCAGCGTCTGTAGATGTCTGTTACTTTCCTCCTCGTCTGAGCAGATCCTGTGTATATGGAGGGCTTGTCCATGGGGGATGGCTTCTTTAATACATTTGTACCATTTGCAATGACCATTTTGAAATGTCCGTTATGTTTCTTTGACTGTATTAAAGCACCTCAGAGTGCAACATGGTGTATGTAAAGAACCGGAATATTATTGCACTCTGTGTGATGGCCACTTTGAAATGTTTGCAATGACCCAACAGATATTTGACAAAGAAAGTATATTTTTGCAGAAACAAAAAACCATGCAAAAGTTCCCCAGGAATTTTGCTGAAGGAACCAGCATAGTATCCCCTGTATCATGGCCCACTGTCACAAAACCACGGCCATCATCTCAGAGCCTTTTGTGGGAGATTGTTGCATGCAAGTCAGCTGCTCTGTTTCCTCCATTTACAATAGTGATGCCACAACAAAAATATTTATTGGGTGTAAACCATTTGAGGTAGTCTGGACTGTGAAAGGATCTATAAAACTTTAAATCCTTCCATCCTCCATGACTTCACTCTATCTGTTTCCCTTTGGATTCTGAACATAGTTGCAAATCAGTAACTGGAGGTAGAAGCTATTAAAATTATTGTCGGCGATGCTGCATCTCAGACCTGCCAAGCACCTCTCATTAGCAGTGACAATTACTTATTTTAGTTTTGGGAACGTAACTGGTTTTGAGGGATGCCGGGTCTTGAATATAAACAAAGCTCCATGTGTAATTACCTCTGCAATCTGTGTCACTGTGGCTGATCGTGCCTGTCACTCCAAACAGCTCCTCCTATGTTGACAGTGTAGAATTGAGGACTTGCTTAATATTGAAGTGCAAATGTTTCTGTCAAGTATGGCTCTTGTCAGAACAAGGAGGAAGTTCACTGCAGTCAGTGTTTTCCATTGTAATATGTTGTCATGCCTATTCTATCAACTGTGTAAAAGTTGCATTTTTGAGACTAATTTTTCAGGCCACAAGTCATGGGGGTCAACTTTTAAAATATTTTTGAGGGCTGATGTGTTTGCATACACGTGAAATTTGTAATAAAGCCAATCAATGGAATAAAGTAAGAACCAACAATACTAAAGAATTCATTTTAATTATCAGTCACAACTTGATCACTTTGAATAAATTTATGAAAATTGCAACACATAAATGCTTTAAGCATTTACTTACTGCTTCTCATTTACATTAGTAGACACACAATTACAGTGAAATTGGACCGTATGTTACACTTTGTTTCTTAAATTTGAGGGCTTTGGTATCTGATAACGTTGACATGAGGTACATGAAAATATACATTTGTATTAGGTCAGAAATCATGAAGTCGACTTTCACATGAGTAAATATGGCAAGTGTGAATTTTCTAATACAAGGAATGTGAAACAGCACGTTGCATCAGAGATTATTGGAGTATTGGTGGCAGTTTTAGGCAATAAATCACAGTATTGCTGAGAAAAAAATGTGATCATATAACTCCAACCTCAGTTGAAGACAATATAGGGAGTATTGATTTCCACAAAATATACACCACCCTCCATAGAAACAAGGACAAAGATGCTACGTAAAATTGGGAAGAGTGAATAACATTTCCTCCCTTTCCTTCTGCCATCAGCAAACACAAAATTACATGTGAAATCTGTTATAGAATAATGGAAACTACTGGAGTAACCCACAACTGTACACCTGCAATATGCTAGATACACTGTACAAAACCAATACATTGCAATATATGCTCAACATGCCAAGTATCAAAAAATACCTTTATCATAATTCCAACATGGACCAGCTTTAAATTACCATTACCATGCTGCTCCAATGTTTACATATAACCACATATTTATATTTTCCTCACGACTGAAAATACAAATCTTAAATGCAATGACAATGGCATGTGTCCAGACATAACCTGCACCACCTCTCACACTTCTTGGATGCGTTGATGATGGGGGAAGTTATTGCCACTAACCTTTTTTGCAGCTAATTATTCCCGAAATGTGCATAGAAACACCTCACTGACACAAGATAGCTTATTAATATAATGGAAATCTGAGGGATAGGACTTAAAGCAAATACTTAAAAGCCTGCTGAAAAAAAAACCAGGCATTTTATGTCATGTTCTCACTTGCATCCTGAAGAACAATTGAAATCTGATTTATTTTATCTATACACAACTTTTGCTGAAATAATTATTAATTTTTGTATTGAATAAGAGAATCATAGAATCACTATAGTGCAAAAGGAGGCATAGGCAGCATATTATTCAGGTGAATTAATAGCAAACTCAATTAACCGTTAACTATAGAACATAGAACATAGAACAATACAGCGCAGTACAGGCCCTTCGGCCCACGATGTTGCACCGAAACAAAAGCCATCTAACCTACACTATGCCATTATCATCCATATGTTTATCCAATAAACTTTTAAATGCCCTCAATGTTGGCGAGTTCACTACTGTAGCAGGTAGGGCATTCCACGGCCTCACTACTCTTTGCGTAAAGAACCTACCTCTGACCTCTGTCCTATATCTATTACCCCTCAGTTTAAAGTTATGTCCCCTCGTGCCAGCCATTTCCATCCGCGGGAGAAGGCTCTCACTGTCCACCCTATCCAACCCCCTGATCATTTTGTATGCCTCTATTAAGTCTCCTCTTAACCTTCTTCTCTCCAACGAAAACAACCTCAAGTCCATCAGCCTTTCCTCATAAGATTTTCCCTCCATACCAGGCAACATCCTGGTAAATCTCCTCTGCACCCGCTCCAAAGCCTCCACGTCCTTCCTATAATGCGGTGACCAGAACTGTACGCAATACTCCAAATGCGGCCGTACCAGAGTTCTGTACAGCTGCAACATGACCTCCCGACTCCGGAACTCAATCCCTCTACCAATAAAGGCCAACACTCCATAGGCCTTCTTCACAACCCTATCAACCTGGGTGGCAACTTTCAGGGATCTATGTACATGGACACCTAGATCCCTCTGCTCAGCCACACTTTCAAGAACTTTACCATTAGCCAAATATTCCGCATTCCTGTTATTCCTTCCAAAATGAATCACCTCACACTTCTCTACATTAAACTCCATTTGCCACCTCTCAGCCCAGCTCTGCAGCTTATCTATATCCCTCTCTAACCTGCTACATCCTTCCACACTATCGACAACACCACCGACTTTAGTATCGTCTGCAAATTTACTCACCCACCCTTCTGCGCCTTCCTCTAGGTCATTGATAAAAATGACAAACAGCAACGGCCCCAGAACAGATCCTTGTGGTACTCCACTTGTGACTGTACTCCATTCTGAACATTTCCCATCAACCACCACCCTCTGTCTTCTTTCAGCTAGCCAATTTCTGATCCACATCTCTAAACCACCCTCAATCCCCAGCCTCCGTATTTTCTGCAATAGCCTACCATGGGGAACCTTATCAAACGCTTTGCTGAAATCCATATACACCACATCAACTGCTCTACCCTCATCTACCTGTTCAGTCACCTTCTCAAAGAACTCAATAAGGTTTGTGAGGCATAACCTACCCTTCACAAAGCCATGCTGACTATCCCTGATCATATTATTCCTATCTAGATGATTATAAATCTTGTCTCTTATAATCCCCTCCAAGACTTTACCCACTACAGACGTGAGGCTCACCGGTCTATAGTTGCCGGGGTTGTCTCTGCTCTCCTTTTTGAACAAAGGGACCACATTTGCTGTCCTCCAGTCCTCTGGCACTATTCCTGTAGCCAATGATGACAAAAAAAATCAAAGCCAAAGGTCCAGCAATCTCTTCCCTGGCCTCCCAGAGAATCCTAGGATAAATCCCATCAGGTCACGGGGACTTATCTATTTTCAGCCTGTCCAGAATTGCCAACACCTCTTCCCTACGTACCTCAATGCCATCTATTCTATTAGCCTGCGGCTCAGCATTCTCTTCCACAACATTATCTTTTTCCTGAGTGAATACTGACGAAAAATATTCATTTAGTATCTCGCCTATCTCTTCAGACTCCACACACAATTTCCCATCCCTGTCCTTGACTGGTCCTACTCTTTCCCTAGTCATTCGCTTATTCCTGACATACCTATAGAAAGCTTTTGGGTTTTCCTTGATTCTTCCTGCCAAATACTTCTCATGTCCCCTCCTTGCTCGTCTTAGCTCTCTCTTTAGATCCTTCCTCGCTACCTTGTAACTATCCATTGCCCCAACCGAAACTTCACACCTCATCTTCACATAGGCCTCCTTCTTCCTCTTAACAAGAGATTCCACTTCCTTGGTAAACCACGGTTCCCTCGCTCGACGCCTTCCTCCCTGCCTGACCGGTACATACTTATCAAGAACACGCAGTAGCTGATCCTTGAACAAGCCCCACTTATCCAGTGTGCCCAACACTTGCAGCCTACTTCTCCACCTTATCCCCCCCAAGCCGGAATTGAACCCGCTGTGAGGCAGCAGTGCTAACCACTGTGCCACTGTGCCATCCACAAATAAGACCATAAGGCCATAAGACATAGGAGCAGCAATTGGCCACTCACCCTATTGAGTCTGTTCCGCCATTCAATCATGGCTAATATGTTTCTCATCCCCATTCTCCTGCCTGCTGCCCAAAACCCCTGATCCCCTCATTAATCAAGAAACCTATCTATCTCTGTCTTAAAGACACTCAGTGATTTGGTCTCCACAGTCTTCTGCGGCAAAGAGTTCCACAGATTCACCACCCTCTGGCTGAAGAAAGTTCTCCTCATCTCTGTTTTAAAGGATCGTCCTTTTAGTCTGAGATTGTGTCCTCTGCTTCTAGTTTTTCCTACAAGTGGAAACATCCTCTCCACGTCCACTCTATCCAGGCCTCGCAGTATCATGTAAGTTTCAATAAGATCCCCCCTCATCCTTCTGAACTCCAACGAGTACAGACCCAGAGTCCTCAACCGTTCCTCATACGAAAAGCTCTTCATTCCAGGGATCATTCTTGTGAACCTCCTCTGGAGCCTTTCCAAGGCCAACACATCCTTCCTTAGAAACAGGGCCCAAAACTACTCACAGTACTCCAAATGGGGTCTGACCAGAGCCTTATACATCCTCAGAAGTACATTCCTGGTCTTGTATTCTAGCCATCTTGACATGAATGCTAACATTGCATTTGCCTTCCTAACTGCCGACTGAACCTGCACGTTAACCTTAAGAGAATCGTGAACAAGGACTCCCAAGTCCCTTTGTGCTTCTGATTTCCAAAGCATTTCCCCATTTAGAAAATAGTCTGTGCCTCCATTTCTCCTTCCACAGTGCATAACTTCACACTTTTCCACATTGTATTCCATCTGCCACTTCTTTGCTCACTCTCCTACCTGTCACAGTCCTTCTGCAGCCCACCTGCTTCCTCAATACTACCTGCCCCTCTACAGATCGTTGTATCATCTGCAAACTTCGCAGTGCTTTCAATTCCTTCTTCCAGATCATTAATATTGTGAAAAGTTGTGGTCCCAGCACCGTCCCGTGAGGCACACCACTAGTCACCGGCTGCCATCCAGAAAAAGATCCTCTTATCCCAACTCTCTGCCTTCTGCTAGTCAGCCAATCCTCTATCCATGCCAGGATCTCACCATTAATACCATGGGCTCTTAACTTATTGAACAGTCTCCTATGCGGCCTTGTCAAATAAATCACGTTCACTGTCCTGCTTTGTCTAACTTCCCTGTTACTTCTTCAAAGAACTCTAACCGATTTATCAGACATGACCTCCCTTTGACAAAGCCGTGCTGACTCAGTCATGTTTTATCATGCATTTCCAAGTATTCAAGATGTCATCTTTAATAATGGACTCTAAAATCTTACCAATGACCGAAGTCAGGCTAACCGGCCTATAATTTCCCGTCTTCTGCCTCCCTCCCTTCTTAAACAGCGGTATTACATTAGCCACTTTCCAGTCCTCTGGGATCCTTCTTGTTTCCAGTGATTCCTGAAAGATCACCACCAATGCCTCCACAATCTTCTCAGCTAGCTCGTTTCGAACCCTGGGGTGGAGTCCATCCGGTCCAGGTGATTTATCCACCTTCAGACCTTTCAGTTTCCCCAGAGCCTTCTCCTTAGTGATGGTCACTGCACTCACCTCTGTCCCCTGATTCTCCTGGAGCTCTGGCATCCCACTGGTGTCTTCCACCATGAAGACTGATGCAAAGTCTGATGCTCCGCCTAGCTTGCACTCATACTTCATCGTCTCCCCCCTTGTTGCTTTTTTAGTTGTCCTCTGCTCGCTTTTAAAGACTTCCCAATCCTTTGGCTTCCCACTAATCTTCACCACTTTGTATGCTTTTTCTTTTTCTTTTATGCTGTCCTTGACTTCCCTCATCAGCCATGGATGCCTTTTCCACCCTTAGCATGTTTCCTCCTCCTTGGGATTAATTTCTGTTGCGCCTCCCGAATAACCCCCCAAAACTCCTGCCATTGCTGTTCCACTGTCTTCCCTGCTAGGCTCCTTTTCCAATCAACTCTGGGCAGCTCCTCCCTCATGTCTTTGTAGTTACCCTTATTGTAAGACCGTTATATCTGATTGCAGCTTCTCCCTCTCAAACTGCAGGGTAAATTCTATCATATTGTGGTCACTGCTCCCTAAGGGTTCCTTCACCTTAAGTTCCCTAATCAAGTCTGCCTCATTGCACATCACCAAATCCAGAATTGCCTGTTCCCTAGTAGTCTCTGTCACAAGCTGCTCCCCAAAAAAATCTCTCAGACATTCCACAAATTCCTTTTCTTGGGATCCACTACCAACCTGATTTTCCCAGTCCACCTGCATATTGAAGTCGCCCATGATCATTGTAATATTGCCTTTTTTACATGCCTTTTCTATCTCGGGATTTATTTTCTGCCCCAAATCCTGACTACTGCTAGGGGGCCTATACATAACGCCCATCAGGGTCGTTTTCCTTTGCGATTCCTCAACTCTACCCATCGATATTCTATGCTTTCTGATCATATACCGCTTCTTGTTATCAATTTAACTTAATTCTTTGCCCATCTGCCTGTCCTTTCCATAGGACACATCCTTGTTTATTTAGATCCCATCCCTGATCCCCTTGCAGCCACGTCTCTGTGATACCCACAACATCGTACCGGCCAATGTGCGCAACAAGCTTATTTACCTTGTTCCGTATACTGCGTGCATTTAGGTACAACACCCTCAATCCTGCATTGATCACCTACCTTCTCACATTTGTCATCTTTTTTGGTCTGCCTGAGGGTGTTGTTGTTCTCTTATTTTGTTTCTCTATTTCCCCTTCAGTTATTACATATTCTAAGCTCACATTCCAGTTCCCATCCCCCTGCCACACTAATTTAAATCCTCCTGAGTGACTCCAGCAAACCTCCCAGCCAGGATATCGGTGCCCCTCCAGTTTAGCTGCAACCTGTACTTCTTGTACAGGTCCCCCCTACCCCGGGAGAGATCGCAATGGTCCAGAAATCTGAAATCCTCCCTCCTACACCACCAGTTTAGCCACGTGCTTAGCTGCACTATCCTCCTATTTCTAGCCACACTGGCACGTGGCACAGGAAGTAATCCTGAGATCACCCTAGAAGTTCCTCTTTTTAGCTTACTGCCTAACTCCCTGGACTCCTTCTGTAGGACCTCATCACTATTCCTGCCTATGTCATTAAAACCAATGTGTACTATGACCTCTAGCTGTTCACCCTCCCCCTTCAGGATGTCCTGTGTTCGTTCAGAGACATCCTTGACCCTGGCACCAGGGAGACAACACACCATCCTGGAGGCTCTTTCACTTCCACAGAAGCGCCTATCTGTGATCCTTATAATAGCGTCCCCTATAACTATCGCTCTCCTGCACTTTGCCCTCCCCTGCTGAGCAACAGAGCCAGATGTGGTGCTACTGTTCTGGCTGCTGTTCTTTTCCCCTGATAGGCTATTCCCCTCAACAGTATCCAAAATGGTATACATGTTCGAGAGGGGGACAGCCACAGGGGATTCCTGCACTGACTGCCTGCCCTTTCCAGCTGTAACCCATCTGTCTGCCTGCACCTTGGGTGTGACCATGTTTCTATAACTCCTATCTAAGACACTTTCCGCCACCTGCATGCTCCTGAGTAGTTGAAGTTTCTGGCACGGGGGCATTTAAGAAGAAGTGTTTAAAGATAAATATAGGACTGAGAAGGAAATGTAAAATAGAGAAACAATTGAAACTTGTCGATGTGCTCTAATAATGTTTCAGTTATTTATTTTTTGAACTATTGTTAATGGTATGAGGGTGCAAAGTAGTTCTCATAAACTTGTGTGGTTAACATTGCATAGGGGGAGCAAGTAGACCACTTTGAACAAACATGGAAATAAGCTGTACACGCTGATTAATTAAATGTTTATTTCCTGTAAGACAAGTCAATTAATTTGAAGGAAGCGCCTGCAGTGCAAGATGGTAAGAAATGCTTGAACAAGTTATTTTCCTACATCTAAGAATCAAATACTTCATTTGAAAATAAAAGGAGATTTTTAAAAGAAAACAGCTGCAAGTGATTGAAATCTGAAATAAAAACTCATAATATAACCCCTGTCTGTATTAATAGTGCCCAGGTGGAGATGGTTGACATGGATATTTCAAATTCCTTAGTGTAAACACCACCAACAATCTGTCCTGGTCCACCCACGTCGACGCTACCACCAAGAAAGCGCAACAGCGCCTTTATTTCTTCAGGGAATTAAAGAAATTGAGCATGTCAACAATGTCTCTTGCCAATTTTTCTAGATGTACCATTGAAAGCATCCTACCTGATTGCATTACAGCCTGGTATGGCAAGTGCTCGGCCCAAGACCGTAAGAAACTACAGAGAGTCGCGAACACAGCCCAGACCATCACATGACCTGCCTCCCATCCATTAACTCTGTCTACATCTCCTGGTGTCTTGCAAAAGTGGGCAGCATAATTAAAGACCCCTCCCACCCGGATTATTTTCTCTTCCAACCTGTTCCATCAATAAGGAGATACAAAAGTCTGTGAACACGCACCAATGGATTCAAAAACAGCTTCTTCCCTGTTGTTATCAGACTCCTGAATGACCCTCTTATGGTCTGAACTGATCTCTCTATGCATCTCCGATACAGTTGTAGCATTATATTCTGTATGCTGCACCCAAAGTCTATGTTTATGTATTTACATTGTCTATTTATAGTATGTTCTATGTTTTCATCTACATCTTGGTACAAATGACAATAAATCTAAATAAATCGAAATCATTGGCATATCATTCGAGAAAAAAACATTGCTTAATCAGAACTGAATTATAAATGGACATCTTCATCGGATGGTATGAGCATGAGTAGGCCATTCAGCCCATCGAGCATGGTCCGCCATTCAACACAATCATGTCTGGCCATCCACTTTAATACTTTTTTCCCCACACTATGCCCATAACGCTTTATGCTATTGGCATTTAGAAATCTGTCAATCTCGAAACATATTAAATAACTGAGCTTTCACAGCCCTCCGGGGTTGAGAATTCTAAAGACACACAACTCTCTGAGCAAAAGAAAATCCCCTTACCTTGGTTCTAAGTGGCTTTCCCCTTATTTTTAAATTGTGCCTCATGGTTCTAGACTTCACAACCAGGAGAAAAACATCTTAGTTGCATTTATTACATCAATAGATTTGCAGGTTTCAATGGGATTACTTCTCATTCCAAGGGAATACAGGCCCAGCTTCCCCAATCTCTCTTCATAGGACAGTCCCACCATCCTGGGAAGAATTCTGGTGAATATTTGATGTTCCGCCTCGATTAAAATCATGGGCTTGATTCTCCGATTTTCAGTCTATGTCCTGACGCCGGTGTGGGAACGGTGGCCTTTTACGACCGAATATTCAGCACCAAACGGCCACCAACACTGTGTTCAGTGGGGGCTAGCAGGCAGACAGCATAGAGCACCTGGCTCTAGTTGCCGATATGGCTGGTGAATTGCTGGGTCCTTGGCCACGCAGGCGCACGGCAGGTGCCTGCAGCGGCTGCACCGTGCAACATGGCGCCGGCTCGCGACCCCCGGACCAGTTCCCAACAGTGCCCCCAGCCCCTGCCAAAGTCCCCCTTGCCCGCAGATTGGCTTTCCCCCGACTCGGGCGGCACTGGACTAAGTCCGCAGCAGCCATGCCGAGTACCCGACAAATAGTAGCACGAGCCATGTCGGGAAGTCGGCCGGGTCAGGGGCAGAGAATCGGGGGAAGGGCCTCAAGCAATGTCCTGAAGCCTCGATACGGTGTGCGGTGTACTCTTAGAGTACGCCATTTTGGAGAGGGCGGAGCATTGCAAAAGCGGCGCCACACCCCGATATCAGCGCGAACGTTGATTCTCCGCTCGATCGCTGAACGTGATTCCAAAATTGGACACATTACTACAGATGCAGTATAACAACATTTCTATACAATTGAAACATTATTTTGCTTCTGCTATAGCTAAATTCATTTGTGATAATGGCTAACATACCATCAGTCTTCCTAGTTGCTTGCTGCACCTCCATTTTAGTTTTCAGTGAAATATTGATGAGGATACCCAGGTCCCTTTGTATATTTACACTTTATTTTACCATTAGGGAGGCACGGTGGCACAGTGGTTAGCACTGATGCCTCAAAGCACCAGGGACCCAAGTTTGATTCTGACCTCAGGTGACTGTCTCTGTGGAGGTTGCATGTTCTCCCTATGTCTGCGTGGGTTTCCTCCGGGTGCTCCTGTTTCCTCCCACAGTCCAAAGATGTGCAGGTTAGGTGGATTGGCCATGCTAATTGCTCCTTGGTGTCCAAAGAGTTAGGTGGGGTTAGGGTGGGAGCATGGGCCAGTTTAGGGTGCTCCTTCAGAGGGTCGGTGCAGACTCGATGGGCCAAATGGCCTCCTTCTGCACTGTAGGGTGATGCACGAACAATGATCACTAAAGCGAGGTTGTAGTGTAACTGAAGGCTTTAATAAGCTAGATGTTTCCCCCAGCAGCTCAGGTACAGAATGAAGGCTGCTGGGGCGGCACCGGCTCTTATACCCCACCTTGCAGGGCGTAGCTACCATACAGCTTGACCAATAGGAAACATACAATATCTGCCAATGGTGTTCCAGCATTGCCAGGTACCGTAATACCTCTACACAGACTACCACATAGGGTTCCTATGATTCTAAATGCTCAGCACCTCTTGTGCTTTCTGCAGAGAAAAAGAGGAAGTCAGAGCACTTAATCATCTTTGATGTGGCCCACGAACTGTCAATCACAGTTGGATGCTTATAGAAGTGCAGTTAGTTTCACAGAGGATTACTTGAAATCCACTCAAGCATGAAGGGGGTTGAATTAAACAATCCAGACAGTTTAGGTGTATGTGGAAGCTGTCAATCATCCTAGTTAGAGCAATTTTGTATAGATACGAATGAAAGGCTTGCAGATCAAAGATCTGAGGGAGTTTAAACCCAGCTGACTGGTTTTCTCTTTCCTGGAATTTACAGGTGCTGCTTCCTCTCCTTGAACCAGCAGGTGTATTGCACAGGTGAATTTTAAATCAGTGTTTATTTTTCACTGCTTCTGTCTGAACTGCTACCTCGCTCTGGTGGGGTCTCTGTAATTGGTGACTCCCTCAAGGGTGGTCTCCAGTGGGAGGGTCAGTGCCAGGGGTCAGCTCACCCTTGTACTGTGGGGGATGCCCCAGAAAATTCCGTGGTGTGGGTAGAATTGCATTGCGGGTGTGGGCCCAGCTGCTGGGCTCCCGATCAAGGCCCCAACTCAAAATGGCAGCCCAAAAGTGGGATTTGCTAGGGAATTCATCACAATCATTGCCTCATTAATATTCTATTTGTTTGGGAGTCGGGGGCCCCTGATATTGATGCTTGTGGTGGGTGGGGAGCCCAATGCTTGTGCGGGGGGTGGGGGTGGGGGGTCGCAATGCATATCGGAGGTGGGGGTTCGTTCTGTGCTGATTGGGGTGCCTTTTAAAGATGGCAGCCCTGATCTCTGTGGAGTCAACCTTGCTGGCTCTATCAGGCCCCGCCCCATCACAGTGACGTAAGAAACCACGTCCACTGTTTTTTTTCGGAGAGACTCAAAGTCTCTACTAGAAACTCACCTATGCAGCTGGCGATCGACATGTCAGCTTTTAGTTAGAGCCTGACACGCCAACAAAATATCAGAAAATTCCGCCTTAGTTTCTCTGCCATTTCTCTATTCTCAATTATAAATTTTCCTGACTCTGCCTGGAATGCACCCGAATTTGTCTTAGAACACAGAACATACAGCGCAGAAGGAGGCCATTTGGCCCATCGAGTCTGTACCGAACCCCTTAAGCCCTCACTTCCACCCTACCCCTGTAACCCAATAACCCCTTCTAACCTTTTTTGGTCACTAAGGGCAATTTATCATGGCCAATCCACCGAACCTGCACGTCTTTGGACTGTGGGAGGAAACCGGAGCACCCGGAGGAACCCCACACAGACACTGGGAGAACGTGCAGACTCCGCACAGACAGTGACCCAGCAGGGAATCGAACCTGGGACCCTAGCGCTGTGAAGCCACAGTGCTATTCACTTGTGCTACCGTGCTGCCCCCTAAGGTAGCTTCGCTATACATTTCTTTTTTAGACTCCTATCGTCATTTTTACAATATTTCTTGGGTGTTTTGCTTGTTTACAATCATATTCTATTTTCTCTTTCTTTGTCAATTTATTCGTCCTCCGTGGCTGTAATATAAATGCTCCTAATCCTCAGATTTGCTACTATTTCTGGCAATTTATAGGCCTTTTATTTTAATCTTCTATAATCCTTAATTTATTTTGATAACCACGGTTGACTGATTTTTCTTCCTGGGTTTTTGAAGGAATGGATAGTTTCTGTAAACTATGCAATAATTCTTTGAAGACTATCTAAGGTTTGTGTACCATCATATCTTTGAATGTATCGTCCCAATCCACCTCAGCCAATTTGTCCCTCACACCTTTATCATTTCCTTCGTTCAAAATTAACACCTGGCTTCAGATTGAACTACCTCACATCTGACAGATCCAAAATTCTGCCATATTATGGCACTCATCCCTAAATGTTTTTTACAATAAGATTATTAATTAGTCCTTTCTTGTCATACAATAATAGGTCCAAAATAGCATGTTCACTGTCAGTTCCTCAACATGCTGCTCTAGAAAACTATCCCTAACATATTCCAGGAATTCGTCCTCCACATCATTCATACACATTGAGTTCACCCAGTCGACTTGCAGATTGAAACCACCCATGATAACTATATTATCCATGCTACATGTTTCTCTCATCTCTTGATTAGTATACCATGCTTCACATTGTTACTTCTGTTGACCTATAAACAACTACTACCAATGTTTGCTATCCCTTGCTGTTTCTTAGCTTAGCGAAACAGATTCCACATTTATTCTTCTGGTCTGCGATCCTCCCTTGCCTTTTTATCAGCGCAATATATCTACTTTTCCTTTTTGAGATTCCTACATGGGGGCAGAATGGGACAGCATGGTAGCACAGTTGCTTCACAGCTCCAGGGTCGCAGATTCGATTCTCGGCTTGGGTCAACTGTCTGTGTGGAGTCTGCACGTTCTCCCCGTGTCTGCGTGGGTTTCCTCTGGGTGCTCCGGTTTCCTCCCACAAGTCCCAAAAGACGTGCTGTTAGGTAATTTGGCCATTCTGAACTCTCCCTCTGTGTACTCGAACAGGCACCGGAATGTGGCAACTAGGAGCTTTTCACAATAACTTCATTGCAGTGTTTATGTAAACCTACTTGTGAAAATAAAGATTATTATTCTTAAATATCCTTGAATATTCAGTTCTCAGCCGTGGTCACACTGGCGGCAGTATGTTCAAAGTATATCATTTCCATTTACCTCTCTTTGTGACTTTAAATCATCCGCCTTGTTGCGAATGCTGTGCGCATTTGTTGATTCCCAAATTTCTTTCTCTGTCAGTCTGGCCTCAATAAAAGTTGAGATGGATTCGCACGTAAAAAGAAGTTATTTATTTATCTTGCAAGCTTAATTCATCTTACAGAAACATAAGAGACATCCAGCCTCTTGCACTCCAGAAAGCGACTGAACAAAGAGACAAAAGGATCTCTGCAAAATCAATTCAAATGGTATCAAGTTTCACATACTCGACGCCCATAGGTCAGCCTATGTCCCTCCTGACCTGTTTGATCTATTCTGATTGGCTCACTTCCAATCCCTTTCTCTGGCCCCTATCAATGCAGCATCACTCTCATAGACACACCTCTTCCTGCTTTTTCCATGCGGTCTCAAATCCCTTTGTCCCTAACTGCCAGAATCAAAGTGGCTTATTTCTACATTACATTAACTAGTATCTCTAAAGTAACTATTTTATATCACATTCGTCATTCCCTCCTTTTATCATTCCATGATAACCGAACTATCCAATCCATAGTTACAGTTCCTCATCTAAAAAGATCCGTCGCTGCATTTCCAATTCCTGTCTTAGCCCCCCTTCATCTGCCTCACCCTCATGGATTTTAACAGTTAAAATTTTTTTTTCGGTGATTGGGGCGGTGATCTGATCCAGTGCACCCCGCATTCTACCCATCACACATTTAAGGATGGCCAGGCCCACAAAGATGCAGCCGATAGCTACCACTAGATACATGGCCATATTTATCAACCAGTCCTTCCATCCTCCAAATCCCCAGTTACCCCAAGAGCCAGGATCCTGCATCCCGTCCAAGTGATCCCGTATGCGATCCATAAATTTAGTGATGTTAGCGGTCAAGTCCTGAACTCCCATGATACACTTGCCCTGTACTATGGCGCATACCCCACCCTCACGGGCCAGAAGATAGTCAAGAGCATACCGGTTCTGCATTGCAAACAACCGTAGCTGAGACAACTCCTTAGTTATTGCCCCAAGGGCTCCCAAGGTTTCATTTCCCAAGATGGTAAGGCCGCAAATAAAATAATTCCGATCACTGACAGCCAAGGAACCCCCCACACCTCCCAGTGTCAATACGCTCAGAATGCCCCACCCGGCTGAGTGGCCCCGGTTGGGTGCAAGAACCTGAGGTTTTTTCCAGTTCTCGCAAAATTCAGCAGAGACTGCCCGGTGTGCTAACTGATTATGCAGGTTCCACGCCGAAGGGCAGGGGACTGTGGTAGGGACTAGAGTCCCTATAGCAATTCGGCGGGGAAATGGGGGTGACAAAACGTTGGTCGCTGTACCATTAAATAAAAAGTAGTATCCTTGTTCCGTGTGGAGACTAGCATCACAATCAGCATATCGGTTGCGTAAGGACCTCCCAGTAGCCCAGTTTATCCAACTTTGAAATGCCCATTCGGGCCGCCCAGCAATGCGGAAAGCCCTAGTCCCAACAGTGATATGAGAGACATTCGCCCAGCCACAGAGGAGCTGGAGGCCGGCGTTCAATGGAACGCAAGTGGTGTTGTAACAAACGCATTGGCCAGACGCCTGGGTGATATGGCACCTCCTGTCCGTACAGGTGGGAACCAGACATGTTATATTTGTGTCCACCTCTACCAGCAAACAGCCATATCCTTCACTGCTGAAGCAATTCTCGTACGACCGGGAATCCCTATTGGGAGTGAAGTGGCTAGGTATGTACGCCCTCCACCGTCGCAGCCTATCGTACTGTGAATGGGAATTATCCCGAGGAAGGGGAAGGCAAATAGCCGGTGGTGCTGAACCCGGATCGTAAGGAAGAGTGACCTGATCGGGCAGTGGTCCGGAATGCTGACAATGAACCACCGTTTGGGGAGTGCCCCAAAGCGGTGAAACAGAAAATAACCTAGACACCGCTGCGGGGTTTGGGTAGCAGACAACCCTTCCCTGGCCATACAGACGGTGGTAAATCTGGTAGAAGAGATTCATACTACCCGGGTTTTCCTCAGTTTGGCCTTTAATTAACTTAAGTGTATCTCCCGGTAACCTACGTTCTAGCTGTACTTCCCTTCTCATACGCCCCGTCCTCTCTCTAGTCCCTTTCTCTTTCTCATAGCCTCTTCCTACACTCTTCTGACAGCCTGATTTTACCTTTATTGTACCACTCTTAACACATCCAAAATCAAATTTACATGTATTCCAAAAACAAGGCAATGTCCATATAATGTTCCCTTCCCATCGCCGGGACCGGTGCAGCTGCTTCATGACTCCTGCATTCTCCTTAACTTTGATGACCTTCCATGAGTCGATACCATGTCCTCGTATATGGGGGCAGCGAAGAACATCACCTTTGCATAGGTGATGTATCCTTGTAGATTGGTTGGGGCTACACAGATACATAATATTCCCCTTTTCCATGTCCATCGCCAATAACACGCCAAGCGAAGTGAGGCCAAATATCAGACAGACGATGCGTAGCCACTCCATCATGCTCCACACCTGTAAAATAGCACTGGAGAAGGGAGGCAGGTTAGTATCCGACCTTTTACAGAAGTGGAGATGGACTCAATTTGCAGTGATGTAGGTGGACCCAAGCACTTCGCCCCTCCACTTTAACTGCTGTGGGGGTGGTAAGGAGAACTTGGAAGGGCCCGTCCCATCGCGGCTCCGACCCCTTCCTAGTCCAATTTTTGACCATGACATAACTACCGGGCTGGACTGAAAGTGAGCTAGGTACTGGGGGCAATGGCTGGTGAGCCGCGTGGACTTGGCCATGGAGTTCCTTGAGCACTTGCGTAAGGGCTAGTACATAGGTGGTCATTTCTTCAGTCATCTGATGAAACTGAATCCGTCTGGGAACCTGCAGGCTCCAAGGAGTTCTAAGAGGCCTGCCATAAAGAATCTCGGCGGGAGAGAGCCGGGCTGGTCCCGCAGGTGTAACCCGCAGCTGGAAGAGGGCAACGGGGAGCAACTTAAGCCATGTCAGTCCCGTGTCTGCTCTTAATTTAGCCAATTTAGTTTTGAGGGTCTGATTGTGTCTCTCAACCAACCCGGCCGCCTGCGGTCTGTAAGCACAGTGTAACTGCTGGCGTATGCCCAACTGGGAGCAAAACTCCTTGTTAATTTGTCCAATAAAATGAGGCCCATTATCAGAACTTAACTGAGCTGGTATACCGTACCGGGGAATGATTTCCCTCATCAAGACTTTAACCACAGTAGCAGCTTTATTATCGATAGTCGGATACGCCTCGACCCATCTGCTGAACACATCCACAATGACCAAAACATATTTGTAACATTGACACCTTTCCAACTCAATATAATCCATTTGGAGCGTCTCAAAGGGACCACTGGGCAACGGGGTTTGCCCCTTCCCACAAGGGATACCTTTTCCGGTGTTATATTGCTGACAAATCAAACACCGATTACTGATACTTTGGGCCAACCCCTGCATTTTAGGGTGCCACCAAGTGTCCAGCAACAAATCACTAGTCCCTCGAGCCCCACAATGAGTTGCAAAGTGTACACATTCAATGATCCATAAAGCCAGCACATCAGACATACAAGTCTGATGTGCAGGCGTGGTACATAAAGAGGAAACAGAATCATATGTACAACCTAACCGTTTCCACATTTGTTTATCACTCTCAGGAGCGTCCTCCTGTAACCTTATGACGTCTTGGATGGTTGGCATTGACTTGTCAGAAGCAGACATATTTATAGTAGATCGTTTAGTCTGACTTAACATTTTAGGCACCATCACTTGCTGAATTTGTGCGGCTGTGCGCGCTGCACGATCTGCTCGTTCATTACCAACGTCAACTGGGGTTGTACCATTTGTGTGGGCAGCGCATTTAATAACGGAAATCTGCGCTGGCAGAAGGAGGGCCTGCAGTAGGTAATTAACTAAACCCCGGTTGGATATTTCTGTGCCTGCCGAGGTAAGGAATCCCCTATTCTTCCAGAGTTGTCCGAAGTCATGAACTACCCCGAAAGCATATCGGGAGTCAGTGTAGATATTTACCCGGCGATCTCCCCCAAGTATACATGCACGGGTGAGGGCAAAAAGTTCGGCTTGTTGTGCTGAGTAAGGGGTCTGGAAAGCTGCCGCTTCTAAAATCAGACCATCCTGATCTATGATTGCGTAACCGGACAGTCTCCGGCCAGTGGGGCTTACTAATGCACTGCCATCAACATACATAATCATGTCAGGTTGTTCTAACGGAATATCACTCAGATCGTCCCTTATTGTGGTAGTTTCCTGAATCAAGGCTAAACAGTCGTGACCAGGCGCATCCTCATGGACAGGGGGACCGCTAAGAAAACAGGCTGGATTGATAGTGGTACAATATTTAAATGTCAGACGTGGATTGTTCAAAAGGTATATCTCATACCTATTCTGACGAGCTGCGGTAAGATGCTGAGTCTGCAGTTGCCCCAATAGTGCGATTACCGAGTGGGAGCTATACACCGTAATATCCTGTTGGAG
The DNA here is from genome assembly GCF_047496885.1 of Scyliorhinus torazame. Lineage (NCBI taxonomy): Eukaryota > Metazoa > Chordata > Chondrichthyes > Carcharhiniformes > Scyliorhinidae > Scyliorhinus > Scyliorhinus torazame. Next base: position 193,989,529 of record NC_092707.1, on the reverse strand, counting down.
AGTGATGTTGGCAGCAGCCTGCAAACTATTGTATATCGCTCCCAAGATCTGGGTGCAAACAGGGTGGCCCAACGCCCCTGGGTCGAGTTTGGAAGAGTAATATGCTACGGGCCGGTGCTTGTCCCCATGTTGCTGGGTGAGTACCGCTGTTGAACATCCTTCCAGAACAGTACAGTATATCTGGAATGGTCGGTCGTATAGGGGCCTACCAAGGGCCGGTGCTTGTAGCAAGGCCTGCTTCAGGCAACGGAAGGCCTCGAGTGCCTCGGTGGTGAGAATAAAGTTTCCCTCTTTACTCGTGTAAGGCGTCAGCAGCTTTGTATAGACAGCGATGTTTGGTATCCACTGCCGACAATAATTCACCATACCCAGCCAATGACGAACCTCCTTGGCTATTGTAGGGGCGGGGAATTGGCATATTGGTTCAATCCTACTGGGTTCGAGACTTCTTTCTGTGGCTGTAAGTAAAACTCCTAAGAACTTAACTTTTCTCTGAGCCACCAAGACCTTTGCTTGTGAAACAAAATAACCCAACGAGGATAGGTGGTTCAATAATTGGATCACATCATCCCTATTACTGGGCTCATCAGGACTTGCCACCAATATGTCATCTACATACTGCACTAGAGTGGAACCATGCTCCAATGTCAAGGCCTGGAGTTGGGTCTGCAGACATCTGGAGAAGAGTGTAGGTGAATTGACGAACCCCTGTGGCAGTCGGGTCCAGGTATACTGCTGTCCATTGTAAGTGAAGGCAAACAAATATTGACTTTCAGTCGCAAGTGGGAGGGCAAAGAAGGCGTGCTGAAGGTCTATTATGGCGAAGACCCGGGCTTGAGCTGGAATTTGAGCCAGTATGTGGGCAGGGTTAGGGACGAGAGCATGTAACGGCTGTGCGATGGCATTAATTGAACGTAAATCCTGTACTAATCGGTACTGGTCTGGTTTGGCTGGTTTAGGCACAGCAAGTATTGGGGTATTACATTCTGATTGGCAAGGGACCAAAATACCCTGTTTCAACAGTTCTTGAATTAATTTATCTATTGATGGAGCAGCTTGAGATTTCAGGGGGTATTGCCGAATGGAAGGTAGCTTTACATGATCCTTAATCATTACCTTGATAGGTGTAACATTTGTTTTTCCCACTTGTGATGGGTATTCCGCCCAGACCTGTGGATTGACATATTCCAACACATCATGTCCCCTGTGATGCTGCAGTCGAGTGTTAATCGTTTCAGGGACCTCAAAATATTTTATGGTAGTGCCGTCCGGCATGACTTGAAGTGCGTAGTCTGTTGGATCTGAATGATCCACTGCCCTCCTGACCATTCGCCCCATATCCCTGGCATGGTACTGGTCATGGACCTGACGTGTAATATGAGGGCTTACCGAAGCTGACTGTGGCCATAAATGTGGTGATATTGTAACAAAATCGGCTGTACCTTCTTTTCCCGTGACTGTGGCTGTAACCTTGACTGGCCATTCGGTCTCAAGTAATGGCCGGTATTTGTCCTCCAACTCCCTGTTTCATCCAGTTCTGTCATAGGCCAGGGTAACGTGATGCAGTGACTGTTCAACGTCTAACGTCCACCACTGGGGGGTGATAGAAATATAGCACTGTTGTCTCATCCTCCATGATGTAACCGTTACCCCTTCATCTCCGCATTCTAGCTGTAGCTGGAAGATACACAGTAAATCTCGGGCCAACAAGTTACAGTCCAATCCAGTAGTCACTACAAACTGATGCTCTGCAGACGTATTCTCGTAAGTGACTGTCACAGGTTCAGAAATAGGATACTCACACACCTGTCATTGGAACCCTGACAATTGCTGCGTGTGGTCGGATATTGGTAATTTAAGTGTTGATTGCATAGAAGACATAGCTGCCCCTGTGTCGATTACAAATGAGTGATGTTGATCTCCTATCTGCAGAGAGATAATAGGTTCCCTGTCGGATTGGAGAGTCCTTATGGCTAAATTAGCTAGTCAATCCTGTGTTGGGAAAGGGTTTTCCTGGGAGAAGTCAGTGTATCTCATCTGTCCTCCCCTTGGTGGGTACCCTCTCCTTTGGGTCGAATAATCTCCTTCTACTGTCTGTCTTTTAAAGGGGCATTCCTGTTGCCAGTGATCTACACGGCCGCAATTAAAACATGCATTGCTCCCTCTATTTCTGCCCCGTCCTCGTCTTCCAGTAGACCAATGGCCCCTCAGAGGGGGCTGCGGTTGTAGAGCTGTTGATTCGTTCGGTGGGCCATAAAAATGGGGTGAGGGTCCCTTTGGGTGGGTTTGGTATCCTCCTCTTTGCTGATCCACCCACCCAAAGTCACTATATTGGGGCTCCTGCTGGTAAACTACCATTTCTGCCGCTTGTTGGGGTCGCAGATCATCCTTTTTCATTACATACTCAGTCTTAACCTTTGTAACTGAGCCTCCTTCTTGGCCTCCAGTAAAATCTGACTGCCCTTGCCATCTGGGAAGGGTCGTTCTCTGTCCAATTCATGTTATTACATTTCACAACAGTAACCACAGAAGGTGGTAGGCAATGCATTAACATAGCACAGTATTGAGGGGAATTCTGACCATTTTGATCCAACAAATCGCCTGACTGCCCCCGGTAGATTTCATTAAAACGCTCCAGAAATTCCTCTGGCTCTTCAGTCTTCTTAGGTTTTAGGTCTAAGATAACAGAAAGATTTATGGGCCTTTGAAATGTGCTGTTCAACGCATTCAAGATCTGTGTCCTTCTATCGTCGTCTAACGCATAGGCCTGCTGGAGTGCGGCATGACTAGCATAATTCAGGTGGTTAAGATAATTGCGGTACTCTGCTGGGGTTAAAATCTGCTGGACTAGGGCCCAGAGGTCCCTTGAATCAGCTTGATAAATTGAGATGGTAGTTCTCAAGGAATCCACGAAGGCAGCAGGAGATTTTTTTCTCTCTGGGATTGTAGCCATAATAGCCATCATCTCACTGGGTGTCCATGGGAAGTAAACGGCTATCGTGGGGTTCGCTGCCGCAGTCCCTGGGTCGGGGTTTTGCATCTTCCTAATCGGTAACTGTCTCCGAATGTCACCAGGGGGCACTCTAGCTATTTCCCCTGGTTGTTCCAATACTTCAACGTCTCTCCCTGTCACTAGGGGGAGTTCTTTCTCTTCAAACAAAGTTGTTTCAGCTTTCTTTGTTCCCAAATCTTGTGATTTCTCCTTAGTTTGGGGAGACTTAGGTGATATGCTTAATTGTTTCTGGTGAGCGTCAAGCCCCTCTCTTGCTGTCCGAGATCTTGTCCTAGAGCTAACTGGGCTTGTGGGACAGAGTTCCTTTTGCTCTTTCGGTTGTGAAGTTGGTAAATCAGGACCCACACTATCACCAAAAAGGGCTTGAGTTTCTGGCATATTTGAAATCTGGGGAGCAATGGCTGGGTATATATTATTGTACTCTGGTGGTTCTGGAATGAGCGCAGACCATACTATGGGTGCAGATGGAACTTTTACTGACTTTTCCAAATTATTGAATTTTTCTTCTTCTGTCAATTCAAGGCCAGCCATTGAACTACGTAGTTCGTCTCTTGTGTGACCCGGGTCCTTCCTGTCTCTATTTGCTCTTTTTTTAAATGCACATTTCTTTTTCAAGATCTGTAATGTTTTTAGGTTACCCTGTTCACTAATTGAAATCCCCATTTTAAGGGCGTTATCCTGCCAGCTGGACAACATAATCTTATCTTTTTCCTCTTGACAATATTGCCTCCATAATCCAATTAATTCTTTAGTTTTCATACCTTGATTTTTTCTCCATATTTGTCCCTGGATTTTCTTAACCATTTCTAGGTCTTTGGTTCCCCCTAGTGGCCATTCATCTCCCATTTTAGTTCTTAACTGTGCTGACAATTTTCTAAAATCCTTCGCTTTGTCCGGATACTTATCACATAATATTTGCAGTGGCATGCCTGGATCATTTGTGCTATCCAAGGAATTTCCCATAATCTCAACTAGTCCTTGGAACTGCGTTTTTTCGCCACTACAGTCCAAAGAGAAAATTTTAGCTTAATCAACTATATTTTTAACACACAGACATATAGAGGTGAACCATTTTCAATTTCAAATGTTACATCTACCTCTCATAACGTAACCCAACCGAATTAACTCACAAATAAAGTTGAACCATTTATATTTTAAATGTTACATCAACAATACAGCCTACCCCAGCCGAATTAACTCACAAATAAAGTTGAACCATTTATATTTTAAATGTTACATCAACAATACAGCCTACCCCAGCCGAATTAACTCTATGAAATCCCATCAATTAAAATGCTAATCCCCAGACTGACCTGTGATTTCGTCGAGGCGGTCTTTCTGTGCCAACCGCGAGTGACCAGACTAATCAGACGATAAGAAGAGGGGAACAATCAATGCGCGGTCGTTTTCCAGTTCTACATTGAGGGCCCTTTGTTCCCCATCCTCCTGTTCATAATCAGTCTAATTCTGATTTCGCAGTTGGATCAGGATCGCCCTGAGAAATCCCGGTTTTCGGCACCAAATGTTGATTCCCAAATTTCTTTCTCTGTCAGTCTGGCCTCAATAAAACTTGAGATGGATTCGCACGTAAAAAGAAGTTATTTATTTAGCTTGCAAGCTTAATTCATCTTACAGAAACATAAGAGACATCCAGCCTCTTACACTCCAGAAAGCGACTGAACAAAGAGACAAAGGGATCTCTGCAAAATCAATTCAAATGGTATCAAGTTTCACATACTCGACGCCCATAGGTCAGCCTATGTCCCTCCTGACCTGTTTGATCTATTCTGATTGGCTCACTTCCAATCCCTTTCTCTGGCCCCGATCAATGCAGCATCACTCTCATAGACACACCTCTTCCTGCTTTTTCCATGCGGTCTCAAATCCCTTTGTCCCTAACTGCCAGAATCAAAGTGGCTTATTTCTACATTACATTAACTAGTATCTCTAAAGTAACTATTTTATATCACATTCGTCACATTCAGGTAGAGTTCTTCATAATACTTGAATTGAAGGAAAAGGATAGAATAAGTAACAGTCAAGAGTCATGCTAACTAATTATAGCCTCAGAGAAGAACCTGATAGCCCATGAACAAGATAAAGATGAACTAGACAAAGATGAATGAGATGAAAATGTGCAAATATTATCTCAGCCAAGCAGTGTCAAAGGCACCTGAGAGACCTCAAGTGGTTAAGAATGGTGCAGAAGTGGAAAGCAAAAAAAAATAGTAGAGGGTACTGCTAAGATCTGAGGTTGCATTTCAGTAATTTCCAGCTGCAGCTGTCCTCCTCCTCACTTTTTATATTATTTTACCTTCTTTATTCTGTTGCCTAATTACCTACTTCTCAATGATAATAGCAAGTTTGATTCTGGACCATTGTGTTTTCACTGTTCCATGGTCCTCAGTTCCCCCTTTTTATTTGATTAAAGAAGTATTGGTGAACTTGTAAGTTCCCTTTTTGACATCGGCACAAAATGTTAACCTGTTTTCTCTTCTCAAGAGCGAAAAGATGTCCTATTAACACCCAGTAATTCATTTTATTTTTAAAATTTAACTCTGCTGTGGCGGAAGGGGGCTGGGCACATCTTTGTGCTGTTGGGTTTGTCCAAGTGGCATTAAATTTCAACTCCAAAGTAAGCGCGTAGGTACAGCAGGCAGTAACGAAGGCAAGTGGTATGTTGGCCTTCATAGCGAGAAGAGTTGTGTATAGGAATAGGGATGTTTTACTGCAATTATCAGGGAAGGCGGTGACATAGTGGTTTTGTCACTGGACCAGTAAACCAGAGTATTACTCTGGGGACCCAGGTTCAAATCCTGCCATGACAGATGGTGAAATTTGAATTCAACAAAAATCTGTAATTAAATGCCTAATGATGACCAGGAAACTATTGTCGTAAAAACCCATTTGATTCACTAATGCCCTTTAGGGAAGGAATCTGCCATGCTTACCTGGTCTTCCCTACATGTGACTCCAGACCCACAGTAATGTGGTTGACTCTTAATTGTCCCCTCAAGGGCAATTAGGGTTGGACAATGACTGCTGGGCGTGCCCACTGTATAGTAAATTGGTAAGGCCACACCTGGAGTATATTGTGCAGTTCTGGTGCCTTTATCTGAGGAAGGATGTTCTTGCTGTGGGGTGCAGCAAAGGTTTTCCGGGCTGATTCCTGGAATGGTAGGACTATCATATGAGGAGAGATTAAGTCGGTTAGGATTATATTCATTGGAGTTTGGAAGAGTGAGAGGGGATCTCATAGAAACTTATAAAATTCTATCAGGATTAGACTGGGTAGATTTAGAAAAACTGTTCCCAATGGTGGGGAAGTTCAGAACTAGGGGTCATATTCCAAAGATGTACAGTTTAGGTGGATTGGCTGTGATAAATTGCCCCTCAGTGTGTCGAAAAGGTTAGGTGGGGTTACTGGGTTATAAGGACACGGTTGAGGTGTGGGCGTAAGTAGGGTGCTCTTTCCAAGGGTCAGTGCAGACCCGATGGGCCGAATGGCCTCCTTCTGCACAATAGGGATTCCATGATAGTTTGAGGATGAGGGGTAAATCTTTTAGGACTGAGGTGAGGAGATATGTCTTCACCCAGAGAGTGGTGAATCTGTGGAATTCCTTACCATAGAAAGTAGTTGAGGCCAAAACTGAGATTTCAAAATAATTAGGTGGAGCTCTTGGGTGAAAGAGATGAAGGGAAATGGGGGAAAGGTGGGATCAGGGTATTGAATTTGATGATCAGTTATGATCATAACGAGCAGCGGAGCAGACTCCAAGGGGCCAAATGGCTTTCTCCTGCTTCTGTTTTCTATGTATGTTTCTCTGTACTTCTGGTGCTGCACAGAAATTGCCAGAGGTGAAGCATTTGAAAAGTGCTTTGAGTGCCATTTTTGATTGGTATGACACAGATTTCCGACCTATTTAGAGCTATTGAGCTGTGAACGATTTCTTTTTAACAGCGAGAAAACCCAAAGTGAGCGATTACTCCAAATGAGTGACACTTGGTCGGGCTGAAATCGGCCCTGCACAACCTTGAAAGGACTAACAAGTCTAACTGTCAGCTATGCTTATGCTAACTTGTGCAGAAAACTGACTGAATACAAAAGATAAATTACATGGTTTCTAGTTTCAGTGTTAATTGCCTGAAAAGTGCAAGAAACCCAGGCCCCACTTCAGGTAGCAATGAGGACAGGCTTTGCCGTTGGAGTTGGCATATTTTCATTGAAGTGTCAAACCAAGGTCTTGTGTGCCTTCTCAAGTGGACCCAAAAGGTCCCATGAGACTATTTTGAAGATGATGAAAGGAATTTCTCCCCACTGTTTTGGATAATATTTCTCCCTGAACCAATGCCACTGTCACAGATTATCTGGTCATTGCCTTGTTAATATTTGTGGAACCTTGCTGTGCAACAATTGGTTGCCTTCATTTCTACATTACAGCAGCGACGATAATTGGAAAACTATGAGTGGGATTTTCCACTCCCGCCCCCACGACATGTTTTGTAGAGGCAGCCCATCGTTGGCCGGCGGCGGAATCTTCCAGTCCCACCATTGTCAACAGGGTTTAACGTTGTTTGCACCCTTGACTGCGGGGCAGCACGGTAGCACAAGTGGTTAGCACTGTGGCTTCACAGCGCCAGGGTCCCAGGTTCCCCGCTGGGTCACTGTCTGTGCAGAGTCTACACCTTCTCCCCGTATCTGCCTGGGTTTCCTCCGGGTGCTCCGGCTTCCTCCCACAGTCCAAAGACGTCCAGGAAAGGTGGATTGGCCATGATAAATTGCCCTTAGTAAACAAAAAGGTTAGGAGGGGTTATTGGGTTACAGGGATACGGTGGAAGTGAGGGCTTAAGTGGGTCGGTGCAGACTCGATGGGCCGAATGGCCTCTTTCTGCACTGTATGTTCTATGTTCAGAGGCTGACATTGGCGGACCTTGATGATCCTGCCAGTGGGAACGGTCAAAAAATCCGGCATTACTAAATTGGTTGCAAAATGCCTTGGTACATTATGGGCAATGGTCCCTTGAATTTCTTTTTGATGTGCATTTCATGGCCCCACTAAAACTTCCACGTGGCAGTGTGAGGCACGATCAATTTGGCTGGAGATGAAGTTGAATTCAAACTGAGGCTTTGTGAGTATCTGAAGTGTGGCCTCCTACAGCAGCTGACGAAATGGCTGCTAGCTGAAGGGCACCCGGCTCCTGGGCGGAGCTAGCATGCAGGGGCCCAGGTGAACCTGCAGTGCAGGTTCTACCGTACAACCCTTAATATAGGAACACAGTGGTTTACCACACAGTAGAGCCTGAAAGTTTATGTTGGTTACATGCAGCCTATTTATTCCCTCCCCTGTATGTTCTGCGTGCCCTATTTTTGTGCAATTTAGAGGCAACATTGCTCCTGAGATCACAAAAGTGCTATCTCAGTGCAAGATTTTCTTTCCTTTCTTTAACATTTAAATGACACTAACCAACCTTGGATGGACAGTATTATTTGTGCCTTTATCACTGCTTACTCTATGCTAACTGAATGGCTATCTTGCTTCCCATCTCTTTTCCCACACCCTCTCATTTATGAATTATGTTGCTGTTCTCTTTCACGTTACATTGTCTTTCTGTCTGTATGCTTTAATTCAGAGCTGCCATTTTCTGTCAGTGACTGCATACCTGAGACATCACTTCCCACCAAAAACACAAACCTGCCAGAAAGTGGCAACCTGCATCCATCACGCTGTTTCGAGGTGATGGTCAAGACATGTTAATGAATTGCTACCTTTCATATCTTCCATCATCTTTTCCTATTCTACTCTGACTGCCTCTTCCTGTGTTTCTTGTTCTCGCATCACAGGTTGCTGGCCTGGAACTTGTGAATGTTTTGTCTTGCTGGAGATAAGGAAACATTGTCTAGTGGTGTCAACATCCTTCGGATAACAGAGAGCTTTCACGAAAACCATGAGCGCTGGAATAGCCCTACCTCTCCAGTGTCCTTGCTTTCTTTCACCACCCAGTGAGAAAAAGGGCAGGGCTGGGGACCTGAATTGTGGTAGTGTGACATTACAACACTGACCTGGCTAGCAAATGTGAACACACATACAACCTAAAATTTTCCATAAAATAAAATGTATTTTCTGTTTTTTTGTAAGTCAAAACAATACTATCGTTACAGTTCAGGTTTGTGACAGAAGGTAACTTAATTACAGTAATTATATTTGCTTATAACAGTGTTTATACATTTTATAATGGAAATCAGAGACTCTAATAATTTAACTTTAACCATAGAATGTAGCAGTGATTGTATATTATAAATGAATGTACATGATGGGTGTGATATTTCGGGTCTGTTAGTCACGGGCACAAATCCCATTATGACCGTTAAACCTCGCAAGAAGGCCAAAATGAGATTTACGCCCGCGAGATCTCGGTTTCAGATCTCCACTGGGGAGGGGAGATTCGCCTTATGTCGGTAGGGGGTGAGAGGGTGTGCACCGATGAACATGCGGGCGAAGGGGAAGATGGGGGGGGGAGAGTGACCCCGATTCTTTAAAGGAGGAGGGTTGCCCTGAGGTTCGGGTGGGGGGGGGGGGTGCGGCACGGGTCTTCCATGGCTGTGGGGGACTGGGAGGGAGTTCATTTTTCTCGCAGATTGGAGGACCCTTTAATGATGATGCTCCAATCTATGCGGATGCAGGCTTGCCAGTTGCATCACGCCATGCACAACCAGAGTGACGGCGCAAACCACTCCCCCGATTTTGTTTTTGACACAGTGGTCGAAGGTCTGATCAGAAAACCTGGCTGTGTTTCCATGGAGAAACATGTCGGTTTTCAATCAAGTCCTGACACTTTGTCATTTTTCTCGAAAATTTCACCCATTATAATACTGCACACCATTGCAATAATTGCAAAGCAGTAGTTGTGCATCATTTGAATGCATCATGTTAACTGCATAATATATCAGAACAGTGGCTACACACTAGAAAAGTGAATGATATTATTTTATAACAGGAACTAGATTGTAGATATTTTATTTTCTCTCACTAATCTCCAATGGTCTTAATTTGCAAATGTATAAGTATCTGGATAGAGTTTTCAAAATGACTGAAATAAAAAGATGGTCGGAACTCTCTGACCCCTCGCCGCGTTGGAGAATCGGCACGGCGCCGCACAAATCGTGCCACGCCGCCCTGATGCCGGGATGCAAATCTCCGCAGTGCGGAGAATCGGCACCATCGGCATTGGCGTGGTCGGCGCGGTATTGGTCAAGGTATGCACCAACTCTCTGGCACGGGCCGGCATGGGCCACAGCGCCGATTCTCTGGCCCGGATGGGCCGAGCAGCCATCAATAAAAAGCCGAGTCCCGCCGGCGCCGTTCTACCATCCTCTGAGCTGGCAGGGTCTGGACATTGAAGGGTCCAGGGTCGGCCTATGGGGGGTGGGGGGTCTGATCCTGGGGGGGGCCTCCATGGTGGCCTGGCCCGTAATCGGGGCCAACCAATTGGCGTGCCACACTCTCTGGCTGGGGGCCTCCATTCCTCCGCGCAGGCTCCTGTAGCCCTGAACCATTTGGCGTTGGGGTCGGCACGGGGAAAAAGGTGCCATGTGAGAGTACCTTTAAGAAATGGGTGTTTATTACTGCAATGATGTTAGAGAGTGGGTGGAGCTGGGCTGTCTGTCAGTTTATTTACTTTTGTTTTAGGCTGTTTGCTACAGGGTGTGTTTTAGTTTCACTTTCAGAGCTGGATAGCTGCAGTCACAGCCAGAAGGGGTATTAGTCTCTCTCTCTGTAATCTAAAAGCTGTAAATCGAATCTTTGGTGATTTAAAACTAATAACTGCTCTCAGGAGTGACTTTAACCTGATGTGCTTCTGTTAAAGGTTATGTTTTTACGTCTTATGGATGTTAAAAGGAAAGCTTAAAGGATTACTTAGTGCTGTATTCTTTGGAGGTTATATTTGAATTGATGGTTGCTAAGATGTACACTTTATGTTTTAAAAAGGTTTACTTGAGTTCATAGAATAAACATTGTTTTGCTTCAAAAAATGCTTTTCCATTTCTGCTGTACCACTCCTGTAGAGTGGGCCATGTGCTCCCCAGACCACAATCTATTAAAAGTTGTGGGTCAGGTGAACTCCATGATACACTTTGGGGTTCTCTAAATCCTGGCCCATAACAAAATGGGGGATAAAAGTCTATCTATTGGATTGGCTCAGTGAACTTAAAGACGGTGAGGGGTGAGCATATTGTGGTTGCTTTTCAGGTGTGGTATTCTAGTTTAAGTAGGGAGTGAGTTGTGGACAATGGCTCTTTCGGAGGCTCAGATGTTTTTGGGAGTGGAGACGGTCACACGCAGTACCTTACGGACAGGGACTAAACGCAGACTGTTATATTTGGCAAAAACATTGCAGTTAACATTACCTGACAAAATGCGAAAAGGTGAGGCAATTATGGCGGTGGCTAAGCATTTAAAGTTGCCTGAGATACAGTTTGACTCACTGGAAATGGCAAAAATTCAGTTGCAACTTAAACAAATGGAACATGAGAAAAAAATTAAAGCAGCTTGAATACAAAAGAGAGAGAGAGGAAAAAGAAAGAGAAAGGGAGATACAGATCAGGAAAAAAGATAAAGAGAGAGAGTTTGAACTTCAGAAAATGGCCAAGAAAAATGACAGTCAGTTAAAATTGGCAGGCGTAAAGGGAAACGTACAGTTAGATGATAGTGATGAGGATAGTGAGAAAGAGCGTCAAAATCGAAGGCTTCGTGGGAATCTATTTAAATATGTCCAAGCATTGCCAAGGTTTGACGAGAAGGAGGTAGAAGCCTTTTTCATTTCATTTGAGAAGGTAGCTAAACAAATGAAATGGCCACAGGACATTTGGGTATTCCTGATTCAAACAAAACTGGTAGGTAGGGCGAGTGAATTGTTTGCATCACTACCGGAAGAGTTATCTGGGACGTAAGAGGAGTGAAAAAATCCATCTTAGATGCATATGAACTAGTGCCTGAAGTCAACAAACAAAGCTTTGGAAATTTAAGGAAGGAACCTGGTCAAACACACATGGAGTTTGAAAGGATCAAACAGAGTAATTTTGATAGGTGGATAAGGGCTTTGAAAATAAACCAAACGTATGAAGCTCTCAGAGAAATTATACTTTTGGAGGAGTTTAAAAGTTCAATTCCTGATGTAGTGAGAACTCATGTGGAAGAGCAGAGGGTTAAAACTGTGATATTAGCAGCAGCAATGGCAGATGATTATGAATTAGTTCATAAATCAAAGCTTGGTTTCAGACATCAGTTTCAGCCTGTGAGGGATAGAAACTGGGGACATGAGAAATACTCAAGTGGTAACGATAAATGTGATGTGATGGGAGATAATAAGGAGGGTGTACCTCAGACTAAAAAAGAAATCCAGGAGGGTGGAAAAGAAATGAAAAGTTTCAAATGTTTTCACTGTAATAAACTAGGCCCTGTAATGTCACAGTGTTGGTGGTTGAAGAAAAGCACTGGGAAGGCTGATGTGGTAAAACAGGATAAGACAGTGGGGTTTGTTAAAGTGGTAAAGGAAAGCCCAAGTGAAGCAAAGGAAATGCAAAAGATTGTACAGCCTGATCAAGAGGTGTTTGATAAGAAGATGCCAGATCTCTTTAAAGAATTTACTTGTGTAGGTAAAGTTTACTCATGTGTATCAGGAGGAGCAACTAAAGAAGTCACAATTTTAAGAGATACGGGAGCTAGTCAATCTTTAATGGAAAGAGATGAGGAGTTATGTAGTTTGAGAAGAATGTTGCCAGAAATGGTGGTGATATGTGGAATTCAGGGTGAGATGAGTAGTGTTCCATTATATAAGGTAAGGTTGGAAAGTCTAGTGAAGAGTGGTGAAGTGGTAGTAGGAGTAAGAGATAAACTATTGTGTCCAGGAATATAGTTTATCTTGGAGAATGATATAGCTGGATTGCAGGTGGGAGTGATGCCTACTGTGGTGGATAAGCCAGTGGAAAATCAGACAACTGAAGTGTTGAAGGACGAATATCCTGGAATTTATCCGGATTGTGTAGTAACAAGGTCACAAAGTTATAGGTTAAGACAAGAGGAAAAATCAAAGAGTGAAGATGAAGTGGAAGTTCAATTATCAGAAACGATTTTTGATCAGCTGGTTGAAAAAGAAAAAGAAGAGGCAGATATTTTTGTTCAGAAAAATTGGCGGAGTTGCAACAGAAAGGTGTAGAAATAAAACGGATGTATCAGAAAGCATACACGGAAGAGGAATCTGCCGTAAAAGTGATGTCTTGACGAGAAATTGGAGACCTTCACATATGCAGGCGGATGAAAAGTGGGCATAAGTTCATCAAGTAGTATTGCCGGTAGGGTATAGAAAGGTGTTGCGAGTTGCACATGCGGTACCAGTGGGAGTTCATTTGGGAATAAGAAAAACTCAAGCTAAAATCCCAAAACATTTTTATTGGCCGTGACTACATAAAGATGTAGTTAATATTTGTCAATCATGTCATACATTTCAAATGATAGGGAAACCTCAAGCAGTGATAAAACCTGCGCCCTTAATACCCATTCCAGCATTTGAGGAATCTTTTACAAGGGTCCTAATTGATTGCGTAGGACCACTTCCTAAAACAAAAAGTGGGAATCAATATCTTTTGACTACAATGGATGTGTCTACTAGGTTTCCAGAGGCCATTCCAGTACGTACGACTACAGCTAAAAAGATTGTGAAGGAATTACTTAAATTCTTCACCAGATATGGACTACCCACAGAAATACAATCGGATCAAGGATCAAATTTTACCTCGAGGTTATTCAAAACAGTTATGGATAGCTTAGGAATAAAATAATTTAAATCAACTGCGTACCATCCAGAATCGCAGGGAGCGTTAGAAAGGTGGCATCAGACATTAAAAACAATGTTGAGGGCTTATTGTCAAGATTATCCAGAGGATTGGGATAAAGGAATTCCATTCATACTGTTTGCAATTAGGGATGCACCAAATGAGTCAACTAAATTCAGTCCTTTTGAACTAATTTTTGGTCATGAGGTAAGAGGACCACTTAAATTGATTAAGGAAAAATTGGTGAGTGAGAAATCGGAACTTACATTAGTGGATTATGTGTCAAATTGTAGGGAACGATTAAATAGAGCAGGTGAATTGGCTAGACAACATTTGAAAGTTGCACAAAATGTGATGAAATGGGTAGCGGACAAGAAATCCAAAGTTCGTAGTTTTGCCAGTGGAGATAAAGTGTTAGTGCTATTACCTGTGGTAGGTGAACCTTTAAAAGCTAGGTTTTGTGGACTTTATCAGATTGAAAGGAAATTAAGTGAGGTGAATTATGTGGTAAAAACACCAGATAGAAGGGAGACTCTCCGAGTGTGTCATGTGAATATGCTTAAAAGGTACTTTGAAAGGGAAGGCGAGAAAAAGGAGGATGTTTTAATGATTCTAACTCAAAGTGACGAACCAAATCCAGATGACTGTGAATTTGACATATTTCAAATTAAATTGGAAAATGAGGATGTTCTTAAAAATTGGGATATATTGTTGAGTTAACTTCCAAAGGAAAAATGGACTGACCTGAATGAGGTATTCATATCCCCTGAGCAAGCTTGTAGAGATAAATTGGGAAGTACTAAAATGGCTATACATGATGACGATGTGGGAAATGCTGTTCCAATCAAACAACATCCAGAGACTTAACCCTTTAAAATTGGCACAGGTTAACAAAGAGATTGAGAGTATACTTACAAATGGCATAATTGAGGTGGGTTGCAGCCAATGGAGTGATGGTACCAAGACCAGACGGTACTCAACGGTTGTGTGTGGACTATAGAAAGGTTAATACAGTTCCAAGAACGGACTCTTATCCTATCCCACGTTTGGAGGATTGCATTGAGAAAGTGGGACTATCAACTTTTATTTCCAAACTGGATTTATTTAAAGGTTAATGGCAGGTACCTGTATCCGAAAGGGCGACGGAGATTTCAGCTTTTGTGACTCCAGGTGGTATATACCAATTCAAAGTTATGGCATTTGGCATGAAAAACGCCCCAGCTACATTTCAGCATTTACCTGACAAAGTTGTTTCAGGATTACCGAATTGTGCAGTATATATCGACGATCTGGTAATTTGCAGCCAGACATGGAAAGAACATTCAAAACATCTGATGGAGTTATTCGATCGACTTCAGGAGGCGGGTTTGGTGATGACCCTAGACAAAATTGAATTTGGAAAAGCCCAAGTCACTTTCCTTGAGGAGTTTCCGATACCCTGGAGACAAAGGGAAATCATGAAATTTGTTGGCATGAGTGGATTTGATCGAACATTGATGAAAAAGTTTTGTAGCGTGGTTGCTCCACTGATGGACTTGCTGAAGAAACATCGAAAATTTCAGTGGAAAGTGGATTTTCAATAGGCATTTGACTGCCTGAAAGCTGTGATAACCAATGCTCCTATGTTCGAGAATTACAAGGGACTCTGTGATCAGATTGAACTAAAGTATCTGACTTTAATGAGAAATGCCGAGGCGTAGAGAAATGGGCAGATCGGGCAAGGACCTTCTTGTTCAAAGAGACTGTCAATTGAGAAGGATTCCAGTTGGAGGAAGAAGAAAAAAAAAGAAATGGACTATATCATAATACCTATTGGCGTGTGTTGTTTTTTTGAAACAAAAATGTATTTGCTGTGTGCTTTTCTTAAGGATAGTGAAAAGTTGATGATTTATTTATTTTTCTTGGGGGGAGGTGTTATTTGAGAGTACCTTTAAGAAATGGGTGTTTATAAATGGGTGTGTATATAAATATCTGTAGTGAGAGTACCTTTAAGAAATGGGTGTTTATTACTGTAGTGATGTCAGAGAGTGGGTGGAGCTGGGCTGTTTGTCAGTTTATTACTTTTGTTTTAGGCTGTTTGCTGCAGGGTGTGTTTTAGTTTCATTTTCAGAGCTGAATAGCTGCAGTCACAGCCAGAAGGGGTATTAGTCTCTCTCTCTGTAATCTAAAAACTGTAAATCGATCCTTTGGTGATTTAAAACTAATAACTGCTCTCAGTAGTGACTTTAACCTGAAGTGATTCTGTTAAAGGTTATCTTTTTAAGTCTTATGGATGTTAAAAGGAAAGCTTAAAGGATTACTTAGTGTTGTATTCTTTGGGGGTTATATTTGAATTGATGGTTGCTAAGATGTTCACTGTATGTTTTAGAAAGGTTAACTTGAATTCATAGAATAAACATTGTTTTGCTTTAAAAAATAATTTTCCATTTCTGCTGTATCACACCTGTAGAGTGGGCCATGTGCTCCCCATACCACAATCTATTAAAAGTTGTGGTCAGGTGAACTCCATGATAAACTTTGGGGTTCTATGAACCCTGGCCCATAACAAAGGCCACTGCGCATGCGCTAGTTGGCGCTGGCCCAACTCCGCATGCGCAAATACTTGGCGCTGTTTTCAGGCCGGGATCGGCAGCAGAAGCGGCGTAGGCTGTTCCAGCACCGTCCTAGTTCCCTGTGGGCCGCAGAACGGGGTCCCGGAATGGGCGCCGATGCCGGAGTAATACACTCCCATTTTTACTCCGGCATCGGCACTTAGCCGCCCGTTGGGAGAATCCCGCCCGATATTTATTGTGTGAAATAACTAATTCTCAGCAATGTTTCCATGAAAATGCTTGCGTACTGGTGGTATGATATTTTGATTTCCTAAGTTGTGATCAAATGCTCCATGTCAGCTGGAGAGTTAAAGGGGCATAAAGCAAAATGAAAAAATAGGTTTATGATGTTTTGCTAAATGGTAAAAACATTCAATAATTGTGCCATTGAGACGGATCGACCTCATAAATCTGCTCTACACTGGGCCGAAAGATCAGGGTGGCATTTAAAAATGGCGCTCCAAGCTGGAAGTCACCAGTGCAGGGAATTATGTAAGTGTGGCCTCGATGGGGCATTCCTCGCTGAGGCCAAAATGAATGGCAAAGTCCCATTAAATAGTGTGAGGTTTCTCAGCACTGATCATGCCAAGAAATACCCCGCTAGGCATGCCTGAAACAGGACTCTGTTTTTGTCCCAATAAATCGCGTCCAGGGTCTTTGAACAAATCAGGATGGTAACCGAACAGACAGTGATTATTTAACTGGTAATAGCTTATTTTAATTGATGCATGACTCAATGGATACATTAAGGTGTAACATTCATTGAAGCCAAATGCTTTTGTTATATTCATGTAGATAATGTCTACAAAGTCCAAATAAGCAAGCTGGAAAACTTGACCTACAGAAGGGGCATGTGGTTGAGGAATACCTTGTATTGCAGAATGGACGGTCACAGACTCATATTTATTCTTCATAAAGTGTGTTTGCTTGCCTTCAGCAACTGTTCAAAGGGAGTGTTGTGTTGGATGCTCTGGATCCGTGGAACACATACAGGTCACCAACACTTGAAATAGTGCAACACTATTTTATTGAATCATTAACTGTTGTAACATACTCTGACTGTGGGTTAACACGATACTAGCTTTAACTAAAGACCTTTGCCTTGTCCTAATCAGTCGATGCACTCAGCGCCTGGTGAATGTCTGTGCTGCAGGCTGTGAGCTCTGTCCTACTAGCTAGCTGCAGCTCGAATGAGCGGGAACTCTGATGCCCCCTGTCTTTATAGTGCGTGTGCTCTAACTGGTGATTGGCTGTGGTGTTGTGTGTGTTGATTGGTCCCACTGTGTGTCCATCAGTGTGTGTCTGCACCATGATATACTGGTGTATATTATGACAGGAAGTATGTAAAATAACAAAGGAAAACATAAAATAACATACAATTAATTCATATGCATTGGTCAGATACCGTCAAACTAAAGTACAGTGTAATTTTGAGATCGAGAACATCAAGTCGAGACCTGCGATCCAAGTCAGCCTGAACTGAGAGTAAACAAGATTAATTTTTTGCCTTTTGCTTACAAATATTCTTAGCACGTGTTGCATTAACTTAAATAATGACAAGCATTAATGCAAGTCGCAAGTGTTTTACAATGTAATAAAATTAACCTTATATAGAACATAGAAAATACAGCACAGAACAGGCCCTTCGGCCCACAATGTTGTGCCGAACTTTTGTGCCAGATTAAGAACAAATTAATCATTCTACCGTAATCCATGTACCTATCCAATAGCCCCTTGAAGGTCCCTAATGTTTCCGACTCAACTACTTCCACAGGCAGTGCATTCCATGCCCCCACTACTCTCCGGGTAAAGAACTTATGGCTCTTAAATTCTATCCCTCTGCTAATTAACGCTAGCACGCCACAGGCCTTCTTCACAGCTCTATCCACTTGAGTGGAAACTTTCAAAGATCTATGAACACAGACCCCAAGATCTCTCTGCTCCTCCACATTGCCAAGAACCCTACCGTTAACCCTGTATTCCGCATTCATATTTGTCCTTGCAAAATGGACAACCTCACACTTTTCAGGGTTAAACTCCATCTGCCACTTCTCAGCCCAGCTCTGCATCCTATCTATGTCTCTTTGCAGCTGACAACAGCCCTCCTCACTATCCACAACTCCACCAATCTTCGTATCGTCTGAAAGTTTACTGACCCACCCTTCAACTCCCTCATCCAGGCCATTAATGAAAATCACAAACAGCAGAGGACCCAGAACTGATCCCTGTGGTACGCTACTGATAACTGGGCTCCAGGCTGAATATTTGCCATCCACCACCACTCTCTGACTTCTTTCGGTTAGCCAGTTTGTTATCCAACTGGCCAAATTTCCCACTATCCCATGCCTCCTTACTTTCTGCATAAGCCTACCATGGGGAACCTTATCAAATGCCTTACTAAAATCCATGTACACTACATCCACTGCTTTACCTTCACCAAGTGCTTGGTCACCTCCTCAAAGAATTCAATAAAACTTGTGAGGCAAGACCGACGCCTCACAAATCTGTGCTGATTATCCCTAATCAAGCAGTGTCTTTCCAGATGCTCAGAAATCCTATCCCTCAGTACCCTTTCCATTACTTTGCCTACCACCGAAGTAAGACTAACTTCAGCTGTAATTCCCATGGTTTTCCCTATTCCCTTTTTTGAACAGGGGCACAACATTCACCACTCTCCAATCCCCTGGTACCATCCCTGTTGACAGTGAGACAAAAAGATCATTGCCAATGTCTCTACAATTTCACCTCTTGCTTCCCATAGAATCCTTGGATATATCCCGTCAGGGCCGGGACTTGTCTATCCTCAAGTTTTTCAAAATGCCCAACACATCTTCCTTCCTAACAAGTATTTCCTCGAGCTTACCAGTCTGTTTAGAACATAGAACATAGAACGATACAGCGCAGTGCAGGCCCTTCGGCCCACGATGTTGCACCGAAACAAAAGCCATCTAAACTGCACTATGCCATTATCATCCATATGTTTATCCAATAAACTTTTAAATGCCCTCAATGTTGGCGAGTTCACTACTGTTGCAGGTAGGGCATTCCACGGCCTCACTACTCTTTGCGTAAAGAACCTACCTCTGACCTCTGTCCTATATCTATTACCCCTCAGTTTAAAGCTATGTCCCCTCGTGCCAGCCATTTCCATCCGCGGGAGAAGGCTCTCACTGTCCACCCTATCTAACCCCCTGATCATTTTGTATGCCTCTATTAAGTCTCCTCTTAACCTTCTTCTCTCCAACGAAAACAACCTCAAGTCCATCAGCCTTTCCTCATAAGATTTTCCCTCCATACCAGGCAACATCCTGGTAAATCTCCTCTGCACCCGCTCCAAAGCCTCCACGTCCTTCCTATAATGCGGTGACCAGAACTGTACGCAATACTCCAAATGCGGCCGTACCAGAGTTTTGTACAGCTGCAACATGACCTCCTGACTCCGGAACTCAATCCCTCTACCAATAAAGGCCAACACTCCATAGGCCTTCTTCACAATCCTATCAACCTGGGTGGCAACTTTCAGGGATCTATGTACATGGACACCTAGATCGCTTTGCTCATCCATACTTCCAAGAACTTTACCATTAGTCAAATATTCCGCATTCCTGTTATTCCTTCCAAAATGAATCACCTCACACTTCTCTACATTAAACTCCATTTGCCACCTCTCAGCCCAGCTCTGCAGCTTATCTATATCCCTCTGTAACCTGCTACATCCTTCCACACTGTCGACAACACCACCGACTTTAGTATCATCTGCAAATTTACTCACCCACCCTTCTGCACCCTCCTCTAGGTCATTGATAAAAATGACAAACAGCAATGGCCCCAGAACAGATCCTTGTGGTACGCCACTTGTAACTGAACTCCATTCTGAACATTTCCCATCAACCACCACCCTCTGTCTTCTTTCAGCTAGTCAATTTCTGATCCACATCTCTAAATCTCCCTCAATCCCCAGCCTCCGTATTTTCTGCAATAGCCTACCGTGGGGAACCTTATCAAACGCTTTACTGAAATCCATATACACCACATCAACTGCTCTACCCTCGTCTACCTGTTCAGTCACCTTCTCAAAGAACTCGATAAGGTTTGTGAGGCATGACCTACCCTTCACAAAGCCATGCTGACTATCCCTGATCATATTATTCCTCGTTTCACATTGTTCTCTCCAACAATATGGCCCCTCTCATTCGTAAATACTGAGGAAAAGTACTCGTTCAAGACCTCTCCTATCTCTTCAGACTCAATACACAATCTCCCGCTACTGTCCTTGATCGGACCTACCCTCGCTCTAGTCATTCTCATATTTCTCACATATGTGTAAAAGGCCTTGGGGTTTTCCTTGATCCTACCAGCCAAAGATTTTTAATGCCCTCTCTTAGCTCTCCTAATCCCTTTCTTCAGTTCCCTCCTGGCTATCTTATATCCCTCCAATGCCCTGTCTGAACCCTGTTTCCTTAGCCTTACATAAGTCTCCTTCTTCCTCTTAACAAGTCATTCAATCTCTCTTGTCAACCATGGTTCCCTCACTCGACCATCTCTTCCCTGCCTGACAGGGACATACATATCAAGGACATGTAGTATCTGTTCCTTGAACAAGTTCCCCATTTCAATTGTGTCCTTCCCTGACAGCCTATGTTCCCAACTTATGCACTTCAGTTCTTGTCTGACAGCATTGTATTTATCCTTCCCCCAATTGTAAACCTTGCCCTGTTGCACGTACCTATCCCTCTCCATTACTAAAGTGAAAGTCACAGAATTGAGGTCACTATCTCTAAAATGCTCCCCCACTAACAAATCTATCATTTGCCCTTGTTCATTACCAAGTACCAAATCTAATATGGCCTCCCCTCTGGTCGGACAATCTACATACTGTGTTAGAAAAGCTACCTGGACACACTGCACAAACACCACCCCATCCAAACTCTTTGATCTAGAGAGTTTCCACTCAATATTTGGGAAGTTGAAGTCACCCATGACTACTATCTGTGACTTCTGCACCTTTCCAAAATCTGTTTCCCAATCTGTTCCTCCACATCTCTGCTGCTATTGGGGGACTGTAGAAAATTCCCAACAAGGTGACTGCTCCTTTCCTATTTCTGACTTCAACCCATACTACCTCAGTAGGCTGATACTCCTCGAACTGCCTTTCTGCAGCTGTTATACTATCTCTAATTAACAATACCACCCCCCACCTCTTTTACCACCCTCCCTAATCTTATTGAAACACCTATAACCAGGAACCTCCAACAGCCATTTCTGCCCCTCTTCTATCCAAGTTTCCGTGATGGCCACCACATCGTAGTCCCAATCACCGATCCATGTCTTAAGTTCACCCACCTTATTCCTAATGCTTCTTGCGTTGAAGTATACACACTTCAACCCATCTCCGTGGCTGCAAGTACTCTCTTTTGTCAGTGTTACCTACCCCACTGCCTCACTGCACGCTTTGACGTCATGAACATCGGCTACCTTAGTTGCTGGACTACAAATCCGGTTCCCATTCCCCTGCCAAATTAGTTTAAACTCTCCCGAAGAGAACTAGAAAACCTCCCTCCCAGGATATTGGTGCCCCTCTGGTTCACATGCAACCTGTCCTGCTTGTACAGGTCCCACCTTTCCCAGAATGTGCTCCAATTATCCAAATATCTGAAGCCCTCCCTCCTGCACCATTCCTGCAGCCACGTGTTCAACTGCACTCTCTCGCTATTCCCAGCCTCGCTATTACGTGACACTGGCAACAAACCAGAGATGACAACTCTGTCTGTCCTAGCTTTTAACTTCCAGCCTATCTCCCTAAACTCGTTTATTACATCCACATCCCTTTTTCTACCTACGTCGTTGGTACCAATGTGCACCACGACTTCTGGCTGCTCCCCTTTCCCCTTAAGGATCCTGAAGACACGATCCAAGATGTCATGGACCCTGGCACCTGGGAGGCAACAAACCATCCGAGAGTCTCGTCAGTGTCCACAGAACCACCTGTCTGTACCTCTAACTATTGAGTCCCCTATAACTAGTGCTCTCCTAATCTCCCCACTTCCCTTCTGAGCCCCAGAGCCGGACCTCGTGCCAGAGACCCGGTCACTGCTCGGTAATCCCCCCCAACAGTATCCAAAGCGGTATACTTATTGTTGAGAGGAACGACCACAGGGGATTCCTGCACTGACTGCTTCCTCCTCTTCCCACCTCTAACTGTTGCACAGCTACCTTTGTTCTCAGGTGTAACTATGTCTCTGTCGCTTCTGTCTATCACCCCCCTCAGCTTCCCGAATTATCCTCAGTTCATCCAGCTCCAGTTCCCTAACACGGTTTGTGAGGAGCTAGAGATGGCTGCACCTCCCGCAGGTGAAGTCAGCAAGGACACCGGTGGTCTCCCTTACCTCGAACATTCTACAGGAGGAACATTACACTGCCCTAGCTGCCATCACCTCTACTTAGCTTACCTGCTCACAGCACTGAGTCTTTTTTTTTAGGTTAGAGGAGGAGGGAGGGTGGGAGACACTACATTATATAGTTGTTGCATTGTAAAATAAATCATGTAATATTTCCTCTTCTACTTAGCATGGGACTAAGGGTGAGAAGGCATCCATAATATATACCTCTCAAACTTATATCATTGTTGCTCTTTGCTTGAAGGTCCCCAGAGATGCGACCTGCTCTAAATTAGAAGTTGAAATTGATGGATCAACTGATACCAGTCACTAACAGTTATCACAGAGTGTGTGATTATCATAGAATTTACAGTGCAGAAGGAGGCCATTCGGCCCATTGAGTCTGCACCGGCTCTTGGAAAGAGCATCCTACCCAAGGTCAACACCTCCACCCTATCCCCATAACCCAGTAACCCCACCCAACACTAAGGGCAATTTTGGACACTAAGGGCAATTTATCATGGCCAATCCACCTAACCTGCACATCTTTGGACAGTGGGAGGAAACCGGAGCACCCGGAGGAAACCCACGCACACACGGGGAGGATGTGCAGACTCCGCACAGACAGTGACCCAAGCCGGAATCGAACCTGGGACCCTGGAGCTGTGAAGCAATTGTGCTATCCACAATGCTACCGTGCTGCCCCCTTAACAAGGATGTTAACAAGGATGGTATGGATCATCCATTGTTGGCAAGATAAGAAGCAGACTAATCTATGGGTAGAAATTAAGACAGTGTTTTGCAAACTTTTTTCCAGTGACCCATTTTTACCAACCGGCCAACCGTCTGGAGCCAACGCGGCCTACCTACGCGACCCACGCTGGCTGACCTTTGCGACCCACGCCGGCCGACCTTTGCGGCCCACACCGGCTGACCTTCATGGCCCACGCCAGCTGATCTGCGCGACCCACCATTTTCTCTTACCTTGTTTGTTGCTGACAAAAATGGAGGAAATGGTTTTGGATCCCTTTGGCCCCAATGGTCCCTTTGGTCCCATTGGCCCCCCGAACTTGTAAAAAATAAGACTGCACTGCGAATTTTTTTATATGTTCGAGGCCATTTTGAAGGCTGCTCACAGCTGGCATAGTTAAAAGCCGGCTTCTGCGGTTGTTAAGCGCGGATTTGCGTGATCGGGAGCGCCGCGGCGGACGGCTCCGCGACCCTCCCGACAGCCGCCCGCAACCCACCCATGGGTAGGTCGCGCCCCCGTGTTTGACAATGCCTGGATTAAACAATGAACTCGTCATTCAGACGGCTGCACTAATACTCTGGAGAACATGAGTTCAGGTCCCACCATGGCAGTTTGAGAATTTGAATTCAATTTTGAAAGTAAATCTGGAAATCAAAAACTGGTATCAGTAAAAGTGCCCAGGAAGCTTTGCAACAGTTGCAAAAAGCCAACCAATATCTTTTAAGTGAGATGACTCACCAAACTTACCTGGTCTGGCCGACATGTGGCTCTAATCCCACACCAACATTGTTGGTTCTTCACAGCTCTCTGTGGTGGCTAAGTAAACCATTAATTGTGACAAACAACAAGAATGCTCACCACCATCTTACAAGGGCAACCCGGGATGGGCAAAAATGCCAGGCATAACTTCCGGTGATGGAGATGCGCTGATATGTTGCACATCAGGTGGCTCTTCTCCCGCGAACCTGAAAAACAGACACGTTTTACCTGAAAAAAGCCTGCAAACCAAACAAATCACCCCCACAACACTAACAGAACACCAGAAGAGAAAAGGATGCCAGAAAATAACCAGCCCAGGGGTCGAACAGAGACCAGGAGTGGGAAGAGCCTGGACCAGCAACAGACAGACGAGCCGACCGGCGCAGGAGGCAGCGAAACCCAGACTTGGCCGGAGGGAGAGGATCCGACCAATCGCACAAGAAGCCCTCCCTCACCAGGGGATGGCTGGCATTGAAGGAACATAGAGACAAGACAAAGTCGGACAGCCAGTCTGCGGTGAAGTGTGTGATGGCCAAACCTCTAGCGCAAATACATTTGGCCCTGGACAGAGCCGAAAAGTGACTGGAGGCACAGGAGGCGACGATCAAAGAGCTGGAAAGGGCTGCAATGGACCAGCACGACCGGATCGTCGCCCTGGAAAGGAGGTGGCAAGGCTGGTCGCGGCACAAGACAGCCTGAAAGGAAAGGTAGAAAACCAAGAGAATAGGTCGAGGCGGCAGAATTGTGGGCCTACCGGAGGGGATCAAAAGTAGGAACCCCACAAAATATGTGGCCCAAATGTAGGGTAACCTGGTGGGAAGGGACCACTTCCCCAACCCACCAGAAGTAGAGAGAGCACACCAGTCACTGGGGACCAGCCCAGGGCGATAATTACAAAAATGCACATGCACCAAGACAGGGAGAGAATCCTGCACTGGGCCAGGCAGTCCAAAAACTGCAGTTGGGAAGGGAACAAGATTCGGATCTACCCGGACCGTTCGGGGACTTAACGGCTCAGTGAAAAGATCCAGTCTTCACCCACCTGAGAAACATGAAAGCCAGCGTAGTCTTCCTCCAAGAGACACACCTGAGGGAGAAGGACTGACTGTGGGGAAGGAAGGCCTGGGTGGGTCAGACCTACCATTCCTGCTATGGGACGAGGGCCGGGGGGTAGCCATTTTGCTAAATAAGAGGACGATGTTCATGGCGACAGTTACGGTCCCAGGGGGACGTTACATCATAGTCATCGGTGTCCTGGATGGGGCACAGGATTCCTGGTAAACGTATACGCTCCCAACTGGGACGACAAGGAGTTATAAAGAAAACCATGGCACCGACTGATCATGCGGGTGGGGGGAACTTTAACTGTGTACAGGACCCACAGACAGACAGGTTGAACCCAAAACAGGAAAGACCTCCAACATGGCGAAATAACTCAGCCTATTTGTGGAGCAGATAGGGGTGATGGACCCATGGCATTTCACCCATCCAGGAGAGGAGTTCTCCTTCTTCCAAGTACACAACATCTATCCTTGGATCGACTTCTTTGCAGTGGGAAAATCTGTGCTGCCAGGGCTGGTAAGGGGGGAGTACTCCACAATCGCAATCTCCAACCACACTCCACATTATATGGATGTGGGGTTGGAGAAGGGCTGTGCCCAATTCCCCCATGGAGGTTGGACATGGCCCTGCTGGCCGATGAAGATTGTTGCGAAGTCATATCACAGGCCAAAGGCGAGTATATTACTAACAACCACAATGAGGAAGTCTACGTTCTGGGAGACGCTGCAGGCTGTGATCAGGGGAGAAATTATCGCTTTTAAAGCACGATGGGAGAGGGAAGAGAGGGCGGCTAGGCAACAGCTGGTCGACTCCATACTGGAGGCAGACCGGCGATACTCCGAGGCCCCGACCGTAGAGCTCCTGGTGGAGAGGAAAAAGCTACAAATGGACTTTAATCTGCTCTCCACGAGGAAAGCAGTGCACCAACTCCGCTAGGCATGGGGGACCCTATATGAATATGGAGACAAGGCCAGCTGCCTGCAGGCTCACCAGCTGAGAAAGCAGGCAACCACGAGGAAATAGCACAGATCAGGGACAGCAGAGGCAAATTAGAAGCGGATCCAAACAAGGTCAACAAGACCTTCGAGACCTTCTACCAATGGGCTGTACACCACAGAGCCCCCAGCAGGGACTTGAGGATGAAGCAGTTCCTTGATGGACTGGACATGCTGATCACGGGGAAGGATAGGAAATGGGGCCTGGCAGTACCGCTAGAACTGGGAGAGGTCATGGAGAGTATTAGCTCCATGCAGGCGGGGAAGACACCGGGACCAGATGGTTACCCAGCTGACTTCTGGAAAAGAATGTTCACAGACTTGCTGGCGAGGGGCACACTGCTGCCTACGCTAACACAAGCCTCAATATCACTGATAGCTAAAAAATACAAAGACCCAGCAGAGTGTGGTTCCTACACATCCATCTTGCGACTAAACGTTGACACAAAAATGAAATGATATGTATACAGTCAGGTTAGTGTAGGGTTAATTATTACATCGCTGTGTAATTCAAAAACTAGAGGATACCACCATTTCTCTGTATATAAATCAGACCTCAAGGATTGCTGGGAAGTCAGTGTAAGTTCCAGTGAAGGAGAAAGTATGAAACAGCACTAGGAGAAGATTAGATTAGATAGAGTTAACACAAGGTTAGATCATAGTTTAATTAGTGACTATTTAGATTATTGATTACTGCAAGACAGATTCAATATTACTCTATTATTAACTATAGCTCAGTAGTGTGTGCAAACTTTATTTAATTAATCGTTATACAATAAATTAGTTTTATTTCAATCCAATGATTGGTGGATTCTTTGTCATAAACACAATGGACCATTCTGGAAGAAAAGACAAAGAACACACATATTACCACAAAGAGTAATATAACAAAAAATACTGGCTAAAATTCTAGCCAAAAGGCTGGAGGACTGCGTGTTGGAGGTGATTGCAGGGGACCAGACAGGCTTTGTCAAAGGTATACAGCTAACTTCGAACACCATCATGAACATGATCATGACCCCATCCTAGGAGAGAACACTGGAGGTGATTGTCTCCCGAGGCACAGAAAAGGCCTTTGACAGAGTCAAATGGGAGTACCTCATAGAGGTACTGGAGTGATTTGGGCTTAGAACAGGGTCCATCACCTGGATGAAACTCCTGTATAACACCCCCACAGCAAGCATATGGACAAATGCCACCAGCTTGAAGTACTTCCAGCTGCATAGGGGCACAAAGCAGGGATGCCCACTATCCCGCTGCTGTTTTTCCCCAGCGATTGGAACAAGCGATTGCGCTCAGGGCGGCAAAGAATTGGAAAGGGTTCCGGAGAGGAGCACAGAGTCTCACTCAATGCAGATGATCTGCTCCTCTACATCTACAGATCCAGCAGAGGGCAGTAGAGTGGAGCTCTGATTGGCTGTTGCAGGGAAAATTTGCATATGTGCATTGTGGTCATCCTAACTTGAAGGTGGTTTGTGGAGGAGCTGTTGTCAAGTGACACTTAAACCCGAAACACTTCTTCAGTGTTTCCTCCCTATCTCCTCCTCTAACCAAAAAAAAACAACCGCTGTAAAGTTCAAGAAAGAAGTTGAACCGTGACATCACAGCCTGCAGGTAAGGGATTGGCTGGTGACTGGTAAGCACTTTTTCTTTTCTTTTCCCTCAGGTGTTATCGTGCAGGGCGCAGAGGTTGCTGAGTGAGTGCTTGCTGAGAAGGGGAGTGAATAACAGGTAAGCTTTTTCTTTCTTTTTCTTTTTTTATCTAGAGGGGATGGCAGGGAAGGTAGTGCAATGTTCCTCCTGCAGAATGTTTGAGGTGAGGGATGCCGTCAGTGTCCCTGCTGATTTCATCTGTGGGAAGTGCACCCATCTCCAGCTCCTCAGAAGCCGCGTTAGGGAACTGGAGCTGGAGCTGGATGAACTTCAGATCATTCAGGAGGCAGAGGTGGTCATAGATAGAAGCTTCAGGCATGTAGTTACTCCGAAGATTAAAGATAGATGGGTGACAGTGAGAGGGGCTGGAAGGAAGCAGTCAGTACAGGGATCCCCTGTGATCGTTCCCCTTAGTAACAAGTATACCGCTTTGGATACTGTTTGTAGGGGGGACTTACCAGGGGTAAGCCATGGGGTACAGGTCTATGGCACAGAGTCTGTCCCTATTGCTCAGAAGGGAAGGGGGGGAGGAGTAGAGCATTAGTCATTGGAGACTCCATAGTTAGGGGGATAGATAGGAGATTGTGTGGGAACGAGAGAGACTCGCGGTTGGTGTGTTGCCTCCCAGGTGCCAGGGTGCATGATGTCTCTGATCGTGTTTTCAGAATCCTTAAGGGGGAGGGGGAGCAGCCCCAAGTTGTGGTCCACATAAGTACCAACGACATATGTAGGAAAAGGGATAGGGATGTAAGGCAGGAATTCAGGGAGCTAGGGTAGTGTAGCGCACAAAGACTCCATGAGACGAATAGAGTGAAGTCGATGAGGCTTTATTAAGCGTGTCTGTTCCCCCGCAGCTCGATAGTAAACTGGCCTGCGGGGGAAGACTCCGGCTTCTTATACTCCGCCTTCAGGGCGGAGCTTGAGGTCAACGGCCAACCAGGACCCGGGATCTGTCAGCCAATGACATTAGGGCTTCCAGTCCCACATGACCCCCAATACATACTACCACATTCACCCCTTGTCAAAAATGAACCCGGCGGGGTGATGCTTCGTATGGTGGTAAGGGTTTACAGGGCTGGTCCTGGGAGGACAAAACATTCACATGGCAATACAGTATTGGACGATTTTGTCCTGTTGCAACTATTTACAGAGGGTATAGGAAGAAAAGCAAAATGTTCTTGTGAACAGTCCATATTTGTTTTATATCGACGCCACGAGTCGGTCGGGCGGTCTGGTCGTCCGTGTCGATCGCCTCGGCCCCGGCGGTGGTGGAGGTGCTTGTACTAGTGTTGTCGCCTCCAGGAGCCGTACGGTTTCAGCTCGGGTCGGTGCTGAGGGGAGGGGAACCGATCCTCCTGGGAAGGGGGCGGTCGCGGGGTGCGGCGGTGGCAGGAAGGGGGGGTTGGGTTGATGGTGTCGGGGGGGTGTGCGTGTTGCTGGCGGGCGCCAGATCCCGCAGGGAGACCGTGTCCTGTCGGCCGTCGGGGCACTCCACGTAGGCGTACTGGGGGTTTGCGTGGAGGAGGTGAACCCTTTCGACCAACGGGGCCGCCTTATTTGCCCGCACATGCTTTCGGAGCAGGATGGGTCCTGGGGCCGCCAGCCAGGTCGGCAGCGACGTTCCAGAGGAGGACTTCCTAGGGAAGACAAGGAGACGCTCATGAGGTGTTTGATTAGTGCTCGTACATAATAACGACCGGATGGAATGGAGAGCGTCCGGGAGGACCTCCTGCCACCTTGAAACTGGGAGGTCCCTGGACCGTAGGGCCAGTAGGACGGTATTCCAGACCGTGCCGTTCTCCCTTTCTACTTGCCCGTTCCCCCGGCGGTTGTAGCTGGTCGTCCTGCTTGAGGCTATGCCCTTGCTGAGCAGGAACTGGCGCAGCTCGTCACTCATGAAAGAGGACCCCCTGTCGCTGTGGACGTATGCGGGGTAACCGAACAGTGTGAAGATGCTGTTCAGGGCTTTAATGACTGTGGCCGCGGTCATGTCAGAGCAGGGAATGGCAAAAGGGAAGCGGGAGTATTCGTCCACTACATTAAGAAAATATGCGTTGCGGTCGGTGGAGGGGAGGGGCCCTTTGAAATCGAGACTGAGGCGTTCAAAGGGGTGGGAAGCCTTAATCAGGTGCGCTCCATCTGGCCTGAAAAAATGCGGCTTGCATTCCGCGCAGATGTGGCAGTCCCTTGTGACTGTACGGACCTCCTCTAAAGAGTATGGGAGATTGCGGGACTTGATGAAGTGGTAAAACCGAGTGACCCCCGGGTGGCAGAGGTCCTCGTGGAGGGTTTGGAGGCGGTTAATTTGTGCGTTGGCACATGTGCCGCGGGATAGGGCATCGGACGGCTCGTTCAGCTTTCCGGGACGATACAAAATCTCATAGTTGAAGGTGGAGAGCTCGATCCG
The DNA here is from genome assembly GCF_047496885.1 of Scyliorhinus torazame. NCBI lineage: Eukaryota > Metazoa > Chordata > Chondrichthyes > Carcharhiniformes > Scyliorhinidae > Scyliorhinus > Scyliorhinus torazame. Next base: position 193,959,090 of record NC_092707.1, on the reverse strand, counting down.
CCACCTTAAGATTTTGTCGTTTTTGATTTTGCCCCGCTGTGCACTATCGAACATGAAGGCTACCGACCGTTGGTCCGTGAGGAGAGTGAATCTCCTGCCGGCCAGGTAATGCCTCCAATGTCACACAGCTTCCACTATGGCTTGGGCTTCCTTTTCTACTGAAGAGTGGCGGATTTCTGAGGCGTGGAGGGTCCGGGAGAAAAAGGCCACGGGTCTGCCCGCATGGTTAAGGGTGGCCGCTAGAGCTACGTCGGAGGTGTCGCTCTCGACCTGGAAGGGGAGGGACTCGTCGATGGCGCGCATCGTGGCCTTTGCGATATCCGCTTTGATGCGGCTGAAGGCCTGGCAAGCCTCTGTCGACAGAGGGAATGTCGTGGTCTGTATTAGGGGGTAGGCCTTGTCTGCGTACTGGGGGACCCACTGGGCGTAGTACGAAAAGAACCCCAAGCAGCGTTTCAGGGCTTTTGGGCAGTGTGGGAGGGGAAATTCCATGAGTGCGCGCATACGTTCGGGGTCGGGGCCTATTATCCCATTGCGCACTACGTAGCCCAGAATGGCTAGCCGGTCGGTGCTAAAAACGCACTTGTCCTCGTTGTACGTGAGGTTCAAGGCTTTGGCGGTCTGGAGGAATTTTTGGAGGTTGGCGTCGTGGTCCTGCTGATCGTGGCCGCAGATGGTTACATTGTCGAGATACGGGAACGTGGCCCGCAACCCATGTTGATCAACCATTCGGTCCATCTCCCGTTGGAAGACCGAGACCCCGTTTGTGACGCCAAAAGGGACCCGTAGGAAATGGTATAATCGCCCGTCTGCCTCGAAGGCTGTGTACTTGCGGTCACTTGGGCGGATGGGGAGCTGATGGTCGGCGGACTTGAGGTCCACGGTGGAGAAGACTTTATATTGGGCAATCCGATTGACCATGCCGGATATGCGGGGGAGAGGGTACGCGTCTAGTTGTGTGTACCTGTTGATGGTCTGGCTATAGTCAATGACCATCCTTTGTTTCTCCCCTGCCTTCACTACTACCACCTGTGCTCTCCAGGGACTATTACTGGCCTGGATTATGCCCTCCTTTCGTAGCCGCTGGACTTCGGAGCGAATGAAGGTCCGGTCCTGGGCGCTGTACCGTCTGCTCCTAGTGGCGACGGGTTTGCAATCCGGGGTGAGGTTCGCAAACAAGGACGGGGGTTGCACCTTGAGGGTTGCGAGGCCGCAGATAGTGAGTGGGGGTATGGGGCCGCCAAACCTGAACGTAAGGCTCTGTAGATTGCATTGGAAATCTAATCCCAGCAAGGTGGGGGCGCAGAGTTGGGGAAGGACGTTCAGTTTGTAGTTTTTGAACTCCCTCCCCTGCACCGTTAGGGTAACTATGCAGAATCCCCGGATCTGTACGGAGTGGGATCCTGCAGCTAGGCAAATCTTTTGTGCGCTGGGATAGGTGGTCAAGGAACAGCGTCTTACCGTGTCGGGGTGTATAAAGCTTTCCGTGCTCCCGGAGTCGACTAGGCATGGCGTCTCGTGGCCGTTTATTAGTACCGTTGTCGTCGTCGTCTGGAGTGTCCGGGGCCGGGCTTGATCGAGCGTAATCGAAGCGAGCCGTGGTTGTAGTAGTGGAGTGGGGTCCGTTGTTGCCGCCCAAGATGGCGGCGGGGATGAACAAAATGGCCACCCCCATACATCGCACGTGGCTGGGGGGTCACAAGATGGCGGCGGGGGTGGACAAAATGGCCGCCCCCATGCGTCGTACAGGTCTGGGGCAGTCCAAGATGGCGGCGCCCCTCTTCCCCTCGTGGTGGCCGGGACCCAAAATGGCGGCGTCTGCGGGTCGCACATCGGCGCCCCTCCTCCCCTCGTGGTGGCCGGGACCCAAAATGGCGGCGTCTGTGGGTCGCACATGGTGTGCTGGGGGGGCTGGGAGCGCTAGGACCGCGAGCGCTAGGACCGCGCGGAGCTCCCTCACCGCGAGCGCTAGGACCGCGCGGAGCTCCCTCACCGGGGACAGCGGTGGTCGGGGCCCAAGTCGGCGGCGCCGGCGGGTCAGGCGTGGGGCCGCGAGCGCTGGGACCGTGCGGAGCTCCCTCGCCGGGGACACCGGTGGTCGGGGCCCAAGTAGGTGGCGCCGGCGGGTCAGGCGTGGGGCGCGGGGTGGGGGTTAGGCTGGCGTTAGGGACGCGGAAAACCCCCTCCTCTCCGTGGAGAGTGTTGGCCGGGATCCAAAGCGGTAGCGCCGGCGGCGGGTCATGCATGGGCTGCGGGGAGGGGGGTTGGGGAGCGTAGGCGGCGTGCAGGGCTCCCAGTTCTCCCGGGACCGCGGTGGTCGGGACCCAGAGCGGCTGCGCCTGCGGGTCGTACATGGCATGCTGGGGGGGTTGGGGCGCGTAAACTGCTTGCAGGGCTCCCTGTGCTCCCGGGACGGCGGCGACCTCGCAGGACCGGCACACAACCGCATAATGGCCCTTTTTTCCCGCAGCTTTTGCAGATAGCTGCGCGGGCCGGGCAGCGCTGCCGGGGGTTTTTCGCCTGGCCGCAGAAATAACAGCGGGTGCCCCCGGTGTGACTCAGCGCTTGGACCGCGCAAGCCTGTGGGGTGTCCGGGGGTGGGGGGGGTAGGGGGTTTGCCGTGACGGGTACGTACGGGGCCCAATGGGTTGCCGCGCAGTCGGGGCCGTAGGCGCGGGTATTACGCGCGGCCACGTCTAGGGAGGCTGCTAAGGCCCGTGCCTCTGAGAGTCCTAGCGACTCTTTTTCTAGAAGTCTTTGGCGGATTTGGGAGGATTGCATACCTGCCACAAAAGCATCGCGCATTAACATGTCCGTGTGTTCGTTTGCGTTCACCGACGGGCAGCTGCAGGCTCGTCCCAAAATCAGCAGCGTGGCGTAGAACTCGTCCATCGATTCTCCGGGAGCTTGCCGTCTCGTCGCGAGCTGGTAGCGAGCGTAGATTTGGTTAACTGGGCGAACGTAGAGACTTCTCAGTGCTGCGAACGCCGTCTGGAAATCGTCCGAGTCTTCGATGAGGGAGAAAATCTCCGTGCTCACCCTCGAGTGCAGGACCTGCAGTTTTTGGCCTTCTGAGACTCGGCCGGTGGTCGTTCTGAGGTAGGCCTCGAAGCAAGTCTGCCAGTGCTTGAAGGCTGCTGCCGCGTTCACTGCGTGGGGGCTGATCCTCAGGTATTCCGGAATGATCCTGAGCTCCATAGTCCTTTTTAGGCACGCTTAATAAATTGTAGCGCACAAAGACTCCATGAGACGAATAGAGTGAAGTCGATGAGACTTTATTAAGCGTGTCTGTTCCCCCGCAGCTCGATAGTAAACTGGCCTGCGGGGGAAGACTCCGGCTTCTTATACTCCGCCTTCAGGGCGGAGCTTGAGGTCAACGGCCAACCAGGACCCGGGATCTGTCAGCCAATGACATTAGGGCTTCCAGTCCCACATGACCCCCAATACATACTACCACAGGTAGAAACTTAGATCTAGGACAAACAGAGTTATTAACTCTAGGTTGTTACCCGTGCCACGTGCTAGCAAGACGAGGTATAGGGAGAGAGAGGAGTTGAACAAGTGGCTACAGGGATGGTGCAGGAGGGAGGGTTTCAGATTTCTGGTTAATTGGGGCTCATTCTGGAGTCTGTGGGACCTCTACAAATGGGATGGCCTACACCTGGACCAGAGGGGTACCAATATCCTGGGGGGGAAATTTGCTAATGCTCTTCGGGAGGGTTTAAACTAGTTCAGCAGGGGCTTGGGAACCTGAATTGTAGCTCCAGTATACAGGAGGTTGAGAGTAGTGAGGTCACGAGTAAGGTTTCAAAGTTGCAGGAGTGTACCGGCAGGCAGGAAGGTGGTTTAGAGTGTGTCTTCTTCAATGCCAGGAGCATCCGGAATAAGGTGGGTGAACTTGCGGCATGGGTTGGTACCTGGGACTTCGTTGTTGTGACCATTTCGGAGACATGGATAGAGCAGGGACAGGAATGGTTGTTGCAGGTGCCGGGGTTTAGATATTTCAGTAAGCTCAGGGAAGGTGGTAAAAGAGGGGGAGGGATGCAATTGTTAGTCAAGGACAGTATTACCGTGGCAGAAAGGATGTTTGATGAGGACTCGTCTACTGAGGTAGTATGGGCTGAGGTTAGAAACAGGAAAGGAGAGGTCACTCTGTTAGGGGTTTTCTATAGGCCTCCGAAAAGTTCCAGAGATGTAGAGGAATGGATTGCAAAGATGATTCCGGATAGGAGCGAAAACAACAGGGTGGTTGTTATGGGGGACTTTAACTTTCCAAATATTGACTGGAAACGCTATAGTTCGAGTACTTTAGATGGGTCCGTTTTTGTCCAATGTGTGCGGGAGGGTTTCCTGACCCAGTATGTAGATAGGCCAATGAGAAGCGAGGCCATATTGGCTTTGGTACTGGGTAATGAACCAGGACAGGTGTTAGATTTGGAGGTAGGTGAGCACTTTGGTGATAGTGACCACAATTCGATTACGTTTACTTTAGTGATGGAAAGGGATAGGTATATACCGCAGGGCAAGAGTTATATCTGGGGGAAAGGCAATTATGATGCGATGAGACAAGACTTAGGATGCATCGGATGGAGAGGAAAACTGCAGGGGATGGGCACAATGGAAATGTGGAGCTTGTTCAAGGAACAGCTACTGCGTGTCCTTGATAAGTATGGACCTGTCAGGCAGGGAGGCAGTGGTCGAGTGAGGGAACCGTGGTTTACTAAAGCAGTCGAATCACTTGTCAAGAGGAAGAAGGAGGCTTAAGTAAAGATGAGACATGAAGGTTCAGTTAGGGTGCTCGAGAGTTACAAGTTAGCTAGGAAGGACCTAAAGAGAGCTAAGAAGAGCCAGGAGGGGACATGAGAAGTCTTTGGCAGGTAGGATCAAGGATAACCCTAAAGCTTTCTATAGATATGTCAGGAATAAAAGAATGACTCGGGTAAGAGTAGGGCCAGTCAAGGACAATAGTGGGAAGTTGTGCGTGGAGTCCGAGGAGATAGGAGAGGTGCTAAATGAATATTTTTCGTCAGTATTCACACAGGAAAAAGACAATGTTGTCGAGGAGAATACTGAGATTCAGGCTACTAGACTAGAAGGGCTTGAGGTTCATTAGGAGGAGGTGTTAGCAATTCTGGAAAGTGTGAAAATAGGTAAGTCCCCTGGGCCGGATGGGATTTGTCCTAGGATTCTCTGGGATGCTAGGGAGGAGATTGCTGAGCCTTTGATTTTGATCTTTAAGTCATCTTTGTCTACAGGAAAAGTGCCAGAAGACTGGAGGATAGCAAATGTTGTCCCCTTGTTCAAGAAGGGGAGTAGAGACAACCCCAGTAATTATAGACCAGTGAGCCTTACTTCTGTTGTGGGCAAAATCTTGGAAAGGTTTAGAAGAGATAGGACGTATAATCATCTGGAAAGGAATAATTTGATTAGAGCTAGTCAACACGGTTTTGTGAAGGGTAGGTCGTGCCTCACAAACCTTATTGAGTTCTTTGAGAAGGTGACCAAACAGGTGGATGAGGGTAAAGCAGTTGATGTGGTGTATATGGATTTCAGTAAAGCGTTTGATAAGGTACCCCATGGTAGGCTACTGCAGAAAATACAGAGGCATGGGATTCAGGGTGATTTAGCAGTTTGGATCAGAAATTGGCTAGCTGGAAGAAGACAAAGTTACTAGTGGTGTACCACAAGGATCTGTTTTGGGACCACTGCTGTTTGTCATTTTTATAAATGACCTGGAGGAGGGCGTAGAAGGATGGGTGAGTAAATTTGCAGATGACACTAAAGTCAGTGGAGTTGTGGACAGTGTGGAAGGATGTTACAAGTTACAGAGGGACATAGATAAGCTGCAGCGCTGGGCTGAGAGGAGGCAAATGGAGTTTAATGCAGAAAAGTGTGAGGTGATTCATTTTGGAAGGAATAATAGGAAGACAGAGTACTGGGCGAATGGTAAGATTCTTAGCAGTGTGGGTGAGCAGAGAGATCTCGGTGTCCATGTACATAGATCCCGGAAAGTTGTCACCCAGGTTGCGAGGGTTGTTAAGAAGGTGTATGGTGTGTTAGCTTTTATTGGTAGAGGGATTGAGTTTCGGAGCCATGAGGTCATGTTTTAGCTGTACAAAACTCTGGTGCGGCCGCATTTGGAGTATTGCGTGCAATTCTGGTCGGCGCTTTATAGGAAGGATGTGGAAGCATTGGAAAGGGTGCAGAGGAGATTCACCAGAATGTTGTCTGGTATGGAGGAAAGACTGAGGGACTTGAGGCTGTTTTCGTTAGAGAGAAGAAGGTTAAGAGGTGACTTAATTGAGGCATACAAGATGATCAGAGGATTAGATAGGGTGGACAGTGAGAGCCTTTTTCCTCGGATGGTGACGAGGAGACATAGCTTTAAATTATGGGGAGATAGATATAGGACGGATGTCAGAGGTAGGTTCTTTACTCAGAGAGTAGTAAGGGCGTGGAATGCCCTGCCTGCAACAGTAGTGGACTCGCCAACACTAAGGGCATTCAAATGGTCATTGGATAGACATAAGGACGATAAGGGAATAGTGTAGATGGGCTTTAGAGCGGTTTCACAGGTCGGCGCAATATCGAGGGCCGAAGGGCTTGTACTGCGCTGTAATGTCCTATGTTCTATGTTCTATCTCGGACCCGCAAAGCAGCATGGACGGAATCATAGCACTCTTGAAAGAGTTTGGAGCTTTCTCGGGCTACAAATCTAACCTGAGCAAAAGCACAATCTTCCCAGTGAACCTGCAAGGGGGAGGGGCAGAGCTGGAGGGGCTGCCATTTAAACAGGCCAGACACAAATTGCACTACCTGGGGATCCAAATCCCCCAGGACTGGACACGGATCCACAAATGGAATCTGACCAGCCTGACGGAGGAAGTTAAAAAGGACCTGCAGAGATGGAACACACTCCCACTCTCCCTGGCGGGGAGAGTGCAGATGATCAAGATGAACATACTTCCCAGGTTCGTCTTCCGAGTTAGATCCATCCCGATCTACATCCTCAAGGCTTTTTTCAACTCACTGGACAAACTGATTATGGCGTTCGTGTGGGAACGTGGGGGGAATGCAAGGATCCGAAAGAGAGTCCTGCAGAGAACCATACCCATGGGGGTCTAGCCCTTCCAAACTTGCAGTACTACCACTGGGCAGCGACCACAGAGAGCGTAAAGGGATGGATAAAGGAGTGTGTGCTCTCAGAGGAGAACTCCTGCAAGGGGCCCACCCTCTGGGCCGTAGCACCACAGCAGCACTCCCATCCCCAACCAGGAAACATTCAACAAACCCAATCAACCTGAACAGCATTTCAGGCTAACCGAGATGTCTGACAAAGCCCCCATCCACAACAACCACAGGTTCGTCCTGGCGCTCATAGATGCCTGCTTCCAAAGTTGGAGACAGGAGTGGGATGGGTGGTGCTGACTGTTAGGTAGCTGCACATCAACAACAGGTTAACAATGCTCAAAGAGCTGACAGAAAGATTCCAACTAAAGTACCTACAACTCAAAAACGTTCTATGAAAAGCAACAAGAACGTACCCACAGCCACCCCTACTCTCACGACTAGAGGACCTACTGGACGTGGACATATTAGGAAAGGTGAACTGTGGTGACGTGTACGGACAATTGCTAAGGGGTGCCAACATCCCGCTGGGCGAAGACTTGGGGTTTGAAATAGGGTGGGGATTCTGGAGCGAAGCACTTCACAGGGTCAACTCCACCTCCACGTGCGCAAGGCTAAGCCGAATGCAGCTAAAAGTGGTACACAGATCCCATTTGACCAGAACCCGAATGAGCAGATTCTTCCCAGAGGTGGAGGACAGATGGGAATTGTGCCAAGGAGGCCGTCCAACCACGCCCACATGTTCTGGTCTTGCCCCAGACTTGGTGGGTTCTGGAGAGCCTTCTTTGCAGCAATGTCCAAAGTGGTGTGGGTATGGGTGGAGCCATGCTCGAGAGTGGCAGTCTTCGCAGAATCAGAATAGCCAGATCTCTTCATGGCGATGCCATTGCCTTTGCCTTCCTGATCGTCGGCCGGAGAATCCTGCTCGGCTGGCGGTCAGCTGCACTGTCCAAAGCTGCAAACTGGCTGTCCGACCTATCGGATTTTCTCCAAATGGAGAAAATCAAATTCGTCATCCATGGGTCGGAAAAAGGCTTCCACAAAACTTGGGAGCCATTCACTTGGTTGTTCCAAGTCCTGTTTGTAACCAACAAGTAGGAAACCAAAGATTAAGAGAGGGTAGCCACGACACGGAAGGGAAGGAAGATGGGGGAAGGTAAGGGAGACAAGGAACTCAACGAAGCCCAACATGAGAGCCAGGGGACACAAGGGAGGGGAGGGGAGGGCAGGGATAATAACAACAGGAACCAGGGGGGAGAAAAGCGAGGGGAAAATTGTCAGGGAGTGAAACGCCGGGTCGGAGAATCACCGAGGGCTGGCGTGAATCCCGCCCCCGCCGGTTGCCAAATTCTCCGGCACTGGATATTTGGTGGGGGCGGGAATCCTGCCGCGCCAGTTGGCGAGCCCCCCCCCCCCCCCTCCGCCCCGGCGATTCTCCGTCCCGCGATGGCCAAAGTCCCGCTGCTGGAATGCCTGTCCCGCCGGCGAGGATCAAACCACCTCTCTTCCTGGCGGGACTAGGCGGCACGGGTGGGCTCCGGGGTCCTGGGGGGAGGGGGGGGCAGGGAGATCTGGCCCTGGGGGCGATCGGGGCCCACCGATCCATGGGTGGGCCTGTGCCGTGGGGGCACTCTTTTACTATGCGTCGGCCGTGTAGGTCTCCGCGATGGCCGACGTGTAGGTGACTCCCCCCCACCCGCGAATGAGCGGGGATGACGTCAGCAGCCGCTGACGCTCCCGCGCATGCATGGACATCCGCTGCCCGGCGAAGTCCTTTCGACCCCGACTGGCATGGCGCCAAAGGCCTTTCCTGCCCGTCGGCGGCGCGCAAACCACTCCGGCGCGGGGCTAGCCCCTCAAGGTGAGGGCTTGGCCCCTAAAGGTGCGGAGAAATCCGCACCTTTGGGGCGGCCCGACGCCGGAGTGGTTCACGCCACTCCATCCCGCCGGGACCCCCCACCCCGCCGGGTAGGGGAGAATCCCGCCCCACAATTGCTCGGCAAACACTGTGAGGAAGAGATAAAAGAAAGGGAATGGGAAACTGTGATATATCTATGTAAATAGTTTAAACCGATCTTGATGTGAATAATTCTAATCGCACCCCTTATGCACTCCCTTGCGTAGCTCTCACTGTTTTGTTGGTATTTATTTTTGTTTTGTACACTAAAAAACAATAAAACGATCTAAAATAAATGCCAGGCATGCCAATGATACCCACATTCTGAGGATTAATTTTTATAGAATTCAATCCTGATGTATTGCTCGTCTTTATGTTCTCCATCAGACTTAACTTGTGCGTCACAAAAGGTTGAGTTTAGCCACGGTGTTACAGATAGTTACGTGGGTTGCAAACTTTCTGAACTTGTGGTCTCATTTTCAGCACAACAATATGCAATTATTTGCCCTCCAGGAGGTGTCAGCTGACCATCTATTTCTCAGTCTTTATGACTGCTGTTAAATCAGCTGACTGCAGATTTTCCACAAAAATCTCATTGCATCCCTGACAGGCTGTAAAAGATTGGAGGCAGCGGCTCGCAAACCAATTGAATAAGAGTTGCCTTTCACCTAGAGGTCACTGATCTTTTAGATGACGTGAAGATCGCACCCAGGAGAAAAGACAGAGCTATCAATAACCTGCTCTGTAATATTTTGGACATCACAAAGGAAAATACGTCTATTCCAAGCGAATAATGCCGTTGACTCAAGTTTTCATTTTAGCGTTCTCCATGGCTTTCTCACCTCTGACACAGCATGTAACCACCAGAGTGACTTTGTTAAGGAACTTGCAACAAGTATGAAAGCTTATTGTGGCAATTTTCAGATTAGAATTGCATTGGTTAAAGGCACAAGTATCATAAAACTGGAATACAAATAGGTAATTGGGGGAGGGGGGTGGGGGGCAGTGGGATGGTAGTAAATGTAAAAATCCAGCTCACTAATAGCCTGAGCCCTGTTGCTGGTGACATGCACCATTCTTAAACTTGCAATAATTATATTCTTCATACACTCATTAATTATGTCAGTTTGTATCATTTACTAACATGAACCTCATTAAGAATAATTATCGGGACAATTTAATGTAACATTTAACATTTATCCAAAGGAAATGTAGCAAATGATCTGGAATTAAATCAATTCAGCTCCTGCATTCCTACTGGTAGACGCTGTAACAACACTATGGGGCTGGTTTTCGTCCTTGATTTCTGGAGGTAATTAATCGTGAATAGCAAACTTTTCATCAACATTTGATTAAATTGCATGGGTTGTGCCTGAGTGCTGCACTCTTAGTTTGTGGAGAGATAATGTCACAATATAAAAAAACGAGGCGGTGTGTCAAATATACAGCCTTGCTCTGATTCTGTCCACATCATTTTAACTGAAGTCTGGACAGGGGCAGTCGAATGGCAGGACTCTGATTAAAATGTGTAAGCTGGGGTCCTAGAATGCCGTTTTCTGAACTTCACTGTAGTGATTGATGTACTGGGGGAGGTTACAGGTCAGAAATGAACATTGTCCATTATATCTAAAACTCATCTGCAAGCAATCAGAACATTGGCTACTTAGATGGTCAGATCTATCTGGACAGTTAAAGAGATTTTTCTCATTTCATGCTTCGCGTTTTGCATTTCGACCATTCTGTTAGCACAAAGAGACGCTTGATTCACTGAAATATGGTAGTGATCTTGGCCAACCATGAAGTCTGGGGCAGCAATAGATTGTGGAGATTCCAAATGCAGCACATGACCCTGCAAGGAATCCCAGAATGTAAGAATCAGGGATCATTGAGTCCCTCAAGCATCTTCTTTC